>NC_064428.1:12219154-12819154 GCF_023375975.1 Astyanax mexicanus | reverse complement strand
AGGTATAGCAGGTATTACAGTACATACATTACTGCTTAAAAGTAAAGTTTAATGCAGACAGTAAACGTTTAAATGTAGATTAACGTTGTTTTAATGCATTAGTGATAAAAAGATGAACACTAATTAAACTGAGTCGTTTAGCTATCAGGATAATCATATCAGTGATTGAATTTATTATATTCAGAATAACGTTTTATAAATCTACCCACCAGTGGTGGGAACCATTCACTAATTTGCAAGTAACAAGTCTTGACACTTAAGCCGTGGTCAAATCACTAAATGCCATTTAATTTCATTTCATTTAATTTCATTTTAAATCAAACAAATCAAATTTATACAGGGGTGATGCTGTGGCAAAGTCACTATTCAAAAATCTGGTAGCAGAGTCTGTTTTCTGTTTTGTTTGATTCTTTGTTTTTCTACCAGATTTCTGTATGGCAGTTCTGACACATCACCATCGCTATATAAATTTGATTTGATTCGAAATTAAATGAAATGACATTACAATGAGTGACAGAGGCAAGGAAAAACTCCCTCAGAGCTGGAAAAGAAAACGCAGGGAGGAACCAGACCTCACAGACCCATCCTTCTCGGAACAGTCTTCTTATATTCATTAAATTATAATTGTTTTTCATTAAATTAGCGCTATTTAATGCTAGATGTAATCTTTTTTTTCTCTTTGTTTTAGTAATGTTTGAATCATATTTTTATCCATGCTTTATTCTTATGTTATTCTTTTATTTCCATTTTTATTGTTACATGTTTTTATATTTTGACTCCTCTTTGTATTTTCTCATTTCTAAAGCACTTTGAATAACCATTTTGTATGAAAGGTGCAATTCAAATAAACTTGCCTTTCCTTGCCTTTATATGTTATTAATAAAAAGTCACATACAATCATGGTTAACAGTGCTTAATAGTAATATGATAACAACATTATCACCAATACCAAATTGGCAGCAATTAAAATATACAAAATTCGATCAGTTACTCTTTCTGTGCCTGATTGCTCACATCTGCCTTTTCTGCCTTTGTCGTTTCTCCAGCACTGAAGGCAAGGAGTTTATAGCTTAAGATCATGCTATTTCTAGTACAGAAGTTAGGGCGAGGAAAGTCTGGGGATGTTTTCAATTTGCTGAGATTTGCATGTTTTTCTCCAGTACGGAAGTAAGGGTGTAGAAAGTATCTGGATTTTTTCTGATAGCTAAGTTCTGCATGTTTCTTTCCAGTACGGAAGTTAGGACGGGAAAAGTCTGGGGATGTGTCCGAATCGCTGAGATCTGCATGTTTTTCTCCAGTACAGAAGTAAGAGTGTAGAAAGTTTGTGTATTTTTTCTCATAGCTAAGTTCTGCATGTTTCACTCCTGTACGGAAGTTAGGGCAGGAAAAGTCTGGGGATGCGTCCGAATCGCTGAGTTCTGCATGTTTTTCTCCAGTACAGAAATTAGGGATTTGAAGGTCTGGGGATTCGTTCCAATAGCTGTGCTCTGGATGTTCTCCTGCAGTACGGATATTAGGGGGTTGATGGTTTTTCTGACAGCTGTTGCTGTGCTCTGGATTTTCTCCTCCAGTACTAAAAGTAGGCTGTAGAGCTTGAAGGGATGTGGTCTTCAGAGTCACACTGCACCATGTTGGATGAAAATCACAACAACAGGTAAGATGGATGCTACGACATGAAGATATTCCTATCTACTCTCATGTGCCAAGAAATTAATTACTCAAACTTGTGTAGACAATAAGCACAAACTTTGAACTTCACTGTACAAATCTAAAGGTTTTCTTTTTATAGTAAAGATATATTATATCTCCAAATATTTGTGGACTCCCTTCAACTGAATGCTGAATTCAGCTACTTTAAAGCACTCATTGCTGACACAGACATGCAAATGCACACACAAAGCTTGTTTAGCACTGTGGAGAAATACTACCAATAGAAAGAACTAGATCAGGTAAACGTCAACCTACCAGCCCCATGGAGCAGATAAACGTGAGTATACTGCACCATTCCTAATGCCGTCTGTGGGCTGCAGGAATATAACACGACTCCCAGCACTGACCTGTGGAGCAGTGCAACTGCACCGAACAAAATGATGAGTAACATTTTCTTTAAAAAAGTTTCGCAACTTTCTGCATTTGCTTTTTTTTAAGCAAAACTTAATTTCAGATTAATTTAAGTAACTTCAATTTGGTTTCAAGACTTAAATGTTGCATAGAGTACATAAGTGAAACGACACTGCTGTGATGCAGTCGTAGGCACAAGGCCGAAGGCCGGTTTATTACTCACCTTCCAGTAAAATCAAATCCTAGAGTACTGTAAACGGGTTCTGATGCGTGTCTAAGCAGAGGGTTACGTAGTGGGCGTTCTCCTTCATCACTGACAACAGTACAAAAAACTCAAGTCAGTTCAGTTATTGGATAAACATCAAAACATGTAAGCTAAATGCTACAACAAGAAGATTTTATAATCTACAGCAACTGTTCCTAAAAATAAAATTATGAAAAGAGCATGCAGTGAATTAGTCTTTAGAAACCTTTACATTATTCTACATTTTTTACCATAGAAATTTTCTACATTTATTTGAAAGACATGCAAAAAATTTACATGGGCATTGGAACCTTGGCTATAACACATTAAAATTTAGTTCTGAGGGTCTCTCATTTCACCTGATAATCTCTGAGATTCAGGTTTCTTGTTTCAGTTTTACATTAACAAGCTTAAAACACATTAAAAAGGACACCTAATAGCACTCCATTATTGTTTACAGCACAAAGTCCGCACCCAATTTATTTCCCATTTCTGCCCTGTTTGTGAGGGAGAGTTTCTTATGATATTGAGCTTTTAGAGGATCAAAGACTAAAGCAGGAAAATCTGAACTGATGTAAATATACTCACTTTATGACAGGAGATTCACTCCGAGATATGGAGTGATGAGGCTCCATCATGAAGGAGGATACTCAAGATGCTGCCAAGATCTCCTGTCAATAGTAAAGACATTATAATATTAACAATGTTTTAAAAATATTTATTCAGAGGATAAATAAATAAAATTACATTACATTTGTGAGACATGCACAAAATATAACCCTGCTCCACTATTTAGTATTCCAGGAAATTAAGTAGGTAGATTTAGTAGATTTAAGGTAAAATATGGACTCTCACTACCCTCTCGCTCTCTCACATCCACACACAGCTGATCACTGTACATTACAATCATTAAAACTACCCTGAGATATTAAAGTAAAAAAAGACTCTAGTCTGCCAGGCCTAAACTACACTTTACTATTAATACTGTCCCTCTCCCATTTTTAAGTTACTATCAGAAGAAAACACAGAATATTACTTTTTCAAGCGATTTAGTGACCTCCCAGCACTAACTTGAATTAATCCATGGTGGGAGTAAAGAGCTGAAAAGTTATTTATTTTAATAAACATATTTTTACACAAGTCACACAATAAAACAGTGTTTAAAAACAAAGCATTCTGCAACATATGCTTTTAGGTGTGATCACATAATATAAGAAGGACAGAGACTCATAAGGGGAACTCTGAGTTATGAGACCCCATTGTGGAGGAGCTTCAGCTGGACACTAGAGATGCCATCCTTTGTGAACAGATCAGACATTATAGTATGACCAGTCTTATAAAAGTAATAATTAATAACAACATTACTGAGGCATGCAAATGTAGTAATGCTGTAATACATTTAGTAATAAATTAAATAGCAATACTGGAAATTAGGAGATAGAATTAAGAATGATTTTTTAAACACTGAACATAAAGGAGTGGTGTTAAAATAACACTGCTCTATAGAAGAATGTTACCTTCTGGCAGGGTTGCCAGGTCCAACAAAAATATCAGTCTAAAACACCCACTTAAACTAGTCCAAAATATATGCCTGTAACACCTTCGAAGCAAATGACAAAACACATATGAGTGTACGACTTAGTGTTTTGTTTATTAAGGATTTATTATCAGTATTGTTACCTTAAAATCATGAATGGTATTGTAACATAATAGTAACATAATTAGCAAATTACTCTTTTCTGTTCTCACTCCTCCTGAACTCTCTTCTCCTCTTTAATATATTTTTCATATCTTTTTTTTATGGTGATTTCAGATTTCAGGGTTGTAAGTTTCTTGTAACTTTTTTGTGCTTTTTGGCGCCTGCAATAATTTTGAACAGTAGCCCCCAAAAAACGCACCCCGCCATCCCTGAATTTTCACCCGCGACTGGATTTGCAAACAAGCCCAATTTGGCGGGAAAACGGCGAAACTGGGACCTCTGCTGGTCAAACAGCGCTATTGCACATGAACACGACGCAGTTCAGGAAACTCCCATATTAAACAACTATATATATATATATATATATATTCCTATTTCAGGTGAAGTTTGTAACATTGCAGTATATTTAAACTCTGTTTACACAAATCCACTCTTCCCCATCTGATCCCCTGTCTAGGCCCGTTTCAGATCTCTATCTCTGATCCAGGTTATCCAGGTGGGTAACACTTTATAATACTGTTCCATAGTTAATAGGTAACTAAGCAGTAACTAAGCAGTAACTAATTATTAATTCGACCCTGAGCTGAGCTGAAAGAACAGTTCTGTATCTGAGAAACACTCAAAACATCTTCTTACTTTAATCTGCAGGTTCATCTTCTACATTCTCCTTAGTTCTGAACTTACCGAGATAATTCGAACCTCTGTAGATCTTCTCTCCTCTTCTAAAGGAGGAAATACACCTTACTTTCGATTTATTCTAAACTGCGCCACAACCCATCCCCCGATTCTCTCTCTCTCTCTCTCTCTCTCTCTCTCTCTCTCTCTCTCTCTCTCTCTCTCTCTCTCTCTCTCTCTCTCTCTCTCTCTTTCTCCAGCACTGCATTACAGCAGCAGGAAGTCCTTATTCTCAATTACGATTTTCTGTTTTTTTATTTTAAAAAATAAACAGCACACTATAAAAGTCACACAAACTATGTTTTACATATGTTTTACTTACAGCCACCTTTATATGAGTGTACAAAACATGAAAATCATAAAAGAGCTACATAAAATAGTGTCTATCTTTTGGGGTTCCCTTAGGAATTTTCTCTATATAAACATGTACAATCGCCATTATCCCATTTTCAATTGAGTAATTGAGAAATAATTACATTACATTACATAAAATAATTTCATTAACCTCCCAGCCCTAGTAGCACAACTGTAGGAGAAGCCACAGTATTTGAACATGATATTATTTAAAACACTGTCAAACAGAGGCAAAAATGTAGAGCAATTTTACAATAAAGCCCCTTTTTGTCACATCTTTAGCCTGTTTTCTGTCTATTCCCATATCTGTGTTATTCTCACCTGACCCGGCTCCTGGTGTTTTTCCACTCACCTGTGTCCATTTGTAGCTCCGCCCTTCATTAGTCAGTCCCCAGATGTTACCTGTTCTCTTTCCCGCCTTGTGTGTGTATTTAAGTCTCTGTCGTTAGTGTTAGTTTGTCGGTTCTTGTGCGTGTATACGTCTGTCACGGCTGTGTTAATTCCGTCTGTTATTTGGTTTCATTTCTCTGAGTTTCTGTTTGGTTTGTGCTTTGTTTTCTGTTCTTTAATAAATAGTACTTGCATGTGCGTCCGTCCTTCACACAGCGTTACACTTTTATAACCATATAAGAGTACTTATTAAACAACATTTTCTTAATCATAACTCTCATCTTTTTTTTCCCATGTAAAGGGCAGCTGATATGGCACTTTGTCTCATGTTTGCCAATCTAAAGGGCATATGTATGTCTGTATATTCTGGTATTAAGTGAAGTGAAATGATAGCAGGCAATACATGGTAAAGAACACTAAACATTGAATTACCTATTACATATAGAGAGAGCTGTATTTATCTCAAAGTAAATTACAGTTGCAGTAGAAATCCAAATAGTTTATTAAATGCAAGCTCTATTCTGATGATCAAGGTTGAATTGTCGCTAATTGGGACAGTTTTTGATCTTTACATTTTTGGTTTTTGAATTACATCCTTCAATCATTAAAAACATTTTTTTTTTAACAATTTCTATTAAGTATCATCACAAAGTACCTTTTCAGGCCTAGGCTACAACACTGTGTAATCAATATAATACAATGTAATATAATGTATTTAACAGTTGGAAATGAATTCTCTCTTCTCATGTATTTTTGCATCTGAAAGACCAAGTCAAAATTTGTCATAGAGTTTGTCAAATGCCTTGAGTCCACACATCTGGTTGGATTTTAAATCCAATGGAGTTTCCCTGCTCAGATTTTAATCCAGCTCACAGCGATATTTATAACACCCACTCAAACTTCTGGTGTTCGGTAAAGTTTGATAGCAATGAACACAACATTTGCCCTCACCTTCACAAGAGTAATGGCCAAGAGAACCAAGAAACTCTAAATTCAATGCTGTGATTGCTGAGAGTTTAAGGCGTTGGACTCGAAATCCTATGGGATTCCACATGCCCACACTCATTCTCAATTCTACTGAATGCTCCTTTAACACTAATATAGGCATTGGTTAATGATGGAATTATGATATTGAATCATTGTTCATTTAAAGGTTTAGAAAGGTTGGGCTGAGCTCTTCTACAATGCTTTTAGACAAACAGTGCTTCCCACAAATATCAGTAATAATAACAACATTTATTATTAGTAGTATTATTAGTATTATTACTAGTTGTAGTATTTAAATTTCCCTTTTTACATGCCAAGAACACAATACAAGCTATGACAATATAAAAAAACAATATATATTGTGACGATGCTTCACCGAACCCCCTGCAGGGAGAAACACAGTCACTGGGTAGTAGAGCTGAGTGTGTTCTGGTGGATGGAGGAATCACACTGATGCACAGAAGTCTTTTCAAACGCTAATATTTATTTATACACAGTAAAAAAATACAAAAAGATTAAATAAAGGAAATTTAAAAGAAATTAAAAGAAAAAACACCAGACTAACATCAGTAATAAAATATAAATATAAATATCAGATAAATATTTGAGACTAAAACCCCCACCAGAATAAACTGTGGGCCCTATAGCCTCCCACCCGAGCCTTCCCCCAGAATATTACCATTCTTGAATACATACATATAATTAAGATAAGAATTACAGGTAGGTATTACAGGTACATTGCTGGTGAAAACAGTAAAATTTTAAATGTAGATTAACGTTGTTTTAATGCATCACTGACAAAAAGATGAACACTGATTAAACATAGTCCTTTAGCTCTCTGGATAATCATACCAGTGATTGAGTTTATTATATTCAGAATAACATTTCATAAATCTACACACCAGTGGTGGAAACAATTCACTAATTAGCAAATAACAATTAAGTCCAAAGTCTTGACACTTAAGCCGTGCTCAGGTCACCAAATGTTATTTCATTTCAAATTTAATTTAAAATCAAGTTAAACAGTGATAATGTTGTGGCAAAGTCGCTATACAAATATAGTAAAAATAAACGGCAGCACTTGTCGATAAAAAAATTCTGGTAAAAAAAGTAAAAATCAACGTGTTTCGGCACTCAGGCCTTCATCAGGGTTAAACGACAAGAGTTAATAACATTCCAGTTTTAAAAACACACTCGATTACAAAACAACCAATGAGGACACTCCAAATACTGAAGGCCACATAATAATCAGCCAATGAGAGGCTGAAGGCTCAATTTCACAGAAGATCCACTTCCACCTAAAACGTCTTTAAAGTCCTTTTAAAATTCATTAACACAGTTAATTATCAATTTTATAAAAAAAAAAAAACTTTTGTTCAAAAATACAAACAGAGGAAAAAAATTCTCCAAATTCCCTAAAGAAACTGTTTTATCATAAAATCCTAATTCATACCTTTAGGAAATAAGTTGCTATACAGAAATCTGGTAGCAGATTCTCTGTTTTCTGTTATGTTTTTTTTATTTGTTCTGTTACCACTACATGAAAATTGTACATGAAAGTGAAAGAATTCCCTTTTTTTTGCTTCAGTTCTTCCAGTACTGAAGCAAAGCGGTTCCAAAAGGTTCAGCACCTGCTCCTCACAGTGCTCTGGATCTTCTCTTGCAGTTCTAAAAGTCAGGCGTTTTTTCTCTAGAGCTGAACCATGTTGAGTAAAAATTAGAACAACAGGTAAGATAGATGCTAAAACATGAAGATATTCTAATTTACTGTAACTGTTCCTACAAATAAAGGCATTAAACAACGTTTACTTGTGGAGGTTGCACATTTATATACAACATCAGAGTAAAATATACAGTATCTCCCAACAGTGAATAAACCCCTCACATTTCTGCATTTTTTATTATATCTTTTAATTGGACAACACTGTAGAAATGGAAATTGGATGTAACTTCAATGTTATATTTTGTGGAGTAATGTGGAATAAATTAACATATACATATAAACAGTATTACAGGGTGTTTTCAGCATTGAAAATAAAGTGTTATTCCAATTTAATGAACTTGTTATAATATAGACAAAAAATAAATGAAACATAAACACACACAACTTGTTTGTGTTATTGTTGATGATCTCCAATCTGCTGTGAGAAGAAATGATCTTAAATCAGTCTGATTGGGGTTACACCGAGGTTCTTACTTACCTTGTACAAAATTTTAATTCTTCATCAGTGAACACTGGAAGTTTTATTCCCTCACTGAAAACAGGTAAAAAAACTCAAGTTAATTCACTCATGGATACACATCAGAACAACATGTATACTGGATTATACAACAAGAAGATTTTTCTAAACTACAGCAACTGTTCCTAAAAATAAAATAATTAAAAGAGCATGCAGTGCACTTGCAATATCTTCAGAACCTTTCACTTTATTCTACATTTTAAAATAAAAATAAGAATCTAAAATCAGCTAAATCAGGGGGCTTAATTAACCTTTAAACTATAACTTTATTTTTATGTATCGATATTCCATGTTTTATAGTTTTTGACTGGGCCTGTTTTTAAACCTGTTGTGATTAAAAATCATTATATTTGCGAGTGACAAGCTAATTATTCAGTGATTTACTAGGGGTGTGACGAGACACTAATATCACGTGACGAGATTTAAAAAAATAAAATTTAAGGAAAACGTCAAAAATTAAAAATAGCTTGAGAACTAGAGTTTTATTTAACAAAATCATATAACGCAAACTTAACAGACTGGTTTCTCTCACACATTGATTCTATAAGAATAAAAAATAAAAATAAAACTTTTCTAGGTCTTATATAGTGCAAACAATAAGTGCAAACCACAACCAGTCATATTAAGCCTAGGGTTTGAGTTTTTTCTTCTAAATCTCTTGAAATTTAACTATGAATAACCATCACCAGACAAATTAAGACTATGCTTAAAGTGCAAACAGAGACAGAACATGTTTTTTTTTAATACAGTACAGAGCTAATGGATTAGTACACCTGCCTATGAAACAGTCACGTGTAGGATTTACTTACAGTATTTACATATGGTTTGTATCTTGTTGGTCACTCTGTTACCGTTTATTGTTTCCACTGGAGCCAAAATGCATCCAGACATACAACTTAAAAGTAACAGAAGCATCTTCAATACAAATGCCCGATTTTTTCTCTTCTGCAGAGAGCTGCTCTCACTGCTCAGCCATCATACTCTATCGCTATGGCTATCGGGTTGCCAGATCCCTCTTAAAAAGTCCACACTTAACTGTTTTTTTGCCCCGCGAGACAGGTTTAAGCCTGGCGAGAAATATCGCCCGTTTTAATCTCGAGAGATCTCGTGCCACACCATCTCATCACACCCCTATGATTTACAATAAACTAGATCTCAATATCGTTTTATTCAAAATGTATTGTTTTAATAACCAAAGTGTTGAGTAAATTAAAGTCTAAATGCAGTATTAGACGGTGTATTTAGCATTAAAAATTAAGTGTAATTGAAATTTAGTGAACTTGTTATAATCTAGAAAAAAATAAATGAAACCATAAATCCTTAATTAAAAAACATAAACACACACAACTCTAGTGTTGATGATCTGCTGTTAGAATAAATTAACTTAATTCAGTCTGATTGTGTTTACACCGGGCCTATTACTCACCTTCTAGCACTGTCCTCACTGGAGTTAGTGGTGGCTCCTCTCATTTGTCTAGGCTCAAATCTGAGCTCTAGACGTTTTCTTCCATCACTGACAACAAGACGAAGAAACTCAAGTCAGTTTAGTCTTGGATGAACATCAGAACAACAGGTAAGCTGGATGCTACAATATGAAGGTTTTCTAGAACAACAGCGACTAAAAAAAATAAAATCATAAAAAAAGATGCAATGCACTCACACCAAAACACCTTCAAAACCTTTTATTATAACCATTATTCTGCATTATTATTATTTTTTTAAATTCTGATGATTAATTAATTCACTTCTATTAATGATTAATAAATTAAATTAGCATGAACCAGTGTTGCCAACTTTGTACTATATTTAGGGACATTTTTCAGACCCTCTAGCAACTTTTTTGTAAAAAAAAGCGACTAGCAACAAATCTAGCGAGTTTTTGTGGTGCTATTGGAGACTGGCGAATCTGACATGTTTTTCAGTTACTGTCGTCAGCATGAGCCCCACCCACAACACTCACCGTGCAGTCTCTCACAGTCAGAGCACACACACCAACACTGCTCCACCAACACACTGCAAATCAACTGCGCCTGCCCACAGCCACGGCTGACTGACTCTGCCCCGTATTTACAGAGCAACAACAAAAACATAACATAAAACGGCAAAAAACTGATTTATGTAATTTACGTAGTGACTGCCTATTTAAAAAGCAACAGAAGTTGTCGATTTGGTAGAGTTCATTTGTAACATTTCTAACATATTTAGTGTGATTTTTAATCACTTTTCCTCTCACACAGCGTTAATCCTTTACAGCTTCAAAAACATGTATTATGCAAACTAGGTGATGACGTCATTTAGTGACTTTTACAACAGCCAATAGCTACTTTCCTTACTGAGGAGTTGGTAACACTATCATGAACGTTATTCCAGCAACATACCTACTGAGCCAGCAAGATAAGTGGAGCTGGTGTTAAGGACTGATGTAGAGTTACTCACTGTGGGACAGGTTTTTTTCCTCCAGACCTGGAACGATGAGACCCCATCGTTTGGGAGCTTCAGATGGACACCAGAGACACTGTTCCCTGTGACCAGATCAGATATTATAATATGAACATTAAAGCCGAATCAGTGCAATTTCTGTCACCAGAAAATTACATGTATAAACGTGCACAAAAATAACTTTAAAATACATTTTATTATAAAGCATAGTGTCTTGTATATTGACCTAATGGCAAAAGTAAGATATGTGATTAAAAACATTAATAAAAACTACTTAGAACACTGAAAAAATAGCATTTGTTACCTGTCCCCACTCTTTAACTATAAACTTTACCATAAAGTATAATTATTAAAATCCTTCAGAGATGTAATTTTTTTTGCATCATCTCCAAATCTCATTTATACTCATTATAATATTTTTTTCATAATAAATCCATAATATTTAAGCTAAAATACACATTTATTTGTGTCCCAGGGTTTCACTCAGTTCTGTTATTGTAACACATTACCCCTTCTAAAACATTCTACAACAGGAAGTCACATCTACAACAGGAAGTGACATCAGGCGGTTCTATTGAAGATCATGGAAAGACCAAAATTAAGTTTCCTCAGTTGTTTTTTTCTGTATATTTGATCTTATTGTAACTATGACTGAGGAGATAAATCTCAACACTCAGCCATGTTACCTAAATTAATTCTTAGATCTTATTTGTTTATTTTTAAAATAAAAAAATAGCAAAATCACTGGAATGTGCTCGATATCCTCATGCTATTAGCATAGCCACCATTTAGCTATTTGTCAGGTTTTGCTAATTCTATGCTAAAAACTCAGTACTGTTACTTTCATTCCGGTTACTCAAAACATAAAAAGTAACAGGACTGAGTTCCAGTAACAGGTGTGAGTTCCAGTAAGAGGGATGAGTTCCAGTAACAGGAGTGAGTGTCAGTAACAGGACTGAGTGCCAGTAACAGGAATGAGTTCCAGTAACAGGAATGAGTTCCAGTAACAGGAGTGAGTGTCAGTAACAGGACTGAGTGCCAGTTACAGGAGTGAGTGCCAGTAACAGGAGTGCCAGTAAGAAGAGTAAGTTTCAGTAACAGGAGTGAGTGTCAGTAACAGGACAGAGTGCCATCATTTGTTAATAAATTGCATAATACATTTAATCAATTTCAGGTTTCAAGTCTACTTGAAAAGCTAAAAATAGATCTTTTAAAAAAATACAATGTGCATGCATATAATGTGATGTCATAAATACAAATTATTTGAACATGCAGTGAACCATTTCTTTAAAATAAAGACTTTCTTGAGAGAAAAATCAAAAGAAATTAGTATCTTCAGATTAGAAACCTTGTAAAAAAAAAGAAAAGAAAAGCTGCCTGTGATTGACCAGTATATGTTTTGCATAGTTAAATATGTGTATTAGAGTATACAACAAGCAAATAGCACCCATTTGGTAAAATGGCCCTAGTAACACCATTACTAAGATATGAATAAAATGTAACACTGCTGCATTAAATAATATTACTGCAAATTGGGACATGGAATTAAGAATGACCTTTTAAATACTGAACATAAAGGAGTGATGTTAAAATAACACTTCTCTATAGAAGAATGTAATTTAAGGTTTGAGGTGAGATTCTGCCCCTGCTGGTCAAACAGCGCTACTTCACATTATGACGGCGCAGTTCAGGAAATTCCCATATTAAAAAAAATAACGCGCTTTAAACTCAGACAAATTACACGACCCTAATCATTAAACAGCACTGTGTTCGTACTCTAACATTAACACAACGTTTCTAGGACAAGAGTATATTTACACTCTGTTTACACAAATACACTTTCCCCATCTGATCCCCTGTCTAGGTCTGTTTCAGGGGTGGGTTTCCCGAAAGCTTCGTAACGCTAAGAACTTCGTTAACTCGTACTTAAGATTGATCGTTAATTAAAGAGTGTTTCCCAAACCCGTGCGTAACTAAAGTACTACGTAAACTCGATCGCAGATTAATGAGTGCTCTCACCCAGTCGTTATTTTTAATGAGCTTCTTTAGGGGATCTCGACTTGCAGTTCAGCACCTTAAACACCAGGGACCGCCAATTTTGAGGAAGAAAAATGATAATTTCCGTGTTTGAAGCAATTATATTACATTACTATTAATTATAATCAATTATATTACTATATAATTATTATTATATTATATTATATTATATTATTTCCCGTGTCTGCGGGTGCTCCGGTTTCCTCCCACAGTGCAAAGAAATTAGTTCAGGCTAATTAGATGTCGGATAAAAATTGCCCCTTAGGTGTGAGTGAATGTGTCTGTGTGTCTGTCTGTGTCTGTCTGCCCTGTGATGGATTGGCATCCTGTCCAGGGTGTATACTGCCTTCAGCCCGATGCCAGCTGGTATAGACTCCAGCCACCAAGCATCGACCCATCAGGTCATCAGGTACAACTAGGTCTGGGAGATATTGTAAAAAATATTAATGATCATCTTGACATTCATAAATTATATATTATGAACAATTCTCGATTACAAATACGATTTTCAGTTTTTACAAAACAACTTTAGTTTTTTTATTATTGTAAACAAACAGCATTATTATAAATGTCGCACAAACTATTATTTCGTTTACATTTTTTTTTTTATAAATATGAGGTAGTCCCATTCAACCATACAGCAACCTTTATGATAAACACGGTTCAATAACATAATATGTGAAAGTGTACAAAAAATATAAAACATTATAAAAGAGCCACATAGAAGAGTTCTTTACAGGTTTCTGACAGAAGCAAATGTCTATCTATTGAGATTTACTCTGGAAGTTTCTATATATAAACATGTGCAATCTCCATTATCTCATTTTTAATAAAGTAATTGAGAAAGAGTAATTCCATTACATTACATGAATTAATTAAAATTTAATAAAATATGTTAATAATTATTATTTATAATGATTCAGTAATTAATATGAATAATATACATTCAGAATTCAGAGATCAATATTTGGTGGAATTACCCTGATATATATAATATACATTATTTACGGTTTGAAAGCTCTGTACCTTTTTCATTATTTTGACATTTCTCATTTTCTGCAAATACAATGCTCTAAATTTCACATTCTTATTTGGAATTTCTGGAGAAATGTGGCTAATGGTTTATAGAATAAAACCACAATCTTAATTTTACTCAAATATATACCTATAAACAGTCAAATCAGAGAAGCTGATTATTTTGAAGTGGTTCATTTATTTTTTTTCCAGAGCTGTATATACACACACACACACATACACACACATACACACACACGTATGTATATATATATATATATATATATATATATATATATATATATATATATATATATATATATATATATATATATAAATGTTTGTTTATATATATATATATATATATATATATATATATATATATATATATATATATATATATATTTATAATGTGTATTATGTTTATATATATATATATATATATATATATATATATATATATATATATATATATATATATAATCAATTAATTTACACACTTAAATTAATATGCCATACCATAAGTATGTCTTTGTTAACGCACATAATGTAAAGTATTTCCGTATGAAAGCAGATACTTGTAAAGTGTAACAGCGTCCTGAATCATTACTACATCTCTGCTGTCTGTAACAAACCAAACCGTGTGAAAATCGGGTAAGAATTGGTGGAGTTGGGATTATTATAGGTGTATTAAACACCTACTTCCTCAGTACTAATATGTAAATGCAGTGGGGTCACGTTGTTGACCCATCCAATATGGCGGAGTCAGTCGTCAGTATATGTGTGTGTGTGTATAAACTTTCTGTAAATGGTGTTTACTGCTATAAACCTCGATGCGTCAGAGGCGCGCGGCCGCGGTGATGACGTCATCGCTCTCTCTCGAACACAAACGCGCGCGCGAGTATAGAAGAGGAGAGCGCGGCAATGACGTCATCCCGCAACCGGTATAAATACAACACGCGCGCCCAGAGCGTTCTTAGAACTTTGCAGCACCGAGTGTCCGCGTGTTTAGTGTTATATAGAGCGTTTTAAGTTAAACAGAGACAGATGATGAAGCTTTCTGTGGTAAGAGACACTAAGCCTCTCACTAGAGAAACACCACAATTTATAAACTTATTCAGCAAAAAGCGCATGTCTCCGAAAATACAGCGCATTGTAGGAGTTCTGGATGAGTGCATCTATTCGATGGAGCTGGTGGCCCTGCTGCCCTCTGAAGAAACGCGCCTCCAGAGCCTCTCTCAGAAACTCAGACCAGAAATGACCAGCGCCCTCGCCGAGGACCTGCGTCTGGGGAAGGAATACGAGACCCTGAGCCTGGACCCTGAAGCTGAAGGTCAGGAAGCAGCTGCTGAAGCAGTGCAGACCTCATTTTTGAACGTTTCACGGCTGCTGAGATCCTGTCCTTCTTCTGCGGAGGTGGTGCTTAAAGATAGTGAGCCTTTGAAAGAAGATCGAAAAGGTGTTCAGGAGATGTTAGAATGGCTAAAGGACTACAGATCCTTCCTGCTACAACAGCTATACATGACACCTAGAGAGGAGAGGCTACACCTCCAGCAAATGCGAGAAGCACCTCTGCGTTACGAAAGCAACCAAGAGGCGCTCGCCGCTCTGGAGAGGGAAATGGCTGCGACGATAGAGGCCATGGATAAAGAGATCAGTTGGTTGAGCAAAGTGATTGATTGGCTGAAGAGATCTATGGACAGGATAGAGAAACGCGCCGAAGATTTCGTTGCGCAGAAGAAGAATAACGCTGAGCGTCGCAACGAATCACTTCAGAAAACCTCACAGCTGAAACAGGCGCAAATCCTGGAGGAAATCAGTCAGCTTGAGCTTCAACTTGAAAGCCTCATCAAACGCGGCCTAGAAGATGAGCGGGAGCAACGCAAGCGATGCACAAAGTTAAGGGGTATGGTGGAAGACTGGATCGACGTTTACGATACAGAAATAGAACAAAAACAGACAGAGCTGGAGGAAACAACCCAGCTTTATGAGATGGAGATGGCTGAGCTCAGTGATCTGCAGAAATATCATGCAGTTCGGGAGGTGGAATACTTACAGGTCGTGGAGAGACGCAGGATAGAAAAGGAACTAAGGGAGAAGGAGGAGAGAGAAAGGGGGCTGCGGATTCGTGCCGCAGCCGTTATCCTCCAGTCCTTCTGGAAAGGGTGGCGCGTCCGCAAAGCCATGAAGGAGAAAAGCAAGAAGAGCACAGAAAAGAAAAAAGGAAAAGGAAAAGGGAAGAAAGGAAAAGGGAAGAAAGGAAAATGAGCATAAAGAGCTCTGCCTCTCCAAATGTGCGTTTACAGCGCATTAAGACATAACGCAAAAAAACGTCTGTCCAGTCAAATCAATGAACCAACCAATCAATCAATCAACCAATCAATCCATCAATCAATCAATCAATCAATCAATCAACCAATCAACCTTCATTTTAACTCTGGAGTACATTTCCAATGTAACCGAGAATTTACAGTATAAAAGGCAAAATAAATACATTTAATATTGATAAATATATATATATATATAAACAGTCTTGTCAATATATTCATTCATATTGTTTCTACACATCTTAAATTAAACATAGGGGAAAAACTTCCCATCTTATTTGGTCAACTTCTATTTCATCCATTAATTTTCCATAATTGGCCTCAAACAATTATGTATTTATCTGAATTCTTTATTATTTGTCCAATAAAAATTTAATGTTCCTAATTGTGCTAATAATAATACCCATTGAAACTACCGATTTTCAGTTCCCCAACCGAGTTTAATTCCCCAACACACCTCACACAAACATCTGTTAAATAATATCTAGTTTGTATTCCTAGAAAAGTGCATTTAAGTATATATATATATATATATATATATATATATATATATATATATATATATATATATATATATATATATACTTTTTAAAGTATACTTAATATTAAAAAGTACATATGTTCAACATTAAGAAATATGAACTTTAATACGCACTAAATGTACTATTTTGGAACAACGTATGGCAACTTAAGTACATTTCAGTAGTAATTAAGCTTTATCTAAAGAGAAAACCAACTACGACAAAAACCAACAGCTTTTTGTCGTATAACTTCTGCAAACTTAAGTATATTTTAGTTTGTGTGTTTTTTTTTAAATAAATAAAATACATGATGTTCATTGTAATGGATGCAGGGTCTGAAAGGGTTAAATTGAAAGTGTACTTTTAGTTTCTTTACCTAATTGTAACATACTTTTAATGTTTTTAAGTACACTTATTCTTTCTTTTCACATGATGTAAAACATTTAATTGTACAATGAACACATCCGAAAAATATTCTCTATTGAAAGAACAAATATAATCAATGATTTAGGTTTAATACTTGTCCAGGAAATCAATCCCAAATGAACTAAATCTTATTTCTGGCCTTAAATCTGATTTTGTGCCACAAGGGGGCGAACAAACCCAAAAAATAAACACAAGCTTCCTGCATTTCACTTTTTAAATGTTTTAAATCTTTTATTGAATTAAAAATTCACATGAAACAACATATATACATATACATAAGAAACTGGATAAGAAAAAATATGAGAATAAATAGAGGAATTTGCAAATATTACAGTCTTTGCAGCCTTTCTTTTTGTTGATCCTAGTTTGCATATACATTTTGATTTCAGTTTCATACACCATGAACAGTTGGATGCTCCTTTTGACTTTACATTTATGAATATAAAATTTAGCTAAAATTAAAATGAATATGATCAATAAACCTTAGCAAGATTTTCCAAAACATTTTAACAAACTCGCAATGCCAAAATAAATGTTATAGAGTTTCTGGGTGTGTTTCACTGAACAAGCAATCTGAATTAAATAATGGTTTGTTGGGTAGCATCTATGTAGCAATTTAAATGTAATTTCCTTTACTTTATTAGTCAACAGAAATTTATTTAAGTAGGGTTCAATTATTTTACCATTTATCTAAGTCTCTCATATATTAGTTTCAATTAAATATAACATGAAGAATTGAGACGACGTCTTTCTGAAATAAAGCTCTGATTAATTTGTTGTTTCTGAGTTCAGAGGAGAAGCATATCTTGCTAAGAATTCTTGTCATTAACAAACCGTTAAATATTGTTAAATAACTTATTTACCAGCAAAAGACCTGCAGAAAAGCACATAATGAGAATTAATTATTTGTTTTTATATTAAACTTTTATAATTATTCAAAATATAAAATATGTGTTTATATATTAAAGAACAGGCTGACCTGCTTTTCTCTTTTTTTCTTTGCATAAGTAAATAATTCAGATGTAAATGTAAAGTCACTAGAAAAACGCATCCTGTCAGAATTGCTCACAGTGGTGGAGTTCAATTAATACACAGTTTGATACCTGAAACACTGTTTTATTGGAGATTTGAGAAGATTTTAAAAACTAAAACATGTTTTAAACCCTTAACAGGCCAGGATTTGAACAGGACATTACAGCACTAAATTTTGAGGATTTCTATTCAAGCATTACATATACAGCTAATAATTGTAATTGTAATAGAAAATATAAACACATATTTAAGTAAATCTGCTAATGTCAACATATAACAAATAAAATAATAAAATTGTCTCTTTCTTCATTTTAAAATCAGTATTTCCTCCAAACCTTTAGTTTTCCTATGTTTGTCTAGTCGAAAACAGGCAGCTTCTCCAAGTGTCCTGTAGGAGATTTCAAAGCCTCAAATTCAGAATGCGAATAACTTATTTTACTGCAGAAAAAGGAGTTTTGTATGAATTAATAAATGAATGAACAAATTAATAAATGTCTATATTGTCATTGTATTGAAGTGCAAAGTGCAAATACAATTAACACAAACTCTAGACACAACAATTAAAGACACAAACACGTATGAAACATTAAATACTACAGTACTTCATACATTTAAATTGCATTGTTAGTTGCAAATATCCCATACACCTGTAGCTAGTATACAGCACAATGGATACATACTGGGTGCTTTAATTAAAGAAAACGTTCTATATAAACTGAGAAGAATCACTGTAGGATTATATTGGTGGGTTTGTATACAATGGCTATATTTGTGCTGTAGTTCCACTAAAATTAACTCTAATTTCACACTAAATCACAGTAAATTAATTAATTTTAGAGATATTGTTCAAGTCCAGATTTTTGGGTCTGACTGTAAAATTCGGATATTCTTCTTCTTTATTTCATAAGGATACAGATACATCAGTAACACCAAACCAACCAGTTGGCAACCGACTAAAATGTTATAGAAACCACCTAGCAACACTACAGCACCCACCATGCAAGCACTTCGTAACTACCTGTGATACCATAGCAAGCAGTTAGCAACCCCACAGCAACCATCTAGCAATACCATAGCAACTAGCAGGCAACAACCATATCAAATAAAAAACACCTCGTATACCACAGCAACTGTCTAGTGGCACCATCACCTTAGCAACCAACAAATCCCATCTTTCCTAAAAAAAAAAAATCCATAATATTAAAGGTAAAATACACATTTTAGTTGTGTCCCTGGCTTTCACTCAGTCCTGTTACCATAACACATTACCCCATCTAAAACATAGCATACACAAAGCATAGCCGCTATTTAGCTAGTTTTCATGATTTCTAATTCTATGCTAAAAACTCATTCCTGTTACTTTCATTCCTGTTACTCAATACATAAAAAGTAACAGGAATAAGTGCCAGTAACAAGAGTGATTTTTTTTGTTATAAATATCAATTATTTGAACATACAGTCAACCATTTCTTTAAAATAAAGACTTGAGAGGAAAAAAATATGAATTAGTGAACTTGCTTTACCACATGAGCTTTGTAAACATATTCAGATTAGAAACATTGTAATATAATAAGAGACCACTTAAAAACAATGAGTTTCTGTGATTTTACCAAATTAAAAACCTCTAGAATATAATCCAGAGGAAGATGGATGAACTGCTTGAAATTTTTGCACCAGGAGTAAAGCAGCATAAAGTTATCCAAAAGCAGTGTGTAAGACTGGTGGAGGAGAACATGATGCCAAGATGATGACATTTGTGATTATTCCACTAGGGTTATTACACCAAATATTGATTTCTGAACTTTTTAAAAAACTTTATGAATAAAAATTGTTTTCTTTGCATTATTTGAGGTCTGAAAGCTCTGCATCTTTTTTTTATTTCAGCCATTTCTCATTTTCTGCAAATAAATGCTCTAAATGAAAATAATTTTTATTTGGAATTAGGTAGAAATGTTGTTTGTCGTTATCAAAATAAAATAATGTTAATTTTACTCAAACATATACCTATAAATAGCAAAATCAGATAAACTGATTCAGAAACTGAAGTGGTCTCTTACTTTTTTTTTTTCCGGAGCTGTATGTGTTATGAGTTAGATTCAGAGGTGAACAAAGATAAAATGGCCCACATGCATATTTAAGTGATGAGCTGTCTCTCTCTCTCTGTGATAATTATCTCACTTTTACCACATAACACACCCTTCTGAACATTAGGAGGATGGGAGGGGCCAGAGGAGGGGCTACAGCATGGCCCCGCCCCCTCCACTCCGTAAAAAAGCTGTAGGTATAAAAATAGAGGAGTGTCAGCAGCAGCTGTGACTGTCTCACTCATACCCCATTATAGGTATAGTGAGAGGAACAGGACTGTGGACGATTTCTCTTTAGGAAAGACAGACAGAAACTGAGCTAAAATGGTGAGTAAAATCAGTCAGATATTAAATATTAATAAATATAAATCAGTATTTCTGTTCTAAAGGCAACCAACTGCCTGTACAGTGCATTTACTTACAGGTCAAGGTCCTGAACTGTGCTAGAAATACTAAGTTTTCTTTTTTAAGCTTAATTTAAGTGCTTCTAAAGATAAATCATATTATTTTTATTGGTTTTAAAAGTAAAAATGCTTTTCTGCCATAATGCCTTAATGTTGTAGCACCTCCCAGATTTACACAGTGTGTGCTGTCATTCTACTGCAGGGCTCAGTCTCAAATGGTCATATATGTGTAGTGCACTTAGTAGTGAGTATGTAGTGGGCATCAATACTTCCTTCACTAGGGAGTACACTACACTAGGTATAAGGTAGCTATTAATTAATCCATTGGGTAGTGCACTATATTGGATACAGGAAGCATTCACTAAATGTCCCGTTTAGTGCACTATATAAAGACAAGCATGGTATTATTTTGTTAAAATTTTAGTGCACTATATAGAGAATATGTAGCTATGATTTAATAAAATGTGTAGTGAACTATAAGAGGAATATGAAGTTATATTTAAAATATGGAGTTGTTAGATAAATCCATATGTATTGTTTATTGCTTTCTGTAGTGCAATATATATGTAATGTATGGTGCTATTATTTGATACAGTGTGTATTACACTATATATACAACAGTGTGACATTATTTAATGTCCTGTGTAGTGCATTATATAGACACTGAACTTTTATATAATGCTATGTATACTATACCATATAGAAAATACAGAGCTATTGTTTAATGTCTTGTATAGTGCACTATACAGAGAATAAGGAGCTATTTTATAGCTATTCTATATATACAGCTCTGGAAAAAATGAAGAGAGCACTTCAGTTTCTGAATCAGTTTCTCTAATTTTGCTATTTATAGGTTTATGTTTGAGTAAAATGAACATTGTTGTTTTTTTCTATAAACTACAGACAACATTTCTCCCAAATTACAAATAAAAATATTGTCATTTAGAGAATTTATTTGCAGTAAATGAGAAATGGCTGAAATAACAAAAAAGCTTTCAGACCTCAAATAATGCAAAGAAAACAAGTTCATATTCATAAAGTTTAAAGAGTTCAGAAATCAATATTTGGTGGAATAACCCTGGTTTTTCCTAGCCAGCTCTCCGCTTACCTTAGTTCTATCCCTGTTAACGTTAGCTAGCTAGTTTAAGCTAGATAAAGTTAGCATGTTAGCTAGCTCACCACTAAAGTTATTAAGTTAGCTAGTTCGCCGCTAAAGTTATGTTAGCTAGCTTGCAGATAATATTAGCCAACTCTCTGCTAACATTTACTCCTATCCCTGATAACTTTAGCTAGCTTGCTTTAGCTAGCTAAAGTTGGTATGTTAGCTAGCTTGCCGCTCATTTAAGCTAGCTAAAGCAGCAAGCTAGCTAACGTTAGTTTGCTGCTACTGTTTATATTAGCTAACTCGACACTTATGTTAGCTAGCTATCTGCTAAAGTTAGTTCTATCCCTGGTAAAGTTAGCTAGCTTGCTTGAGTTAGCTAAAATGACTATTTTTAGCTAGCTCGACCCTTAAGTTATTATGTTAGCGAGCTTTCTTCTAATGTTAGCTAGCTTTTTGCTAACCTTAGTTCTGTCCCTGGTAATGTTAGCTAACTCACTTCAGCTAGCTAAACTTAGTATGTTAGCTAGCTCGCTGCTAAAGTTAGTATGTTAGCTAGCTAGCCTTTAAAGTTAGTATGTTAGCTAGCTCACCGCTAAAGTTAGTATGTTAGCAAGCTCGCCGCTAAAGTTAGTATGTTAGCTAGCTCGCTGCTAAAGTTAGTATGTTAGCTAGCTCACCGCTAAAGTTAGTATGTTAGCTAGCTCGCCGCTAAAGTTAGTATGTTAGCTAGCTCACCGCTAAAGTTAGTATATTATCTAGCTCACTGCTAAATTAGTATGTTAGCTAGCTAGCCACTAATGTTAGGAAGCTCTCTGCTTACCTTAGTTCTCTCAACAGGTTTAGATATTCACAGTAGGCCACTGTGTTTTCCCAACGACATTAAACGCACCATCTGAAAATGTTATACCTACAGCAAATTTACAGACCTTAATTACCCATATTTTATTTTAAGACATTTTAAAACAAAACTAGGATCTCAATTTTTGTTGATTTTGATTTTACTACATAATCTGAACAGACAAACCTTTCCCTACACTGTGTCAAAATGTCTTGATGACCTGAAATAAACTCTTTTTACATTGACTTGTATTGAAAGTTTAGAAGGTTTTTTTTCTCTCTCCTGTAAAGTTGCTGTTTTGGAGATACCTGTTTTTCATTGGGCAGTGATGATATGAGGCTATTATGTAATGCCCTGCATAGTGCACTATTCAGAGAACAGTGGGGCATTATTTAATGTCCCTAAGTAGTAGCGCACTATATATAGAAAAATAGCACATATGGAACTCGCTCAGCCTGTTTGACCCTTTGTTGAAGTTGGTGTGTTGGGTTTAAACAGGTATTTACAGGCAGAAACCAGAAAAAACTAAACAAAACAAAGAGACAGTGAGGAATGTTCTTAATGTTCTTCTTCAGCACAGTCAGAATCCGTATTGTTATTTTACCTCTACAGGCTAACAGTGAGGAGCGTGTATAGAGGGTGCGGCTGTTGGATTTATAGTTGTTTTTATAGCTTTATTAGCTTTGCTTCACTGAAAAAAATGATGAGTAAAATTGCTTTAAAAGAGTTTAGCAACTTTCTGCATTTGTTTTTTTAAGTAAATTAATTTCAGATAAATTTAAGTAACTTCAACTCGGTTTCAAGACTTAAATGTTACATAGAGTAAATAAGTGAACTGAACTTCAGTCAATCCTTTCTTTTAGTAAACTTTACTTCATTTATTTTTGCTGAATCAATCCTTTCTTTTAGTAAACTTTACTTAATTTCTGCAGACAATATTACCTAATTACAATTACTTTATTTAAATTTAAATATTTTTAGTTAAAACACACATTCAAATATTTACATAATATCAAAGATTTATTTTGTAAACAGACCAAGTCTCACTGTCTCAACACATGGATGTTTTTAGTATACTAAAAAGAATGTATTACATGCCATACATGTGTTGAGAAACAGAGTGTAATATGTGTGTTTTAACTAAAAATATTTAAATTTCAGGAATTATAATATATTATGTATCATAAATTATTACTAAAAGAAAGGATTGACTGAAGTTCAGTTCACTTACTCTATGTAACATTTAAGTCCTGAAACCGAGATGAAGTGCAGAGGTGCAGAAACTAAATTTTACTAATCTTTTTTTGTGTTGTTCTGTGCTGTCTTCTAAATATTCTCAAAAATATTTTATAAATGTTTTATATAAATAGCTCCACATTCTCTTGGGTTCTTGGGTCTGGAGACCCTGAGGTGTGGACAACACTAGCTCTGATCACAGGCCTTCCTGTTCCTGGGGGCAGTAAGTGCTGAATGCAACCATATGTAGGTGAGAGTGAGTGTTCCTGTTCTGAATGGCAACTATTTCTCGCCATTTCAAGGATCTAGGTGGAACACCAGCTGTGTGCTTCACACCATCAGATGTTAAAGAAAGCTGGTCAGAAGTCACTGGGGGGCGTGAAAGGTTTAGTTTTTAAAAGCCTCCATCTGTTCAGCAGCTTTCGTTATTCTTTCCCTTCGGACGTTAAGCCAGTAGAAAGACTGAGAACCATAGAACATTAGTAGAGGTTTCATGTTGATTTGCTTATATTAGCTTCAGAATTATAAGGTGCGCTATCGATAAACGTCTATTTTCTAATGTCTATTTTCATACATAAGGTGCACCAGATTATAGTACTAGTAAGGAACAAGGGTGTGACCATGTATTCCTTATAATTCATGTTAATCTACACAGATTTCTCTCCTGAAACTGTTTATTTGGGTGAGCAAAGCATGTCCATTTATTTACAGTAAGCTTAGATTTCCAGATTTCCATTAAGGCTGGGTGCAGCAGCATTAGCATTAGCATTGGCAGCTAACAGCTAGTGCTAACCATGGTTAGCGCAGGTAAATGCCACTCCTTAGTTAAACAGGTTCTACTGGACAATTCTACAGGGGTTTTCATCTAATGAGCTAATGCTAATGCTGCTCCAGCAGTGCTAGCAGGGGTTGGCAGCAGGCTAGAGGCTGATAATACTCACCTTTGTACGGCGAAAGAGCGAGCGTTTAGCGTGGTTAGTGGCTAATGCTAATGCTGCTGCACCCAGGCCTTAGTACTGAAGAAACTTTCCTGAAAACTCACCCTTATAACTCTGCACTTCAGCAGAGTGGCTTTACTGCTCCTTAATACCTGACTGGTAGAATTCATACATAAGGAGCACCGGATTATAAGATGCACTGATGATTTTTAGGAAAGTTAAAGGATTTTAAGTGCACCTTATATTGTGAAAAATGTATATGGTATATGATTTTAATTTACATACATTATTGCCAGTCAGTTTATTGTTTTTCACTTTGTTTTACAGTGCTTATACTGAAAATATTAGATATTAGAGATATTAGCAGAACGGATTCTTTCATGGTATTATAAGTTCTCCAGCAGTCTCTCCAGTAGGCCTCCGTCCCTCAGCACCAGTAACCCAGACCAGCAGGGTGTGTTTACAGCCAGCTGTGTTAATGTTCTTCCTGCTGGCCGGACTCGTTTTTCCACCAGCCTCCAGCAGCAACCCCCAAAAGACAAATTATAAACAGAGTCCACAAATAAAGGCCTGTTCTACTCGCTGCTCCACGCCTGGCTCTCCGGGTTCTCCATCTGGTTTGGGTTTAAACGTTAGCTTCTGTGCTAACAAACACAAACGTAGCAGTGTGTGGAACCGGATGACCTCTGTATGGCGGAGGTTCTGTTGGTTAGTTTTGTGTCGTTGAGCTTTAGGTTTACTGCAGGTACGTGCGGCTCAGTGTTGCCCAACAGAGCAAACTGGACTTTAGCTTATTGATACAGTAACGGCTGTGGTCTGTTAATGGTTAACTTTATTGCAGAGATGAGGTGGTCAGAAAGCCTACTTTCTTCTCTGAATGGAGGGCTATGTTCTGTTTGAAGTGATACTATAGAAAAAATGAAAAAGTAAAACTGTCAGTGAACATTATTGTTAAAAGGTTTTATTTCAGGTAATTTCAGAGCAATTATTTTGGTATTTTGTATCATGGAAATTTCTTCTCTTGGGATTTTTTTTTTATTATGTGTTATATTATAATAGTTAAAGGTCTCATTCCATCATTTTTTCATTCATTTTAAAATGTCTAGTTGTGGTCTCTATTATGAATAAATGTCATGTGAACCGTTTTTTATGAAAAAAAAAAAAGTGCTCAGGTGTTTTTGTATAGCCCTGTTTTAGATCACTGGATTACTGGTCTCTAGAGAAAGACCTTGAATATTCATACATGCAAATATATCACCTCTAAATAGCCAACAGCACTGCAGCAGAAAACCCCTATCTGCCTTCAAACCATAGTCAGTTTTACAGCTCTAAAACTGGACAAAAGACAAAATGTTTTCAGAGATACAGCCTTAATTATAAAGATACAGCACTGAGTGCTAGGTAAAGTTAACCCTTTAACTTTGCTTAACATCAGACACCTCAGCGTTAAACGGTGCCCACTTTGACCGCTGTTCTGTTAAGGCGTGCTACCTTGTCAAATCGTGCTCCCATGTGTATTTTAAAGGTCTCGGTAAAATGCGGAATCAACTAGAGGTGGGCGGATCGATCCAAATATCGATAATATCGATACCAACGCTGGTATTGGTATTGAGCAATACTTGTGTAAAAATATCGATATTCAAGCTTTTTTCTCTGCCGCACGCACTGACTGCTGCGCACGAGGATTCACCACAGTCTACTCTCTGGTCTCTTGTTGTTGCACATGCATCACATGGCTCAGCAAAGCCAGCCAAACCGCCATGCAGGTAGGCTCAGCCTGGCCCCGCCCACTCAGCGCTCTCCTCGACACGCCTCTACCTCAGGAGATTAGTGTTGAGTGATATTTTTTTACACTCTGTTTATTTAAGAAAAACTTGCATTTGAATTGCACTGAAAGGAAGACATTATCCTTATTTTTTATTGTTTTTCCAAATGACAATTCTATTTAAAAAAGAAAGAAAGAAAGAAAGAAAGAACTAGAAAAGATGTCTAGTGAGGGGAGAATTTTTATTTTATTTTTTTATATTTTTTTACTTTATATTTAAACTTTGTTTTGTTACTGTTCCATTGTTTCTAAACAAAAAATGTTGATTGTGATACTAACGTATTTTGTTGTCACTTACAATGTTTGGTGAAATTATATCCTAGGTTTTTGGATCATTTGGATCTATAAAGCTTAAATATTACATTACATTACATTACATTACATTACATTTGGCAGACGCTTTTGTCCAAAGCGACTTACAATATTAAAAAGTATCGGTATCAGTATCGATATCGGCAATACTGGCCCTGCGTTTACTTGGTATCGGATCGATACCAAAATTCCCGGTATCGCCCACCTCTAGAATCAACCCGGAGATCCGATTTAAACCTACCGCCTGTGGGCGGTCCCGAGGTGGGTGAGGCCATGAAGTCACTGGTTGACTTTATCACCCTAACGTCTCTCTGATCAACTTATATTTCTGAGGATTTTCTTTTACTTAGGACGCTGAGAAACAGTTTTATATGCAGCATCATATACAACTCAGAGAGACCTATAATATTATATTATTCTACAGATTTTAGTGCAAGGAGACCTTTAAGGTTTTTTTATGGTCAGTTTTAATAAATGATAAGCTAAAAATGTTTTATTCATTGTATATTTGTCATTTTACTATGATTTTTGAAAGAAAAAATACTTAATTTCAATGTATCAGAATTCCATGATAAATTGACCAATAAAAATGCTTTAAAGTGACTTAAAGTAAAATATTTTACCTTGATTTCCATAAAAAGTTAAGAATTTCAGAGTGACACTCTGAAAAATGTGTGTATGATTATAATTGTATATATGTGTAATGGTGTGTATGAATAAGTGTGAATGCTTGAGTGAGTGTGTGTGTGTGTTATACAAATGCAGAAACAGTGTTATGTTTGGAGTGGTAAGGGGAGGGGTCAGTGGGAGTGGGCGGGGTCACTGTGGTAGGAAAGAGTCACAGTGGGGGGTCGGGGAATGGGACAGTTATAGCCGCCCATAAATAACAGGCTGCTGTGCGCTGCCTCCTGACCCGGCTGCCATGCCCAAACTAGGCATAGCCTGAGTAATCCCACCCCCCATCCACCCCCTCGCCCCGTGCCAGGGCAGCGGACGGGGCAGGGGGTAAAAATAGCGTCCCATTCGCAGCCAGGAGAGCAGAGAGGCACTGGAAGAGAGGCAGATGCAGGCAGGCACCTTGTAGCACTGAAGTGGGACATGTCCCATGAGTTTCGGCACAGATTCAGAGCTCAGATCATTACCCAGCACTTTCTAACCTCAGGAAAACACCGGTGTGTGAACGTTTGATAGACGTATTGACTCACCACAGTGCAGATCTCAGTAATGTGTCAGCGTTATGCAGTGCACACATCAGCTCTGCACCAGAACAACAAACATCTTGAACTTTTTAGGCCTAATTATAGACCCAGTTAACCCTGTAGACTCCTACGGCCATAATGTGGCCTATAATTTCTAGGCTGCTCGCTCACAGAGCTGTATAGCATACCATATTTTTTGCACTGTAAGGCAGACCAGATTATAAGGTGCATTATGAGACACTAGTAAGAAACAGGGGTGTCACCATGTTTTCCTTCTAATTCGGCAGGTTAAGTAAACAAAACTGTAATTCTTAAACCCTTTTCCTTCATTGTTGTATTGAGGGGAGGCTGTGGATTTAGGCATTTGTTTATTTAATTTTGTATATTTTTATGTAGCTTGTTTCATCATGGTAAATACACAGGCTACAGTCTGATATATACTCGCCTTTCTAAAAGCCAAAAGTGCTAATATTGCTCCAGCAGTGCTAGCCAGGTTTAGCAGCAGGCTATAGGCCAGTAATAGTCGCCTCTGAACAGCAAAAAAGCTAGAACTTAGCATGTTAACGGCTAATGCTAATGCTGCTCCAGACTCGGCGAAGCGAAGTGATGATCTATATGGAATATGGTCGTGACATCAGGGAAGACAAAATCCATTGATGGAATAACCTGGTCTATATTCAGTATATTCAGGTAGTCAGCTGACCTCATTCTTTCAGCACATACTGTTGCTGAACCTAAACCTGCAAACCAACTGCAGCATCAACCCCACATCATTTACTTACTTAAATCCAGGCGGTGACTTTTATTTTTTTTTGGCCAGGCAGTGTATAAATATGTATTCCGAAGGGAAGCTAGACAGAAGGAAAAGGGGAGTGACTACACACTGATGGCATGTGGAAGGAAGACCAGTGTTTAAATAAAACTTGTGTTTAAATATATGATGCCAGGAGCCAATAGGAAAGGATTTGTACTCAAAAAGGCTGTACTGCACCCTAGTAGAAGATCCTCTCTGGGCAGTGAAGACAGTTTTACCAACAAAAGCAGGATACACTGTTTTAATATCCTTGATTTCAGAACCCTTGCTTTTCAGAACTTGATTTTCATGACTCAGCAGGTGTCCCAAGACTTTTGCCCATATAGTTTATAAGCTAGTAAAGGTAGTTCTGTAGTGAGAGTCTTGTTTTCAGGTCTGATGTGTTTACAGATGGCTGTGTTTTATCTCAGGGGCATGTAGATTGCTCAGCAGGGTGTAGTCCTCCCGCGTAAACCCGCAGAACCTCCGTCAGAAGCTCTGCGCAGGCATGTTCCTGGACGAGTAGGAAGACACTGGAATCGTTTCTGTACATATGTGTGTGTGTGTGTGTGGTGAGACCTTTGGGCAACCGCCCTTTCAGAGCAGCTCTCCATGACGCGTCATGTGTTTGAGCAGTAAGCCATGCATGGAAAGTGGCATCACTCAGACGAGCAGAGACAAATAACTTGGCAAACAGGTTGTAGGTGTGTGTGTGTTACACCCTCAAGCTCCGCCCACTCACCTCAGTCATACTTGTCACCTGCATGTGTCAGTCAGTAATGTAGATCAGGGCCTGCGGTCAAGAACATTAAACTGGATTGTGGTCCTGTTTTGTCTGTAACTGCCCCCTGGTGGTAAAACAAAACAAAAAAAATTGAGTAATTGTAGTTGAGTAATTGCTTATCTACCGTACTTTTTGCACTATAAGGTGCATATAAAAATAAAAAAATCTCAAAAATAGTCACTGCACCTTATAATCCGGAGCTCCTTATATATGAATTCTACCAGTCAGGTATTAAGGAGCAGTAAAGCCACTCTGCTGAAGTACAGAGTTATACAGGAGTTTTAGTTTACCATGTTAAAACAAGCTACGTGGGACGAACCGCTAGCTAATTTCGCCCTGATTTACCAGAAAACTCAGTTTTACTCAGTGTATCACTGTCGAGTGGCATTTACTAGCACTAACTGCTACCAGTTAAGCCACTAATGCTAATGCTCCAGCCTTAGTACTAGAGAAATTTGGGAATCTAAGCTTATTATAAATAAACGGAAGAGCTTTACTCAGCCATATAAATAGGAGAGTTTTTCAGAAAAGAAATCTATGTAGATTAACTTCCAGCACTTGGAAAAGCCATTTTTTATTACAGTTTGGGTTTACTTAGCTTAGCTGTCAGGTGGCATTTACTGGCGCTAACCACAACCAGTTAGCTGCTAATGCTAATGCTCCACCCTTAGTACTGTAGAAATTTGGGAATCTAAGTTTACTGTAAATAAAAAAAACAAATTAGTAAGAAAATTCTAGTAAGACTGATTAAAATGTTCTCAAAATTCTCAAGATTTATATAAATGGAAATAATTAGATAATTTCATTTGCTATGATTTAGTTTTTGCAGTGTACTACTGCACAGTATTAGTCATATGGAATAATAATAATAATGGTCACTTGCTCCAACAGCAATCCATGCAGCCAAACGTTGCTATAAACATATATAAATGTGTGTTTTGAAGGAAATGTAGATAGGAAAGGGGAGTGACTATGATGGTTGCACAGTTTAAGTTTTACTCAACAAGGTTGTGTAATAAAAACACATTTAAAGGCGTCAGAGAAGTGAAAATACATCTGAAGAAAAAATATTAACCAACACCAACATTTATTTCAAAGGATTTGAAAAGTAGGAGGAATGTAGTAGTTTACTGAACACAAGTTTAAAAATTGAATGGTAAAATCCAATACAATAGTTCAATACAATGGTAAAAGTACAATAGTTCAGAAGGCCTCACTTTCAAACTGCTGATTAAACTAAGCTGTGTTTGCATGTAAAAGAGGACGTGGCTATAAGGGATAAGCAACCGCTGCATATTGACTTATGCAAATCAAGTTTTTGTGGCAAAGCAAATTTTTTAGCAAAAAGAAACCATCCCGCTGTACTGGTATGGCAGGGTGTAAACCCCGTCCACTCAGCAGCTCCTACCTAAAAACAGGCTTTGTTTTACTATATTACAGTACATTTATAAACATTTCTGTATGATTATAATGCTTAAGTTATTATGTCATGTGTAGTTGAGACAGTTGCGAATTTTATTTAATTGTAGACGGTATGAACTCAAGTTAATATAACAAGTTTTTGTTTGGTCTAAAGATCTGTAATAATTATTGACAAAGATGTGAAGAAATATGGCTTCTTTATAAAAAGTTATGGTTTATAAAGGAGTTTATTAATAGTTTTTTTTATAAAAACTATCTAAACCATTATAAACCAATAATAAGCAGTTACAACAGTGGCCTGTCATTTGCTAGTGATTTCACATTCATTTTATTCTTGTTTTACTTTGATTCCTTTGTTCTTAGTTTATTATTATTTATTTTAGCATTTATTATTCTCATGATTTTACTGTACTTTTACTATTATTAGAATTTAGAATATTTCGAATTTTTGTATTTTCTTTTACATTTTCTCTTATTTCTCTTATATATATCTTTTTACATTTTTATTTGTTTTATTTATTATATTTTACTATTTTGTTCCTTATTATTTCCAATTTATTTGTAAATGTTTTCAATTCCTTTTATACGGTAAAAAGCTTAGGCCACGCCCACAGAGTCCTATAGTGCACTACCTGGATCACAGTATAAACCAATAAGGAGTCGGAATGGTATATGTTTATACTTCTCTACATCCAATCATAATCAGATTCACTCTATCTGGAGGGAGAGATTTATCTGTAGATAGATAGATAGATAGATAGATAGATAGATAGATAGATAGATAGATAGATAGATAGATAGATAGATAGATAGATAGTACCATCTGGAGATCCTCTGCTCATCTTTACTTTCCTCAGAGACTTTTTTGTGGGAATTTTTGTGCCTTTTTGTAAATACATGTGTCTAATCTGTGTTTTTTTGCTCCACAGCGCGAGTGCATCTCCGTCCATGTTGGCCAGGCTGGCGTTCAGATGGGCAACACCTGCTGGGAGCTGTACTGTTTGGAGCACGGCATCCAGCCGGATGGTCAGATGCCCAGCCAGAAACCTGTGGGTGGCCATGATGACTCATTTACCACCTTCTTCAGCGAGACCGGCGCTGGAAAATATGTACCTCGGGCCATCTTTGTGGACCTGGAGCCCACTGTTATAGGTGACTACAGCCTTGATTGCTTTTCTTGAAACCATTTCTGTCAATGTTTGAGGTTTAGTTTGCTTTCAATTTGGCTATATTTTTTGCTATATATGTGGAAAATATGTGAATAACTGAATTTGTATGACCCTGTGTTTCAGATGAGGTGCGCACTGGTACCTACCGGCAGCTCTTTCACCCAGAACAGCTGATATCCGGCAAGGAGGATGCAGCCAATAACTACGCTCGAGGTCACTACACCATCGGCAAGGAGATCATTGACTCCGTCCTTGACCGCATCCGCAAACTGGTAAGAAAAAATCATATTTACATTTAAATGCAATATAGATAGTTCACCCATTGGTTAGAACTTTAGAAGCTGGACAGAAGACTTACAGTATTTTTCGCATTATAAGGCACACCGGATTATAAGGAGCATTATGAGACACTAGTAAGGAACAAGGGTTTCGCCATGTTTTCCTTCTAATTCCTTCTAAGTCTCCCCATTGGGTGGAGTTAACTGTAAAGCTAAGCTAAGGTAAGTAAACGAAACATTTTATTTTAAAGTCAAACAAGTGCTGAATGTTAATCTACACAGATTTCTGTCCTGTTTATTTATGTAAGTAAAGCATCTCTGTTTATTTAGAGTAAGCTTAGATTTCCAGATTTCTACTAAGGCTGGCCTCAGTTAGCGGCTAATGCCAACTGACAGCGCTATCTTGATGCTGCTCCAGCAGTGCTAGTCGGGGTTAGCAGAAGGCTAGAGGCCGATAATGTGGTTAGCGGGTAATGCTAATACTGCTCCAGTCTCAAATCTTGGTGCTGGAGAGTTAAAATTAAACTTTTTTTGGAACATTTAAGGATTGTAAGTGTGCCTTATAGTTTTAAAAATAGTGATACAGTCAAACAAGTACATAATTGGCTCTGTGGTGCATTTTCCATCCAATGTGTTTTTGCTAATTTTGAAATGAGCTTTTTCATCTTTGTCGTTTTCATTTTTTCCCCACAGGCTGACCAGTGCACAGGCCTTCAGGGCTTCCTGGTCTTCCACAGCTTTGGTGGCGGCACTGGGTCTGGGTTCACCTCCCTCCTGATGGAGCGCCTGTCCGTCGACTTTGGCAAGAAGTCCAAGCTGGAGTTCGCTATCTACCCGGCGCCGCAGGTTTCCACGGCCGTGGTGGAGCCGTACAACTCCATCCTCACCACCCACACCACCCTGGAGCACTCGGACTGCGCCTTCATGGTGGACAACGAGGCCATCTATGACATCTGCAGAAGGAACCTGGACATCGAGCGTCCGTCCTACACCAACCTCAACCGGCTCATCAGCCAGATTGTGTCCTCCATCACCGCCTCGCTGCGCTTCGACGGAGCTCTGAACGTGGACCTGACCGAGTTCCAGACCAACCTGGTGCCCTACCCCCGTATCCACTTCCCTCTGGCCACATACGCCCCTGTCATCTCCGCCGAGAAGGCCTACCACGAGCAGCTGTCCGTAGCTGAGATCACCAACTCCTGCTTCGAACCCAGCAACCAGATGGTGAAGTGCGACCCACGTCACGGCAAGTACATGGCCTGCTGCCTGCTGTACCGCGGCGACGTGGTGCCCAAGGACGTCAACGTGGCCATCGCAGCCATCAAGACCAAGAGGAGCATCCAGTTCGTGGACTGGTGTCCCACTGGCTTTAAAGTGGGTATCAACTACCAGCCCCCAACCGTGGTGCCCGGAGGAGACCTGGCCAAGGTCCAGAGGGCCGTCTGCATGCTGAGCAACACCACGGCCATCGCCGAGGCCTGGGCTCGCCTGGACCACAAGTTTGACCTGATGTACGCCAAGCGGGCCTTCGTGCACTGGTACGTGGGGGAGGGCATGGAGGAAGGAGAGTTCTCAGAGGCCCGAGAAGACATGGCCGCCCTGGAGAAGGACTACGAAGAGGTGGGCATCGACTCCTTCGAGGAAGAAGAGGAGGGGGAGGAGTTTTAAGAGCCTGAAGATGAAAGCTAACCCCGGGGAACATCTGAGCCAAATAAATGCCCTAATAAAGGACTGAGTGTTAAAACGTAAACGTCTCGTCCTGCCAACATTACCAAAGGAAGCGCAGTGTGCAGGTTGTCATGATCAGCTACTTCCTGTGTGTGTTTGTCTTTCTGTGTAAAATCATGTTTTTATTTTTCCCAGAAGTATACAATATCCAAATAGTGATAAAAATAAAATAAATCTTTCAATTCTGTTTCAGTGCTTGTTTTTTATTTTGTGATATATAGTGTATTAAGCACACAATACTGTGAATAATTAAAAATAAAAATAATAAATAATCTGGATAACACTTTACAATAAAGTCGCCCTAGTGGTGAAACCGACTTGGCGGACATTTTGAATAATTATAAACAAATAAATAATGTTTTTTGGGCTCTGTGTCTGAGTGCAGGCAGTGAGTCGGTAGGGGGAGTAAGAGGGGCAGGGGTGACACCAAGCAGACAGGAGATAAACACAGAGATCTTCATACAAAAACAAAACAATTCACTTAACTTTAACTTTTATCATCTTAAAAAAAATCATATTCACCTGCAACAATTACAAAATACAGTTTAAACCAGATTAAACCCGTTTTATACATGTTAACTAGCTTACTCACCCAAGATGAAGAAAAACTATTTTCACTGAAATATTTACATCCTGAACCTTTCCTTTGAAATTTAATCCAGCAGGGTCAAGAAATAAAGGATAATATACAGCTTTTAGCCACAGATTTCCTCTTCAAAATCAATTAGGGTATTTTTTTTTATAAGCACGCTTTATTTAAGAAATAGGCACAGAGCGTGAGGACTTTTACGTTGAAACGCGCTCAGAAAATGTATGCAGCGTCATCCAAACTGCGCGTGAAATCTAAAAGAGCGACTTCTTTGATTGGCATCCATATCGTCCAATTGTGGACACCTTCAGCTTCCATATGCCATTGTGTGTCAAAATAGACCAATCAGAGCCCGAGATAAAGCCGTGCGTATCCGCCCACCAGGTATACCCTCTGGCGCAACCCCCGTTTACGCAGCGGCTGTAGGCGGGATATCATTGGTCTGGAAGGCTGTCAATCAGCAAGTTTAGGCGAATCAGCAGTGAGTAAGGAGGTTATCTGATCTACATGCCATGTGAAGTGCAAAATTAGACCTTCAAAGCGGATCCATGCAATCCGTATTACTTGTAGTGTGTGTTTGGAGGTGCATTCACTGTACTTTGGAAGCAGCGCGTTGCAAGGTGCATTCACTAAGCAGAATTAGTTTGATATCATCATGTACTTTGAAGATATAATTATTTGTGTGGGAAAACAATAGACGATTTTAATTTCTTTTGAAAAAATATAAAATCAATAAGAGGTTATTTACTTTACCAAATACTGTGGGTCATTTTAGGAGCCCAAGTATCTACTTTCATATGAGCTGTTAACCACCAGGATACAGTGTGTTTTAAAAAAAATATTCTAAGCTAAACAGAGGTACCCTTAAAATAGGCGAAAATTGAATTTTTTGGCCACAGTGAAAAGGAGCTAATAAACAGTACTTACTGCAGAATGTCATAACTAATAATATTCAATTAATACACACTATTTAATACATTATTAAGTATTACAACATTGTTTAACTAATGTCTCAATTCATTATTATTAGTAATGTTTAATAATGTATTAAATGTATTAAGTACTTACGTAAGTACTGTGATTGTAATTGTAAAGTTACCATAATCTACTATCAAACAGCAACAACAATAATAAAATACATTCATTCATAAATGTATTCATTTTAAACAATGATAACAGCTTTTATTTATTAAACACACTGTATATTTACAAATGCTTACACTTATGCATTTACAGAAATCTATGATTTCACACCTTTTTTTTTCAAAATCAAGATATTCATATTATTGTTTCACTAAATTATTAAGTACAATTTTGTCACCATTTTTAAATTTAATTTCAGTTTATGTATCCCTCATCACAAAAAAGGTTGAATAGAAGCTTATTTCTATAGAATTATGGTTATTATATTATAATATATTATATTATTACCTTTTATTATAATTCAGATTATTCAAATATTATATTATATTCTTTTTTATTGTAATTCGGATTATTATTATATTATGTTCTTTGTAATGGAAATTTGTATTATTAGAATATATTATATTTTATTCATAAATAATTCTGATTGGATTTGGATTGTAAAGGGTTAAAATATATTATTATTATATTACATTATATTCTTTTATTATAATTCGGATTATTGTATTATATTATATTATATTATATTATATTATATTATATTATATTATATTATATTATATTATATTATATTATATTATATTATATTATATTATATTATATTATATTATATTATATTATATTATATTATATTATATTATATTATATTATATTATATTATATTATGGTCGGATCCGGATTGTAAAGGGTTAATTGTGTGCGTAGTCGCTGCGTCACTGGTGTAGACGGAAGTGTGTGTGTATGTGGTGAGTGGATGTGTGTGTTGTGTGTGTGTAGCGGTATCGGGAGGGAGGCGGTTCGGTACAGGTAGGTTCTGCTCTCTCTCTGATCGGAACCGGCTCTGGTTGGTCTCTGATACCCGCCGGTTCCGCTGGTTTACCGGCGCAGGGCTGAACCCGGTACCGGGGGAGGTTTTTACCGGTACCGGATCAGATCCGCCGCTCGGGGCAGCTCGCGGTGCCACGTTACCCTTTAGAGAAGCTTAGAGAATCAACCAGAACCGGACCGGACCCCCGGACTCCCCCAGCAGGTTCCAGATAAACCCCCCGTGGTTACCAGAGATACCCCGGGCTTTAATACACCTGTTTTATAGCATTTAGCATTAAAAAGGAGCAGCCAATCAGAACGGTGTAGGTATGGAGGGCAGCCAATCGGAACCATCTAGATATGGAGGACACCCAATCAGAGCTGTTTAAAGTCTTAACGTAAGGGAAAACGAAAAAACAGCTGTTTATATACTGATGTAAATGGCAGCCAATAAAATGAGTTCAGGTATGATCACGCCAATCAGAGCTGTCCATGTACAAGAGCAGTCTAAATACTCAGGAAAAACAATATCCCACTTATACCCGAAATACAAGAGGCAGCCAATAAAATTAGTTCAGGTAATGGGGCAACCAATCAGGGCTGTTTAAACTCTCAATAAAAGGAGACCAATAACTGCTATCTAGATACATGAGGCAGCCAATAAAATGAGCAGCCAGCCAGAGTAGTCTTGATGAAAAAGACTACCAATGGTAACCAATCAGAGTACTTCAGATACAAGAGGCAGCCGATCATAGCTGTTCGAGTCCTTTATAAAAGGAAACCAATGATGTCTATCCAGATACGAGAAGCAGCTAGTAGAAAGTGTTCAAATAAGAACAGCCATTCAGAGCTGTTTAGGTACAAGCCACAGCCAATTAGAACAGTCTAATTAAGAGGGGCGATCAAAACCAACCAATCAGAACAGTCTACATACAAGGGACAGCCAGTCATGGCTGCCAATAAAAATATAAAACACAGCCAATCAGGACTGTTTAGCAACCAAATGCAGTCAGTCAGTTCTGTTCAGTTGTTTAGCCACAAGAATTACCATGGCTTTGTAGACATGGAACATGCTGCCAATTGTAGTTGACCAGAAACAGTCTACAAACACATGGCGGTAGGCCTGTCACGATAACATTTTTTTGCGAACAATATTCCCAGAAATTATAGTTATACATGATATTGTTGGCATTTTTAAGACCACTAAATGGCACTAATATAATGACAACATAATTCATAACAAAGAGGTTACATCCTTTTAAAGACAATACATTTATAATACATACACATTGTGTACATTCACCGTGGGTCCACCATGATGTGCAGCCCCGGTCTGTCCCAGCTGGCCCACATTGGACTGGCATAAAGACCCTTGCCTCATTTTGTAAATGCAAACACAATGGACAAGATCACGATTATTAAAATGACTGAGGTCATGTCCATTTATTGAAAGATAAGTCGATAATTTAATTATTGTGACAGGCCTACATGCCGGCCAATCGGATCAGTCCGTATACAAAGAACAACCAATCAGATCAATCTAGATACATAGGACAGCCAATCAGCACCTTTCATGTCCCAAATAAGGCGACAATGTGAAATAGAGAGTGACCAAGTGACAAAGTGTAAAGAGGGTGGGCTGCTTAGATAAAAGAAGTAGGTGCAAAACAAATTCTAATCCAATCCAATCAGGAGCTGTTTAGGTTCACAGACCAGCCAATTAGGAGCTGCTACAGGAGAAGCGTGAGGTATTGTGTGCAGTTCTGTGTGTCTGTGGAAGATGTAAATAATTTATTCGGGGTGCAGTGGAAAATTACCCTCACTGCTCCAAAATTAAAGTCCTGCTTTACTGACCACAACCTGCAGGTGAACAAGTGACTGACAGCTATACCAGCTCATATAACTGTGTTTTAATGAGATTAGTAAATTTTTTGGATATAATTTAGGGTTAACATTTTTTTTTTTTAAGTTAGTCGAAGTGATATTAACTCTGTTATTTATTTTTTTTTCCAGTTCAGATTTTAACCCCTGGATGGTCAGGTGAGCGATGCTCGGCCGAGGATGGGACAGTCGCTGTGTATCTGCTCTCGCAGCGCCATCACCATCGACAACAAGAGATACTACTTCATTCAGAAACTCGACGAGGGGTAAAGCACCAAGTATCTAAAACACATGAACCCATTAACCCATTCACTACAGGAAGGTTCCTAGCAGTAACTCTAGAGCAAAGACGAGGCAGGAGAGCCCACATGGTTTAGAAGGCAACAGAAAAAAGACAATTGTTAGCAGAAAATAAAAAAATCAAAGCTCTCAATAACCACAGATATTATTTTTTAATAAAATCATAGACAGTAACAAGAAAAAGCATGTAAACCCTTTGAAGTGTCATGGTTTTCTGCATAAATTTGTCATAGAAGGATTTTAAAAGAAAACCCTTGGAATTAACTGCTGGTTGAACACCCATCACAGCAGCACATTGTGAGTCGCATTTATATCCCACACTTCCTTCTGGGTACAGATATTTTTGCAGCTATTTCTTCTGGCGATTATTTTATATTGGGTGTACATGTTTGCTTTCAAGAGCTGTCTGTAAATTACACTCGGCAGCCTTGCTGCACAGGCCGAATCAGACAAAAGCTTCATCTCATTGTCCGGCACAATTAGCATGTTCCTGCATAGCTCTGTGTGAAAGCCACTGACAAAAAACTAATAACTGCTGACCTTTTCAGGCCATATACAGCTCTGGAAAAGTTAAGAGAGCACTTCAGTTTCTGAATCAGTTTCTCTGATTTTGCTATTTATAGGTTTATGTTTGAGAACAATGAACATTGTTGTTTTATTCTTATCCTATTTGCAGAAAAATGAGAAACGGCTGGAAAAACAGAAAAGATGCAGAGCTTTCAGACCTCAAATAACGCAAAGAAACAACAAGTTCATATTCATAAAGTTTTAAGAGTTCAGAAATCAATATTTGGTGGAATAACCCTGATTTTTAATCACAGTTTTTTTCATGCAGCTTGACATCATGTTCTCCTCCACCAGTCTTACACACTGCTTTTGGATAACATTACATTACATTTCATTTGGCAGATGCTTTTGTCCAAAGCGACTTACAATAATGAAGTACAAAGTAATAGGAATTAAGATAACCCATTTTTAGATAGGGCTTAAAGGCGGTCGAAGGGAAATAAAGGGATAGAGAAGTGAAGGAGGGGAGGAAGGAAATGGGGTTAGAAGTAGTTAGTGTGTTAGAGGTGTTAGGAGAGCAAGTGCTCTTTGAAGAGCTCTGTCTTCAGGAGTTTCTTAAAGATAGCGAGAGATTCTCCTGATCTGGTAGTGGAAGGTAGTTTGTTCCACCATTGGGGAACTCTGTATGAGAACAGTCTGGATTGCTTTGTTTGAGTGTTTGGCAAAGCGAGGCGACGTTCATTGGAGGAGCGCAGCGGCCGGGAGGTAGCGTAAGCTTTCAGGAGCGAGTGCAGGTAGGAAGGAGCCTGTTCTGTCATCACCTTGTAGGCGATTGTAAGAGTTTTGAATTTGATGCGAGCATCAACTGGTAGCCAGTGGAGCTCAATGAGCAGCGGGGTGACATGTGCCCGTTTTGGTTGGTTGAAGACCAGACATGCTGCTGCGTTCTGGATCATCTGGAGTGGTTTTACTACACAGGCCGGGAGGCCAGTTAGCAGGGCATTGCAGTAGTCGAGGCGTGAGATGACGACTGCTTGTACCAGGAGTTGGGTGGCCTGTTGCGTCAGAAACGGTCTAATTTTCCTGATGTTATAAAGCGCGAAGCGGCAGGATCGAGCAACTGAGGCCACATGGTGCGTGAAGGAGAGCTGGTCATCAACCATAACACCCAGGTTCCTAGCAACCTTTGTCGGTGAGAGAGAGAGAGAGTCGATGCTTATAGAGAAGTTGTGTTGAATAGAAGGTTTTGCTGGTATGACCAGAAGTTCAGTCTTTGAGAGATTTAATTGAAGGTGATGCTCCTTCATCCATGAGGATATGTCTGAGAGACACTGTGATATCCGTGCAGAGATTGAGTGATCTTCAGGTGGGAATGACAGGTAAAGCTAGGTGTCATCAGCAAAGCAATGGTAGGAAAAGCCATGTGAGTGGATAACCTGACCAAAAGAGGCAGTGTATATTGAGAAGAGAAGGGGACCCAGTACCGAACCCTGGGGAACCCCAGTGGATAGGGAGTGGGCTGAGGACAGCTGTCCTTGCCACGACACCTTGAACGAGCGCCCAGTGAGGTATGATCTAAACCATGACAGCACATTGTCTGAGATCCCCATGTTTGAGAGTATAGTTAGGAGGAAGTCGTGGTTGACCGTGTCGAAGGCGGCCGAGAGGTCCAGCAGAATGAGCACTGAGGGCTGGCCTGCAGCTCTAGCAGTCTAGCACTCTAGCAGATAACTTTATGCTGCTCTACTCCTGGTGCAACAATTCAAGCAGTTCAGTTTGGTTTGATGGCTTGTGATCATCCATCTTTCTCTTGATTATATTCCAGAGGTTTTCAATTTGGCAAAATCAAAGAAACTCATAATTTTTAAGTGGTTTCTTACTTTTTACATTGTGTAGCAATCTAAAAGATTGAAAGAGAGAAACAAACAGCATTCTGGTGAAATATGAAATATGAGTCATAATAATATCCTTAGAATGGTTATATTGCTATTTTTTCATAATTTTCTGTGTTTTCTCTTTGTTTAGAGGATTCAGCTATGTGGATCTGGTGGAGGGCGCCCAGGACGGCCGTTTCTACGCCCTGAAGCGGATCCTGTGCCACGACCGCGAGGGACGCAATGAGGCGCAGACGGAGGTGGAGATGCACCGGCTCTTCAGCCACCCCAACATCCTCAGCTTGACCGGCCACGCCTTCACCGAGCGCAGCGGCAAGAGCGAGGCCTGGCTCCTGCTGCCCTACATCAGCGTACGTTCTTACCGGTTTTACCGGCTGCTTAATTTATCTACCATCATTCATCATAATTAAATCCTTTGCTTGCAGTAGCTGCATCATGTCTGACCTTCTGACATCACTATCCTTCTGCATTCTCCTTCTGTGATGCTTTTCCAGGCTGCAGCGGGTGTTGAGTCATTATCTTGCTGCATGATTAAGGATCTCCTAATCAGTTTGGTTTCACTTTTAAAATTCACAGACAAAATGTAGAATCGTTTCTGTATAATCTCTGTAATGATAGTACAGTAAATGATAGTAAATGATAGTAATAAATGTGTAATATAATTTATAGTTATATCTATACATTATAATTCTCATAGTCTATCTTACTTCTATTTACTACTATCTTACTATTTTAAATGTATTATAAGTGTTAGTAGAAGTATTATATTTGCATCATAAAAGGTTACTTTGACGCTGCTCTAATTCAATCAGCTCTGTACTTTTAAATTATGAGGAGCAACTTCTCCAAACATTACAGCACGGTATTTTGGCTTGCGTTTTTTTACGTCATCGTTAGAATAGTTGTATAAACACGTTGTTTTCTAAAGCTATGAACAGATTATTAATCTTATGGATCAAATGACAGAAAATCCATTTTTGTAAAAAAAGAACACAGGCTGTGTCATAATCGAAAACGGTTTGGAAATACATTTATTATTGGTTCAAAGACACCCCGAAATGAATGGAAGTGAATGGATAGCTTCGCTCAAATGGTTCTCTCATCCCTCAGCAGCACAGTTCCGGTGGCACGTTTTGGAAGGGAAAAGCTGGGGGCCTGGTTTTTACCCATAGACTCTCACTATAAATCCACAGTCTGCACAGATGAAACCCAAATTTTAAACTAAACATAGACATTCAGTGCTGTTTATTGTACAGTCACATGCTCTAGTACTTTTGCTGATAAGAAAAATGGGTAGGTTCAGACAAAAGGTGGTATCTTTTGAACTGTGTACCAGATCTAGATGCAAATACCTGGAAAGAAAAGCTAAAATGTTGATCTTTTGTCTCATATACATAATCTTTTAATAGCAAACCCAAATGTTTTCAGTCTGCAGCAAAAAATTAAGGGATTTGCTTCACTGTTCCAATACTTTTGGAGAGCACTGTATACTGGTCAAGAGCTAAACTGGTCAACCAGAGAAACCAGCGTGATCAGATTGAGCTTGACACACATATGACTGCTTAAAAATGCCCTTAAACAAACACTCTGAGATTTAAGAACCAACACTTTAAGGAAACCTCACACTGATACAGGTTTCTTCTTGTAAAAAAAAAAAAAAAAAAAAAAACGTAGTGACCTCCAACCATCCCACCTCTATTAGATACATTTTCCAAAACACTGTCATTATTTACACATACACACTGGCTCGTGTTTCATGTGTGTGTGTTTGTGTTGTGTTACAGAAGGGCAGTCTGTGGTCAGTTCTGGAGAAGATGAGGGATAAAGGAAGCTCCATGGCTGAGAGTCGGGTTCTGCACGTTTTGCGTGGCATCTGTGAAGGTCTCAAAGCCATTCACGACAAGGGCTACGCCCACAGGTATGGGCTGGGAGGAGCGGAGATGAGTAATGATGAGTGTAGGCTAGGGATGGACCTTTTATTTATTCATTTTTTATAGGGAATACCAAGCACCAAGCATGTTTTTTGCTGATTTTATTTTTTTCATCATTGAATAAATTAATTTAAAGAGTTTACGGTCATCTGCACAGTATGGAAACAAGTTTCTGTGTACAGTGAAGGATGCCAAATAAATAAAAAAATAAACGAAATATAAAAATGCTAGTGGTGTCAATCGAAAAAATAAAATCAGATTAATCACGACAATATTCTGTGATTTTCTGCAATTAATCAGAAGAAGAAGAACAACAAATGTAAAATGCAGTTCTATTTATATTCGTGGTATACTAAAATATACTATATGTGTTTGAGGAAATATAAAGCCAACGTGTGGTGCTAGAATAAAGAATACATGATAAATTGTATATTTTATTTTTTTTATACTTTATTGTAAACATCTCAGCTTGGCAGTCGTAGATGTGGAGTTAGGACGCATGCACACCCTTGCACCATGCGTATACGGGCGAATCACAAGCAAAAACATGACTTACCTCTAGCAATGTGATTTATAACAAAAGTGCAAAAAGTTCAGCAGTGCAATTCTAAACATTTCCTATAGTAAATAATTACATACCCTAATTTTTTTAACATCCCATCAGATACACCAAGAAACACAAAAGTACATGTACTATAGCACTGCTATTCTAATCATGAATTTACCTCAGCAGTGCTCCTTAAATCACATGTGAGTGAAATTTACTCAGGCAGCAAGTTATTTGGTAAACAAACAAATGCTAACGCTAAATTAGCTCAGCTAACATTACTATCTTAGCCCTGTACAGCTTTTTTTTGTTTTAGCTGGAAAACAGACAGTTTGTAAAGAAGTAGTAAACTTATGGTGAATGTGATGTACGAGAGTAATGATAAATACTTAATTTAGTTTCCCTAAACTTAACTTAAACCTGAGGTTGGTCGGCTCTCCCTGCCGGCTCTCTCCCTCACTCCCTGCACTGTGTAGAGCAGTGCTCTGATGCACTGTGCTGCTGGGTTAAGAGGTGGTGGAGTCCAAACATTAGGGGGGAAACGCTGCAGTATGACCTGAAAAAAATGAGTTGTTTGGTATAAATGATTAAGTCTTAACTTATCTCAGCACACACAGGAAATGTTTTTTTTTTTTTTTTTTTTTGCCATTTTTAGCTAAATAGTTCCTGTAGACATATGTTTTAACCCATTGTTTCTGTCCTGAGAATAAACCTGAATTTGATTCTGTATCTTTAGGGATCTAAAGCCCACTAACGTGCTGCTGGAGGAGAACGACCGGCCGGTACTGATGGACCTGGGCTCCATGAACAAAGCCCGTATAGAAGTCAGAGGCTCCAGAGAGGCCATGACCATACAGGTGGGACTTCCTGCTGTAGAATTTAGCTGTATAGATAAAATATTGATCGTGATATTTTATTTACCAATACTGTATCAGTTTTCAAAAACACAATGATTTTAATAATTAGTTTAGATGTAAAAATTAGTGTCAGAAGTGGTTCATTTAGTGTTGTGTTTAAACCCCACCCACTAGGTGGCAGTGATGTACTGTGTTACTGTGTTGATTCCATTGTTCTGATTGGATGCAAAAAACAGTCATATGAAAAAGTTTGGGCTCCCCTATTAATCTTAATCATTTTTAGTTGTAAATATTTGGGTGTTTGGAACAGCCATTTCAGTTTGATATATCTAATAACTGATGGACACAGTAATATTTCAGGATTGAAATGAGGTTTATTGTACTAACAGAAAATGTGCAATATGCATTAAACCAAAATTTGACCGGTGCAAAAGTATGGGCACCCTTATCATTTTATTGATTTGAATACTCCTAACTACTTTTTACTGACTTACTGAAGCACAAAATTGGTTTGGAAACCTCATTTAACTTTGAACTTCATAGCCAGGTGTATCCAATCATGAGAAAAGGTATTTAAGGTGGCCAATTGCAAGTTGTTTGAATCTCCTCTGAAGAGTGGCATCATGGGCTCATCAAAACAACTCTCAAATGATCTAAAAACAAAGATTGTTCAACATAGTTGTTCAGGGGAAGGATACAAAAAGTTGTCTCAGAGATTTAACCTGTCAGTTTCCACTGTGAGGAACATAGTAAGGAAATGGAAGAGCACAGGGACAGTTCTTGTTAAGCCCAGAAGTGGCAGGCCAAGAAAAATATCAGAAAGGCAGAGAAGAAGAATGGTGAGAACAGTCAAGCACAATCCACAGACCACCTCCAAAGAGCTGCAGCATCATCTTGCTGCAGATGGTGTCACTGTGCATCGGCCAACAATACAGCGCACTTTACACAAGGAGAAGCTGTATGGGAGAGTGATGCGAAAGAAGCCATTTCTGCAAGAGGTGTGCTTTTGCAAACACCCAAATATTTAGAACTAAAAATGATTAAGATAAATAGGGGTGCCCAAACTTTTTCATATGACTGTAAAGTTTCCTTTTATTCAGATTTTAGACTATGACCGTTTTTTTTCCTCAATTTTGATTTTAACAAATGCAATTATATCACCTTGCTTGCAGTATTGTAGTATATTGCAATATATAGAATAGTAGTTCTTACCAATACACAGTCCTACTAACATTTCTAATTTTTAATTTGTATTTTATTTATTTTTAATTTTTTCTCTTTTCTTAACTTATCTTTAATTTTCGCATTTACAGGACTGGGCAGCTCAGAGGTGTACCATCTCGTACAGAGCTCCAGAACTCTTTAATGTGGAGAGCCACTGCATCATCGATGAAAAGACAGATATCTGGGTGAGCAACTTTTATACAGTTCCAGTTTTTCCACGCCCACTTTCAATAGTTATTTTCTTTTTTTTGTCTTTGTGTTAGAATTGTACTAACCCAAAACTCCCAACAGGCTAATTAACCTTAGATTCAGTGTTTTTTCATTATTTTAAAAATATCTGCATTGTAGATTAATACTAAACTATGTGAAAAATATGTGGAATTATTTAATAAACAGTAAAAAAGTGTAAAACAAACCAGAATATGTTTTGCATAATTATTTTAGATTCTTCAAAGTAGCTCTTCTTGTTTAGATGATCAGTTTTGAACATCTCTGCTGGATTTTCTCAGTCAGTTTTATGAGGTAGAGTCACCTGGAATTCAGGCTTTCAGTTAACAGCTGTGCTGAACTCATCAAGAGTTTATTACTGGAATTTCTTGTCTCTTAATGTAAAGTTTGAGAGCATCACTTAAAGTAAAGTAGTGAAGAGGTAGAGTTACAGGTATACAGTGAATAGTGAATATTTGGGCCACAGATATTCCGGTGTTATTTTCCCTCCCCAGAATAGAGATGTAGCTTGAATATCTTATGTTAACAGTATGATGAGTTCTGTAAGGATGATGATTTTGATTGTGTCTGTGTTCAGTCATTAGGTTGTGTTCTGTACTGTATGATGATGCTGGAGGGACCGTATGATCTGATCTTCCAGAAGGGGGACAGCGTGGCTCTGGCTGTACAGAACCCGGTGACCATTCCTCAGCCGTGCAGGTCAGTTCATCATATTCATCATATTTATCATGTATACAATAAATTACCCCAAATACACCAGAAACCTGAATTCATTTAATTAAGATTGGAAAAGTCAATTTAATGTTCTTCATAATCTTCTTCTTACATTTTTCTTTCTTTCTTTCTTTCTTTCTTTCTTTCTTTCTTTCTTTCTTTCTATTTCTCTCTTCTTTCTCTACTTGTGTCTCTCTACTCCTCTGTATGTCTCTGTCACTCTTTATTTTTCTCTCTACTTTCTATTTCTCTCTCTCTCTACTTCTTTCTTTTTCTCTACTTCTCTCTCTGTCTCTCTTTCTCTGTACTTTTTGCTCTCTCTCTAGACCATTCTTTCTTTCTCTCTACATTTCGCTTATTATTTCTCTCAAATTTTCTTTCTTTCTAATTTCTCTCTCTTTCTTTCTCCCTACTTCTCTCTCTCTTTATCTCTACTTTTCGCTCTCTCTCTCTTTCTCTGTAATTCTCTTTCTTTATGTCTGCTCTTTTTTCTCTCCTGTACTTTTTGCTCTATTTCTCTCTACCCCTCTCTTTCTTTCTCTCTCTTTTTTTTTCTATCTACTTGTCTATTTTTCACTACTTGGCCCTCTTTCTTTCTCTGTGTATCTCCCTCTCTACTTTACTCTTTTGCTGTCTACTTCTGTGTATTGGTTTTTCTCTCAGCTTGTGTTTCTCTGTACTTCTCTCGATTTCTCTCTATATATTTCTCTCTCTCTGTACTTCTTTTTTCAAAAACTCTTCCCATTGAGAAACTCAGCTTAGACACAGAACTCCAAATATGGGCATAATCATCTACAAAAAAAATGACAGGACTGCAGTGGTGTATTTTATTTACACTCTTAAGCATAGAAATTGAGTCATGTTTAATAATAATAATAATAATAATAATAATAACTCGTCAATTAACTAGTGTCAATAAATAATTAAAATCGTTGAGACATTAATGAACCATTAAACCCTTTAACAGTGTTTATTTGGTTAGTGAATTCTGTTAATTGATGTTTGTTTATGGTAACAGCTACTCTGCAGGACTGCAGAACCTCCTCAGCGCCATCATGGTGACCAATCCTCAGGAACGTCCCGACATCAACTGGGTCCTGGAGCAGGTGAAGAGCCTGCAGGGCTCGGACGCGGGACCTGTGGACACCAACAGGGTATGATGGTCCCTGCAGGGGAGCTCCGCCCCCTCCGGTCACTTCCTGTGGACAGTTTTTATCTGGACTATGCACTCACTCTCACTCTTTCTCACTCTCTCACTCTCACTCGTTCCCTGATTCAGCTCATACATGAACTTCTGGCCTCATAAACATGAGCTTACCTTTACCTTAGTGAACTCCTGGGTGATGTACAGCGGAGTTCACTGATTCGAGATCAGTCACGGTGGAGCGAATGGACGTGTTGGAAGTTCTGAAGCTCTGGGTCAGACTGTGAAATATATTTTAAGGTCATTATGAGTGAAAATCACCATGATATCGGTTTATAACCCAACTCGTGAAGATCTGATCTGAGCTGTAGCTGAGTGAAGCTGAAGGCTGCAGTTAAAAATAGTTAAGTTTTACTATTTTAAGCTTTGTTTCAGTGTTTAAAGGCCTTTGAAGAAGAAGAAAAAAGCTCTATGGAGAATAAAGGATAAAAAGGATGTTTTTTTTTTAGTAAGAAACGTTTACTGGTGAAATATCATGACCTCGTTTATGTAGAACGTACATTATTACTCAAAAGTTTAAGAACACCCCCATTTTTTTTTTTTACTTTTTTTTTGCCATTTAAGTCAATTAAGTTCAGTCAATAACTAGAAATGGTACAAAATCCAGTGTAAAAATGTTTTTGCTCAACTAAAAAAATGGATGAAAAGCTACAAACAGTAGTTTAGAAAACAAAATAGTATACGGTTGGATGAAAATGATATATGGTTTAAAATAGAGGGGCTGATTTGAAGCAAACCATTCATTGGTTAGAGCTTCAATTTTTAGAAAATTCAGGTAAACCTCATTAACAATAATTCCAAGAATTTACAGTTTAAAAGGGATTGAAAACATTTAGATAAGAAATTAGAAATAATAAGAAAATAAATAAAAGAAATACACATTTTTAATAAACATTTAAAATTCCCCTTTTAAGCATAGGATACTTTCACTTATAAAATTGTAAATTTGGTGCCTAGTTTGCGGTTTTAAGTTTTATTGTCATTTTACTGTATTATAAATATATATAATTTTGTTTTTTATAATTGATTTGGAATGGCAGCGGGTTATAGAGGTTTGCTGTTTATTGGAGGACACTGTGTGATGTGTGTAATGATGCTTTTGCACTCGCATGTAATTTAGCTGGGAATTACAGTATGTAATTGTGGAAATATGCATAATAATTTTGTTTATTTCAAAATTATTAATTCTCTTTTTTATTATTATTTAAGGTGATTAAAAATAAGGATATCAATCATAACTTGGATTTTCTGTTATTATGTTTTATTATTTATGTTTATACGTATTACTGCATCCAGCAAAAGGATTACTATTAGATTGGCAACAGACATTTAGGCAAATAGGAATATTGCAGTACTGCTGCTGAACAGCAGAGGCCACTTAAAGCTCACAGAAATGAAAGGGAATTTTGAACTCGGCTTTTTTTAAATATAAAAAACAGAATTAAAAATAAAGTAGTGATAGTAGTTAGTAGTGTACAATTGGGATGTACCCAGTCTATATCATCGCCGTCCAATGAAAAACAAGCATCTCCAAAACGGCAACTTTACAGGAGAGAGATAAAGCATTCTTAATTTTCAATGAAAGTCAATGTAAAAAGAGTTTATTTCATTTTGAAGTATTTCTATTGGTCCATTCATTAAGAAATTTTCAGACAGTGTAAGAGACCGTTAATTTGTTCAAATTATGTAGAAAACAAAAAATCAACAAAAATAGAGATACTTATTTTTCATTGGACAGTGATGATATTTTGCTGTATTAGTGCATATTATGCAATTGGAGCACATATATAGTATTATAATGAGAATCTAATTAAGGGATGAGAACCAAAAGTCATCTAGCATTATGTCCTACGACTTTTGCCATGCTCTGTGGGACTATCCGTGCTGAAAAGTACATTTAAAAACTGATTTAAAGCAACATACAGTGGGGGGGGGGGATATTTAGTCCAGATTTTTATTTGAATAAAATTTTGAAAAAGATGCTTTATTTTATTCACCTTCACGATTAAAACCCCCTGATTTTAGCTGAGTATGGGTAGTTTGTGAGGGGCACTGGGTGATGTATGGGTTTAGGGGCGGGGCAAGAGGAAGGGAGAGCTGATTGGGCTGAGCAGTGTACATCTGATAGCGGTAAAACCCAGATAGTTGGACGTCACCAGGGGGTGGTAGTATTGATTGACTGATTTGCATATTGTGAGTGGGGAAATTACCACAATAAAAGCGATTATTAAAGTTTAGGAAATGTTTATAAAATTATAAACAGGTTGGGTATGTTTTATTATTTATTACTTCAAAGAAACATATTTAAGCTATTAATGAAAACAATGGTTTAGGGTTTAGTGGCTCTTTAAAATCTCAATTAAATACATAAAATGTTTTTGGTTGTAAGCTGACAAAATGTGAAAATGTTGAAGGGATATGAATTGTTTTGCAAGTCACTGTATGAGTTTATGAGATTTACAGATCATTGCATTCTGTTTTTAATTGCATTTATTTATTTTATGTCCCATTTTCTTTTGGAATTAGCGTTATAAATAACACTTAAAGGAGAACTCCGGTGTAAAATGGACTTTTGTTGTAGTTAAACATGATAAAAAATTTTGAAACCTTTAATGAATAGCACACCTCCGTTCTCCAACAGCGTTCAGAAATCCAGAAATTTTAACAGTTTGTCCAACAAACACCCTTCAGACTGGGTGATACGGGCCATAATTTACCCTGATAAATCACTTTTTACATCGTTATTCAGCTCAAAGTAGCTCCACACCTCCTTATTAGAATCTGGAGAGCCCTGGCATTTAAAATGAGGCATTAATAACTTAAAAAGTGCAGAAGAAGCTTATTAAAAACCTCTGTTTATTTACATCCTATAATACTAGTTCAGCTCCGAGCGCCACCATCACTGTACTGACAATGACATAGACATATATGTACATAGACTCCGCATAGCCTGCTTTTTTAGTAAGCTTCTTGTGCACTTTTGTGCACTTTTTAAGTTATTAATTCCTCATTTTAAATTATATCCCTTGAACATTTCCACATTTTGTCAGCTTACTACCAAAATATGTTACGTATTTAATTGAGATTTTAAGACACTAAACCCTAAACCATATTTTTCCATTAATAGCTGAAATGTGTTTTATTATTTTATTAAAAAATAATAAAACATACCAGACATTCTTAAACTCTTATAAACCATTCCTAAACTTTCCATTCATAAACGCTTTTATTGTGGTCATTTCCCCACTCACAATATGCAAATCAACCAATCAATCAATCAATCAATCAATACTACCGCCCCCTGGTGACGTCCAACTATCTGGATTTCACGCTAACAGAGGTACACTGCACAGCCCAATCAGCTCTCCCTCCCTTTTGCCCGCCCCTAAACCCATACATCATCCAATGCCCTTCACAAACTAACCATCCCTTTTTTTTTAGAGTGGGCTCAGCTAAAATCAGGGGGTTTAGTGGCCCTTTAAGTGATAGACCAACACAAATAGCACATAATAGTGAAGGTGAATAAAAATAGAGCATCATTTTCCAAATTGAAATATTCAAAAAAAAATCTGGATTAAATATTTAAAGTAGGTATTTTAAGTAAGTTGCAGCTTCCTGTTTTGTTTTTTCAGTTATGGCATGAAACCAGTGACCCCCATAATGTGGTGAGTAATCTTTACACAGAGCTGTTTCCACACCAGACAAAGCATTGTAAAATTAAGCAAACACAGCCCACTTTAACCCCCTCTCTCGCCCCCGACGTACAGAGAGATTACTGCGGCCGTTAAGGGCTCTGGATTTACGGCCGCCGGGGGTCCAGAAGGTCAAAGTGACGTTGTGCCTTCACTCATCTTAATCAATCTCCTCCATGACCCTGTCACCCTGCTACACAACGCAGCAGCAGGACCTGCGTAAAGCATTCAGACACAAAAACACAGATTTAACCCTTTATTTACTGTATATTATAAACTATACTATACTCTTATACTGTTAAACTACTATACACAACCTGTAAAGCCCCTAACAGATTCACTCACATCACCAGCCTGTAGACTCAATTCTCTTTTCTTTTCATTATGCAGAAACCATGTTTATGGTGAGGGGTCCTAGAGAGCCAGCCAATCACAGGCCAGCATTCTTTATTCCATACATCACAGAGCATGGTTTTCCTGCAATGATGTCATGCTAATAATCCACACCAACTTCAAACCGAACAGAACCTCATTCTTCTTGCAAATTCGACTTGAAATTCAATTGGTTTACAGATTGCTCTGCTGACAATATAAAATAATAAGAACCCAATAAACAGCTCTGGAATAATAAAAAAATAAGAGAGCAGCTAAAAATGATGAGTTTCTTTGATTTTACCTAATTGAAAACCTCTGGAATATAATCAAGAGTAAGATGGATGATCACAAGCCATCAAACCAAACTGAACTGCTTGAATTTTTGCACCAGGAGTAAAGCAGCATAAAGTTATCCAAAAGCAGCGGGTAAGACTGATGGAGGAGAACATGATGCCAAGATGCATGAAAAAAAACTGTGATTAAAAACCAGGGTTATTAAAACCACCCAATATTGATTTCTGAACTCTTAAAACTTTATGAATATGAGGTCTGAAAGCTCCACCAGTCTCCACCAGTCTTAACCACTGCTTTTGGATAACTTTATGCCACTCCTAGTGCAAAAATTCAAGCGGTTTGATTTGGTAAAATCAAAGAAACTCATTATTTCTAAGTGGGCTCTTATTTTGTTTTTTTCCAGTGCTGTATATCTAGTGCTTAAACTTGCTGTGTTGTTTTTACTCACTGTGGCCAATCTTGTGGTTCCACTCACTGGCCACTTCATTGGAAACACCTCTGTCTTGAGCTTTCACTTACTTGCCACTTTATTAGAAACACCTCTGTCTTGTGCTTTCACTTACTGGCAACTATATTAGAAACATCTCTTGTTTATATGCTTCCCTGCACTGGCCATTTTATTGGAAACACCTATGATTTGATTCCACCACCCCCTCATCACCTCATCCCAAAGAGTTTTGATACATTTTTTTTTATGGACAGCAAAAGTATACATCTCATACATGAGTGCATCTCAAAAAATTAGAATATCATAGAAAAGTTACGTTATTTCAGTAAATTAGTTAAAAATGTGAAACACACATATTATATAGATGTATTACACACAGAGTGATCTATTTTAAGTGTTTATTTCTTTTATTATTGATAATTATGGATTACAGTCAATGAAAACTCAATAATCAGTGTCTCAGAAAATTAGAATACTATATAAGACCAACTGGTACTTTTGGCAGTGTGGGCAGTGTGCCAAATCCTGCTGGAAAAAGAAATCCACATCTCCATAAACGTTGTCAGCAGAGGGAAGCATGAAGTGCTGTAAGATTTTGTGGGAAAGCAAAACTGCACTGACTTTAGACTTGATAATAAAACACAGTGGATCAACACCAGCAGATAACATGTCTCTCCAAACAAACCATCACTGATCATCAGTAAACCATTCAAGGAATAGAGAAGAATCCACATCTCATGATCACTGCTCTCCTATAGAGCCCCGCATCAACATCATAAACCATCTCTTTATTGATTTGACAATGAATCAATTAGCTAATTATTTAATTAGCTGGGGATTATAGGTCAGTTCTGAGTGGTGATGATCCGTCCCGCAGTGTTCCTGTGTCTTCTTAAATCATCTTCTACCAGACAGGTCACCATGGAGACTGGGACACCATCCATCCATATGTGCCTGTACTCAACGCCCATACTCCACAAACCAGCCTCTGTAGAAGAATCTGTGGCCACTTTATTGGAAACACCTACTATCTAGTGCTTAAATTCACTGGCCACTTTATTAGAAACAATTTACCGTATCTTGTTTCTACTCACTGGACACTTTATTAGATTTATTGGAAACACCTACATACTTACGTACCATGTACTTCCACTCACCGGCCACTTTATTGGAAACACCTCTATGTCTTGAGCTTTCACTCACTGATTGGCCACTTTATTAGAAACACCTACTATCTAGTGCTTAAATTCACTGGCCACTTTATTAGAAACGCCTCTTATTTATGTATCCACTCACTGGCCAGTTTATTGGAAACACCTACCTACCATGTACTTCCACTCCCTGGCCACTTAATCAGAAACACCTCTTGTTTATATGCATCTATGCAATGGCCACTTTATTGGAAACACCAACATACATACCTACCTACCTTGTGTTTTCACTCACCAGCCACTTTATTGGAAACACCCTCTCTTCTGCTTGTGCTTACACTCCCCGGCCACTTTATTGGAAACACCCTCTCTTCTGCTTGTGCTTCCACTCACTCTTGGCCATTTTATTGGAAACACCTACCTACCATGTACTTCCATTCACTGGAAACTCCTCTATGTCTTGTGCTTCCACTCACTGACTGGCCACTTTATTAGAAACATCTACTATCTAGTGCTTAAATTCACTGACCACTTTATTAGAAACTCCCCTTATTTATAAGGATCTATGCGCTGGCTGATTTATTGGAAAGACCTACCTTGTGTTTTCACTCACTGTTGGCCATTTTATTGGAAACAACTACCTACCATGTACCATCTACTCACTGACTTTATTAGAAACACCTCACTGGCTACTTTATTGGAAACATGCACTTCTCACACTTTATCTAAAATAAGCGTGTTACACGCGTATTATTTAAACAAGAGCGCAAAAGTATTGGGATGCCTGTAGTTCTTCTTCTAGATTTTGGATCATTACTGAAAGGATTTGACTCACCACCCTTTTTCACCTCAAGTTTTTTTCAACTTTTATGGAGATGCGGATTTCATTTTCCAGCAGGACATGGCACACTGCCAAAAATACCAATTGCTCTTTATATAATATTCTAATTTTCTGAGAAACTGATTTTTGGCTGTAAGATATAATCAATAATCAACACTAAAAGAAATAAACACTTTAAAAAAATCACTGTGTGTAATACATCTATATAATATATGAGTTTCACATTTTGAACCTGATATACTTAAAAAAATAAAGTACATTTTAAATTATATTCTATTTTTTTATATAAGCACTAGTACTGTATGTATTGCAGGAGATATGGAACACGTATGCAAAAACAAATATGGCCGCTCATCTCATGGCCATTGTGTTTGTTTGGTGGCTATTTAGAAGCTTATCTTGATTATTAAGCCGCGTTTCTGAGATGTATGACAGATTTTCCCACTCGTGTAATAAATGCTCGTCCTGAATGCGGCAGAGGGAAGGCCCGGCCTTTTCCATAAACTTTATTACCCCCAAAACCTGGACGCCACCCACCCCCCCAATACCCCCCAGCCACTTCCGTCACATTTGAACAACGGTTAAAAGTCAGGGCGGCGGTGAAATACGGCCTCGCCGTCGCTCTTTCCCTTACCTCCCCATTAGCTTAAGTGACACGACAAGGCCGAGGGAAAAATCTCAACCAATATCGGTGATTACTTTAAAAGATCACACAATCTGTTCATATTCCCGTAATGAGGCCGACATTTGGCTGATTGATTAAAACTACAGAGCGTAAATGTTTTACGGGGTCGCGCTCACTCAGTGGAGATTTACAGGCCGAGGAAAGAAGAGAAATGTTCGCGAGAGAGAGAGAGCCGTCTCCGGGACCACGTCCCCATCTGGACGCCAGCTGGACGCTTATTGAGTCGAGGACATGATGATAATAGTGTCGGAAGCTGAAGGCTTTCTGCATTTTTTGATAAGGAAATGTTATTCGTCCAGACGTTGTGTGATTGGCGTCGCGGCTTGGCGGCTCTCTGGTCAGCACTTCTGTCACATTCGCCTTCATATATAACAACAGTAAAGTGCCACCAGAAGCAGAGAATTTATGCTCAAGTCTCAATCACGAGTAAAGTGGTATTCTGAGATCAGAATTTGGCTAAGTGGACGTTTTATCAGGGTTAGTCAACCCGTCTCGAACTCTTCCTGCAGTTTTATACGCCTGTATAAAGCCACTGAGTCCATGTCCCAGCGTGCAGCAGGTCAATAAATATGCTGCTGATGGCTCTATACCATTTCTAGAGTAGACCTAACTTAGAGACTATTTTACTGCACAAATATCAAACATGCTATAATGACCACTACGTTAACTGTACATGTTATTAGCTCCAGTTATCATATAGGATACTTTGTAGTTCTATTATTAGTCCAAGCTAAGTAAATAAAACTACAATTCTTAAAAAAACACATTTTCCTTTAAAGTCAAACAAGCGTTGGATGTTTATCTACAGAGCTTTCTCTACTGAAAACTGTTTATTTCGGTAAATAAAGCGCTTAGATTTCCAGATTTTCACTAAGGCTGGTTACAGCAGCATTAGCATTAATTAGCAGCTATGTGACAGCTACCTGACAGCGCTACACTGAGGACCCTGAGTGTTTTAATAAGCCAGGGTGATATTAGCTTTTTTTTTTTTTAAGATCATTTGTGTAGGAAATAAAGGTTTTAACCCCACTAAACGGATAATACAGCTCTCTACACTTCATCTTTCAGCCCAAGCAGCTAACAGCAGCAGTTTAGAGCAGCCGTCACAGAGTCACTGCTCGGATTACATTATAAACAGGTCAGTTAGCGCGCTGCTAACCTCAGGATGTTTATAACTACGGAGTTTAGTGAACACACCCCGGCTGCAAGGTTAGACTGTTGAAGGCTACTGAAGACTATTAAAGGCTATTGGAGGTTATTGAAAGCGTTATTGGGGGCAGAAATCAGTAAAGACTGGTTAGATAAGTGATTCAACGTCATTAAAACAGATTTTGTCAGGTATTGTCTTATACATATTTACACATAACTTATATCTCTCCTAAAAGTGTTTATTTTGGTCAGTAACACTCGTGTTTATTTACTATCCGTGTAAATTACCAGTGTATGCTTTGGCGTGGATGTAATTAGAGGAATCTGTACCAGGTTTGACTGGCACCTGTGTGGCATTAATGTGGCATTTGGCCCCGCCCAATATCGGTATCGGCGATCAGCCGATCGTGGTGAAAGACGATCGGCGATCTGAATCGGCCCCAAAAACACTGATCGGTCTAGGAGGTGTAAAAAAGGAGCTGAATTTTGGCAGAGCATCTGCGATTCTTTTGCTCTCTGCCCGTTTCTTTTGTTTAGCACAACCCCTATTCATAACTCTGCTTCATTTTCACTGTGACAGCTGTCACTCTAGTCGCGTACAGTTCCCGCTGTTTTGGTTTGAAGTCACGTCGTGTGGCACGTTGCTACGTCATCATATTATGGACTAGTTCAGTGCAGCAACGGAGGGGGGTTTGGACAATTAGTATTTAGACATTAATTCGGTATTCTACTGATATTTCTGTTGTTTTTTTAATAGAAATATGTTTCTTCTTTACTTTATATAAGTAACAAATTAACATTGTTTTTGGTTTATTTACTGTAGCTGGGATGGTCAGACTTGGGGGCCTCTATGGAGGAAAGATTTGGTCGAGGCCCTAGGCAAACGTGTTTACAAGCGAAAGCATGTGTGTCTGCCAGTTCTACACTTTTTCTCTGTGTGGTACTTTCAGTGTTGAGCGCGTATGTTAAAGGAGAGGCAGTATGGAGAAACAAAAGCGGCAAAAAGAGTTGTGCGGAGAAGTTAAGCGTGAAGAAACTCACTGTAGCTGCTACAAAATGTGTAAAAATCACAGACGTGTTCACTGCTGTAGCCTCCGCTCTGTCCTCCGTAGGTGAAGACAGCAGCAGCAGACTGGGAGAGCAGACTTGTGAAGGAGAAACCGAGGAACAGACTGAGCAGGAATGTGTAGCACATAAGCAGATAGTAACGTTAGTGAGGTTAGGATTACACAGGGACATGATGAGCAATGACTAATAAAATAGCAAACGGTCAAGAGAAGTGTTGGATGAACAGCAAGTGTATATTTTAGGCCACATCATTTTATTTTAGATATTTAGGTTAAAGGTGTGTTGAAAGGCTGCATAGTTTGAGTTTTGTAGGCTCTATGCCGTGGATCAACATGTTTTAAAAAGCACTAAAACAAGTGATATAACAGATTTTAAAACTGATAAATGATCAGTTAACTTAACAAGTGTAAAAAATATAAAAGTAATATTAGCAAAAGGTATGCCGACACTGAATAAGAGTAAAACAGTGTTATATGCTTTTAAGACAGAGTTGCGTTGCATGAATTCATAAAGCAGCCCTGTTTGTAGCCTGATACAAATACATGTTATAGCTGTTTAAAGGAGGAAGCAAATTTAACCTGAAGAATTTGAATTGAGCTGTTATATCAGAGAAATTTAGAGAAAGGCTGATAATACTCACCTCTGAACAGTGAAAGAGTTATAGCACTTAGCACAGTTAGCAGGGTTAGCAGCAGGCTACAGGCTGATAATACTAACTCACCTACGAATGGCAAAAGAGCTAGAGCTTAGCGCAGTTAGCAGGTAATGCTAATGCAGCTCCAGTCTCCAGCCTTGGTGCTGGAGAAACTTCATATATACTCCTGTTTAACTCTGTACTGAGTGGCTTTACTGCTCATTAATACCTGAATAGTAGAATTCATACATGAGGAGCACCAGATTATAAGGCACATTGATACTTTTTGGGCAATATATGGTATTAAATAAAAGTGTTACATTTAAGTGCTAGATGCCTCCTTAAAGAAAACCATACTCCAGGCCTTTACCAGCTCTGAAAGTCTCCTCTTTGTCCTGCACTGAGGACCAGAATCAGTCTCCATGTTTAACGAGGCTCGTCTGGCTCGTGGCGACCAGTTAAAAATGCATTTAATCACTATATAAACATGCCGCCGCCTGGCCTCGGTGACAGAGACGTTATGCTGTGTCTCGCAGTGTCCTGTATTTAATCACCGCCCTTACATGGACTCTCAATAAAACGCCCTGTTTTGGTCACGCACTCATCATTTTTGCATGCGCGTCTTTTTTTCTTCTTCCTGCAAATGAAATGGGCCGGATGACATCATCATCAGGGGGCTGATTACTTTACTTCCCACTTCATTAACTTAATTATTAGACTATCAGTAAAACCTGATGGAGTAATTCATATTTGAGAGCCAGCGTCGTAAATAACGTCCGCTCTGCGCCGGGCATTGTGGATAGTAGAGCGTGTCTGGGCCAATTTATTGGAAACACTTATCATAACTCTACAATTCATTCTAATAAAGAGGCCATTAAGTTTAAAAATAAAAAAATAGGTGTTTCTAATAAAGTGGCCAGTTAGAGGAACTATAAAGGGTACAGTAGGTGTTTCCAATAAAGTGGCCACAGTGAGTGGAAGCACATGGTAGTATAGTAGGTGTTTCTAATAAAGTGGCCACTAGTGAGTGGAAGCACAAGGTAGTATAGTAGGTGTTTCTAATAAAGTGGCCACTAGTGAGCAGAAGCACAAGGTAGTATAGTAGGTGTTTCTAATAAAGTGGCCACTAGTGAGTGGAAGCACAAGGTAGTATAGTAGGTGTTTCTACTAAAGTGGATGCACAAAATAAAGTCATAATAGGTGTTTCCAGTAAAGTGGCCACAGTAAGTGGAAACACAAGACTGCAATAGTAGGTGTTTATAATAAAGTGACCACAGTGAGTGGAAGAACAAGGTAGTACAGTAGGTGTTTCTAATAAAGTGGCCACAGTGAGTGGGCACACAAGATGAGGTAACAGTAGGTGTTTCTAATAAAGTGGCCAGTGAGTGGAAGCACAAGGTAGTACTATAGTAGGTGTTTCCAGTAAAGTGGCCAGAGTGAGTGGAAACACAAGATAAAGTAATAGTAGGTGTTTTCAATAAAGTGGCCACAGTGAGTGGAAGCACAGAAGGTAAAACAGATGTTTCCAATAAAGTGGTCACAGTGAGTGGAAGCACAGCGTAGTACTATAGTATGTGTTTCTAATAAAGTGGCCACAGTGAGTTGAGGCACAAGGTACTGTATGTCGGTGTTTCTAATAAAGTGGCCACAGTAAGTGGAAGCACACTGTATTAAGAGTTTCCAATTAACCTGACCCGAGTTGCGTAGGTGTTTCTAATAATGTGGCCAGTGAGCGGAAGCACACAAGGTAGTACAATAGATGTTTCCAATAAAGTGGTCAGTCAGTGGAAGTACAAAATAGATGTAGGTGTAGATTTCAGAATGAACAACCAGGAGCTTTACAAATGGTATTTCTTTTTATTTATGTCATTTACAACAACACAGACCATCGCATAAATTTGACTGTGTTTCAGCCTTTAACGTCTTTTTTACAAAGCAAATAAATTAGACCTTAAACAGGTTTAAATAACGTTGAACAGGAGCTTTAACTAAATGTACATCTTCCACAAGACCAGTTTCCTTCCTTTCAATAATCAACTGACCCAAATCACAGTCCATTTCCTGACTTTTGAGTCAATGGACACTTTAAAGTTCATCCAGGTTCATGTTGATCCAGCTCTTATTATTTTTGGTCCATGCAATGGAAAAGAGGCCTTAGTTTACATAATTATATACATACTTTTACATTGTTCAATATGGAAGTATTTACTGTATGAAGACTGCAACCAGGATATTTACAGTAATGTAATCTATAAAAGCATTCATGCCACCAGAATTATACATACAGTACATATAAATGGAAAGACTAGGAGGGCTTATTCCATCTACAGTTTTCGAAAAAATAATAAGAGAGCACTTAAAAATGATGAGTTTCTTTCATTTTACCAAATTGAAAAATATATAATCAATAGGAAGATGGATGATCACAAGCCACCAAACCAAACTGAACTGCTTAAATTTTTGCACCAGGAGTAAAGCAGCATAAAGTTATCCAAAAGCAGTGTGTAAGACTAGTGGAGGAGAACATGATGCCAAGATGCATGAAAAAAACTGTGATTAAAAACCAGGGTTATTCCACCAAGTATTGATTTCTAAACTATTAAAACTTTATAAATATGAACTTGTTTTCTTTGCTCTTTTGATATTTCAGCCATTTCTCATTTTCTGCAAATAAATGCTTTAAATGACAATATTTTTATTTGGAATTTGGGAGAAATGTTGTCTGTAGTTTAGAGAATAAAACAACATTGTTAATTTTACTCAAATATAAACCTATAAATAGCAAAATCAGAGAAACTGATTTAGAAACTAAAGTGGTCTCTTATTTTTTTCAAAAGCAGTAGGGTTTGGACAATGAATCCCATTTGTTTTACTGCTGTCAGATGTAACAGATCATTGTAAACTTTACAAATTTAGTATCTAACGAAATAGTCAATTTCTTTGTTCGGTCAGGGTTGATCATTTTTTGTGGGGACCATTGGCATTACAGTTGTACATGCATGCTGTTATTGAATAAACAGTCAAATTGATTAGAGAAATTGATCGATTGATAGAATAGGGAAAAAAGTCTTTCAAATCTGCTTGTTGAACTTTACAAGACTTTACATTCTGGTGGACCAGGATGTGTAAATGTTAATCTGCTATACGGTTGTACCGGACATTAACTGAACTTTGTTTTTTAATCATTCGAATACAAAGTATGGATAATATTTTGTATTTTTATAGAGGATAAACATTTCGTAATGCCTCTGAAAACAGCACACAACTAGATCTGACATATGTGAAGTTTACTGACCGTAAACTGGCTTATTCGCTCTGCAGAGTGATGTTCAAAAGCAGCGATCGGGAAAATCCAGCTCAGGCATGATTTAATTGCTCAGATATCGGATTTGATTCTCAAACCAGATCTGTTGAGGTGACTGTCTGCCAGTGATCCGACTGGATTTGCCTGTCTTAGCATCATAAATGCATCTACATGGGTTGCTGTGGTGTCGAGATTGCTGTCAGAAATTAACCTCTGGTGCTCTTCTTGGACCAACACCCCTAAGTATCGCCAGATATCGCCAAAAAAAAAAGTTTTTAGAGTGATACTCATCTGTACAAATATGGTTGTAATCACTTTTTAAAGGAGGACTTCAGTGTAAAATTGACTTTTGGTGTAGTAAAACATAATAAAGAGTGCTAATCTTTGTTCAATAGCCCACCTCCGCTCTCCCGCAGCTTTTTTAAGATCCAGGAATTTGTGCTTTTTGCCCAGCACTCTTTACAAAGTCTTCTTTGGGGCATATTTTGCCCCTGATAAATCGCTTTTTAACATCGTTATCCAGCTCCACACCTCATTGGTAGAATCCGAAGAGCCCTGACATTTAAAATGAGGCATTACCAACTTTAAAAGTGCACAAGAAGCTTTATAAAAACCACTGTTTACAACCCGTAACCCGTTACCTACATTGTCGGGCGCAAGATTGGAGTTGGTGGAGTGGTTTTATAAGCTTCTTGTGCACATTTAACGTTTTTAATGCCTCGTTTTAAATGTCAGGGCTCTCTGGATTCTACCTATGAAGTGTGGAGCTACTTTGAGCCTGGATACTGGTGTAAAAACAGAGGCATTAATTGTAAAAACTGTAAAGAGTGCTGGGCAAAAAGCACACAAAGTTACTGGATCTCAGAAAGCTGCAAGAAAGTGGAGGTGTGCTATTCTACCCTAAATGTCAATTTTACACTAGAGTTCACCTTTAAGTTATCACCAAATGTGGTTTGGAATCAATTTTAAGTGGTATTGGAGTCTTTTGGTTTGGTGTCTGGCTGTCAAGACTCGGAAAATGAACCTAGGTACAATCTAGATATGTCTAATTTTATTTTATCTTATTTGGCCTCAAAGTCTGAACGTTGGCTAACCAACCAACCAAGTCTGGTAATTAGCAGTTGAGCTGAACCAGAAATGCTTGAGCATGACAATCCTAAAATTGAGAAGTCTAGTGCTCTAGAACCTCCCAAACCCTTGATCTAAAACAAGGTATTTTGGACAGATATGGATATGTTGCTTTTAGGAAGCTGAAAAACATCAGTCAGGATTTGTATGTTGCTGTGGGGAGGATTCCCAAATGCATGACATATTTGCATAAAAACCGAGTGACGTCCAACTGCAGATCACAGTAGAACAGGCTCTTTGGACACCACACAGTTGTACGCCATTACATTCACCATTATGTACAGTATGCAAAGGCAGATTTTAGCCTGGAGTGGCAGGCTAGAAATGACCCAAATGACGCCCCCTAGTGTTTGTTTGCATGTCCAGAAGCTCTCATTCTTGTCTCATTGGGTCCACCATAGACGTTGACCAGTTCCTTGGTAGGACTGATGGGAATATGTAGAAACATTGTCATCTTTGTCCCCTAAATTGGCAGAATTGCCGAATAGTCCTGTCCTTTCATAACCCCGCCCCAATCTTCCTGTTCCCGCCCTCCATCTCCTCCATGTCATCATCGGAGTACGGGCTGTGGCGGTGGTACCCAACCTCCGAGTCACCATGCTGATGAAAGTCAGGGCTGCTCAAGAACTCATGACGGTCCATCTCATCCTCATGCTCCTCATCCTCTTCTTCTTCCTCATCTACATCCTCCTCCTCCTCATTTGCCTCCTCTTCCAGTGGCTCCACCCTCTTCCTCTGGTCTTCGCTGGCTGAGTTCTCATTGGCTGTTTTGCCTCCACCGCGATGTCGCTCCGCCTCCGCCTGGGCTGCTTGCTCCTTGGCCTTTCGACTGCGTTTCCACTTCATCCTGCGGTTCTGGAACCAGATCTTCACCTGAACAAATCAAAACACACAAAAATTTGTGGCTCACAGAGGACAGTTGTAAATGGTACCAGATCTACGTACAAGAACTTCAATTTCTTCAATTCTTTCTGGTGGACAGTGCTTGGGATGAGTTGGGATGGTCCAAAAAATGTAAACTTTCCAAGAACGTTATGGGTTTGTTTCACAGACAAGGATTAAGGCTAGTCATAGGCTAAAGGTTTTTCTTTTAATAAATGTGTAGTCCAAGAATAGGCTTAATTCCTGTCCGGAAACCAACCCTGTAACTCTAATCTTAAAGAGTCGTTAAACCCTAAACCATATTTTTAACCATATCCATTAATAGCTAAAATGTGTTCAAGTCAGGTCAAGTCAGGTAGTTTTATTGTCAATACTGCATATGTACAAGACATTTTGTTACTTTCCTTTCCAAAGTTACAGCAAGATAAAAATATAAATAACAAAGTCACAGACATAGACATACATGAGACCAGAGACACAAGACAATCGTGCAATAGTGATGGGGGGGATTAAAGAGGGAAGGATAGTACCAGTATTAACAGAACCTGTGCAATATAGTGCTATAAAAGCTTAGTGTTCCTCTGAAGATCTGCTTAAATTCTTTATAAGCATTTCCTAACCATTAAAAAACACTTTTACTGTGGTAATTTCTGCCTCTTTCAGTTATTAATGGAAAAATTTTAGTTTAGGGTTTAGTTATAGGGTTGGTTTCTGGAAAGGGATTGAGCCTAGTCTTGGAATACACATTATTTTAATTAAGATTTTCTATTGAAAGGAAAATATAGACTATGACTAACCTGAATTTTTGTTTGGGAAACCAACACAAAACATTCTTGGAAAGTTTTTGGACCATCCCAACTATACAATATCTTTATTTGTTTTTTTTACGAGCATTGTCCACCAGAGTATAAAGATCTTGCAGATCTAGTACCGTTAACCAGGATCAGGGGCATCTAACCATGGGGGGATTCTTCTTGTACCACTTAAAGGCGAACTTAACGCCCTGATTTTTGCCTACTCCACCTTCAGCATAAATTTATGAAGTACGCAGTCCTATATGCAGATTGATCATTCAATAAAACCGCCCCCTGCTGAAAAAGTCCAACCATCTGCATCTCACTACCGCTATCAGAGGCACACTACTGCTGCTGCAGCTCAGCCAATCAGCTCTCCCTCCTGCCCCGCCCCTAAACCCATACATCATCCAGTGCCCCTCCAAAACTACCGCTTTCATTTTTTTCAAACCTAGGGTCGAGTCAAAAATCAGGGGGTTTAGTTACCCTTTAAGTGGCAGTGAGGTAACCACAAGAAGAAGGTTAGATGCCCCCGATCCTGTTAACGGTACTGAATCTATCTATCTAAGATCTTAATACTCTAATTCTAAACATACTAGGTTCTACCCCTGTCTGGAAACTGACCTATACAACTCTATACAAAACTTAAAGAGACACTAAACCCTAAATCAATTTTTTTCCTTTAATATCTAATATGTGTTCCTCTGAAGTAATGAAACATACCAGTCCTGCTTACAATTTTCATAAACATTTCCTAACTTTTAAAAAACACTTTTATTGTGGTAATTTCTGCCTCTGCAGCATTGTCCAAGGTTATACAACTGTGCTATAGGCGTGGATGATGTGTCTGTATACTTTGGTATGGAGATACATAACAATATGTAGATCAGTCAATTAATAATACCACCCCCCTGCTATCAGAGGCACACTGCTACAGCTCAACCAATCAGCTCTCCCTCCTGACCCACCTCTAAACCCATACATACCCAGAGCCCCTACCATTTCCATTTTTTAGCCTTTTTTTTTTATTTGAGCTGAGGATGGAATTATTCAGGTTTAGATGACCCTGATCACATGATTGACCGATTGAAGTTCCTCACCTGAGTCTCGGTCAGCATCAGCGAGGTGGCCACTTCGAAGCGTTTGGGGCGGGACAGGTACTTGTTGAGTTTAAACTGGTTCTCCAGCTCCAGCAGCTGCTGACTGGTGAAGGCAGTGCGAGGTCTCCGGCATTTACCCATCAGCCCCGACTGAGGAGCACCTGCAGGAGGACGGGGGAGAAAGAAATAATGAGTTTGGGGTTAAGGTCTTGTGCATGATTGCTTTTTTGACTTTTGGGTTTATTTCAGTTCAGCTGATCATATGATCTGTTATTATGGTTGGGTACAAAGGAAAATGATCTCTACAAACAGTAATGTCTTTTAAAATTATATGCAATTAACAAAATTACATTCGTAGAAAGTTTACCTAAAATGTTACATTTCTGTTGTATTCTAGGAAAATCAGTTTCCAGTTTTCTTAACCATTTCCTTTAGAAACCAGTAGCAAAGTTCCAAAATGTTGCCTCATCCTTATTATTCTACAACAACAAATGAATGTTCTAGAGATGTACTAGAAAATGATCATCTGTCCAGTTTTCTTTACTTTTCCGGAACATTTTGGTAGCAACTTTCAATACTGTATCATCTCAATCAATTATTGGTTAAAATATATTTAAAAGATTAATAAATAAAACTATTAAAACAAAAGGTTTGGAGGACATAAACTGTTTCATTTATATTCGCCAAAATGATTTTTAATTTAGGTTTAGAAAAACAAATTTTATCATTTTTATTCATTATATTTTGACAGTAACAGATGTACTTCAAACACAGTTCATATTTTCAGCAACGTTTCTTATAAAACACAAAACTTTTTATGTAATGCTTGAATAGAAATCCTCAGGATTTAGGTGTGCAATATCAGGCAGACAATTGTTCTAATTTCAGAACTTTTTTAAAGTTTTATCAATGTTCCCATCACTTTACCTCCAATTTAGCATGTTCCTTTACTGGGGGAACGATTTTAGAAGGTTCCATTAACGTTTCTGTGAGAACGTTCGATCCTAAACATTAGCAGTAGCATGAGTGAAAGTCGTGGGAACGTTTTATGTTCGGTGAATATATTTATAATATATCGCTGTGAGCAGGATTTGAACCTGCGCGGGGAAACCCCATTGGATTTCGAGTCCAACGCCTTAACCTCTCGGCCATCACAGCGCATGCGTAACTCTCTTTTTTTTGCTGTTGTTAGTTACTTAGCTAGTTAGTTAATGAGTATAAGTATAATATAATTCAAAATAATGCAAGCATAAATACAAAATAAGAAAAACACCACCTCTACCGAAAAAACACCACCTACTGAAAAATATTTTTGTTATTATTATACTGGTGATATTTTGCGTTTTTTAGTACTGTAAAATTGTATCACTGTACATCATATTATGTAATGCAATATTATATTGTATAACATGATTTTTAGATGCAATCAAGACTGTTTTAGTATTATAGCATAATAATATTAATGCAACGTTCAATTGATATGCCTGAATAAATAAATTCAGAACCTTCTTTCGGTGCATCAAAGACGGATACATTAACATTGATTCAACATACTTTTTGTTATTCTGTATTTGAATTTAAACTGTGATGGTTTATCTGGTCATGCTAACATTTTTTGGTCAGTAGAACATTTTCTGAACGTTAATTTCTTGTTCATAGAACGTTCAATCTGTAAAAAAAAAATCTAATTAATAATAATATTAATGCAACATTAAATTGATATGCCTGAATAAATAAATTCAGAACCTTCTTTCAGTGCATCAAAGATAAGATACATTAACATTGATTCAACATTTTTGATATTCTGTATTTGAATTGTGTAGATTCAAATACAGAATTCTGTAGATAAACTGTGATGGTTTATCTGGTCATGCTAACATTTTTTTGGATAGTAGAACATTTTCTGAACGTTAATTTCTTGTTCATAGAACGTTCAATCTGTAAAAAAAAATCTAATTAATAATAATATTAATGCAACATTAAATTGATATGCCTGAATAAATAAATTCAGAACCTTCTTTCAGTGCATCAAAGATAAGATACATTAACATTGATTCAACATTTTTGATATTCTGTATTTGAATTGTGTAGATTCAAATACAGAATTCTGTAGATAAACTGTGATGGTTTATCTGGTCATGCTAACATTTTTTTGGATAGTAGAACATTTTCTGAACATTAATTTTTTGTTCTTAGAACGTTCTATCTGTTTTTTAAAGGTTATTAATAATTCCAGTAACCTTACTGTGTCAATGTTTCAATTTTTAGTTTTGCCCAGCTGGCCACCAACGTCAGTAGACGTTAATTTCAGGTTGAATGTATGTCATGACCTCAGATGACAAAATGTTTATGTCAGGATAACTAATACTATCTAATACTGTTACATGTCTGCAGGATGGAATTGTTACTTTTAACATCTTAATAATGTTATTATTCGTCTAGCTGGGAACATTGTGTGAGAAACGTTCTAATAACGTCATGATGCAACCATTGAACGTTCTGGATATTTCTGTAAAATTACAGACTAACCCTAACCTTCCTGAAAACGTTTTCTGATGAATGGGGCTGTAGCTCACACTTCCAGAATATCACTTATTTTTCTTTATTCTTTATTACAAACTGTAGCTTTTATACAATGTCAAGGACTCTTATGTATACACACACACGCACGCGGGCGCGCGCGCGCACTGGGAGCGTGTGAACGTGGCGTCCATCATTAAGGGTAATAGCTGTGCTGGTTTATAGTTGATGGGCAGGAAAGCCGTAAACGCCATTAACTTAATGAAAGTCTCATACAGGCCTCGGCCTTTTACTGATGAACTCAGAACAGCTTAAAGATGTTTCTTTATAGCCTCACAAACACCGCCACAGCTTTACTGCTTTGATATAACTCACAAATATATATCTAACATATACAGCCATGAGAAAATATAAAAACACCACATAAAAAAAACTTTTCTGAGTGTTTCAAACATATTCAAACTTATGGAGCTTTGATCTTCATGTAAACAGTACTAAGAAATAATAGTTATAAGACCTTTAGTTAAAACTAAAAATGTATTTTAAATAACTTTTATATAATGGAATTAATAAAAATGTCAGAAATGTTTTTTTGTGAGGAAAAAAACTCAAAAAGAAATAACAGTCTAAATACCTCTAGCTCAAGTCTTTTAAGGAAATTTACTTGGAAAGCTATTTTAAATTCTTCTGTTAGTTCTTTATTTCTTTATTATTTTTGTAAAGGAGAATGTATCAATACTCAGACAGCTTTACATTTTTTTTTACGAAGTTTATAAACTAAAGATGTTTACAAAACTCATGTTACATTTAAAAAGCATGTTTAAAGTCCACTAATTTCTTTGATTTTCTCAAAAGAAAATCTTTATTTTAAACAAAATGCTTGACTGCATGTTCAAATAATTGATATGTATGACAAAAAAAAAATCACTCCATTTACTGAAACTCACTCCTGTTACTTGAACTCATTTCTGAACTCACTCCTGTTACTGGTGTTCATTCATGTTACTATTTTTTTAACAGGAATGAAAGTTACAGGACTGAGATTTTAGCGAAGAATTAGCAAAAATGAACAAAAACTTTCTAGACGATTTTGAAATGGGCATTGCTGTGAGGATTTGATTGCACTGAAGTTAGTGAGGTCAGAATGTTGTATGATGACCACTCCACTTCATTCTCAACTCCTCCAATTCTGATGCTCTGCAAAGGGTGATACTTGGATGTTTTTCAGTCTTATACTTGACTAATCTGATCAGAAGCCAAATATATACAGTGTTTTATTAATGCACTTTTATATTTTGATATTTATTTATATATTCACCTATAAATGTTTCTCAAAAGCTCCATAGTTTTCAGAATGATGATGGCTTTACCATTTTACAATTAACTTTGGGTGAATTATTTCATTTTCTTGTTGTTTTCAACAACTGTTTAACAACTTTTGGACAGAAATAAGGACAGGTATTATTTTGTTATTTGTTTTTTGTTGTTACTCATCAGTTTGACAGTAAATAAAGGTGTAAGATCATTTATAGGGCCAGTTAATTTGGACAAAAGAGAGGATCAGCCTGATTTTTACTGGTTTGTTTGTTCTTACAATGGTTGTTATACAGGACCAGTCAAAAGTTGGGACGCACCTTCTCATTCCATGTTTTTATGCTTAATTCTTTAATGTAATTTAAGGGACACATGGAATTACATAATAAACAGTATAAAAAGTGTGTTATTCCTCCACATTAATCCCCTGATCTAAATCTGATTAACTGAGATGGTGATTGGAGGTGATTTAATTGGGATGAGCTGGAGCTTCACAGCATGAAGGAAAAGCAGCAACTATTATTCAGCACCTCCAGAAACTCCTTCTTTCAAGACGCTGAGAAAACTATTCCAGGTGACTCTCCCTCATGAAGACACTGAGATTAAAATCTCACCAAGAGTCTGCAGATCTGTCCTCAAAGAGAAATGTGATACTTAGAAGAATCTGAAGTATAAAACTAATATTCTGGTTTGTTCTGTACAGAATAATTCTGCATGTGTTCCTGTATAGCTTTAATATAGTCTTTAATGACAAATTTACAATGTAAAAAATAATAAAAAGAAAGATAGAAAACATATTGAGTAAGAGAGAGGAGGTGTGTCCAAACATTTTACAAGTACTGTAAATATTGATGTACAAAAATGAAACAAAAACTCATATTTGACTGACATCTCTGGAAAAAAATAAGAGAATTTCTTTGATTTTACCAAATTGAAAACCTCTGGAATATAATCAAGAGGAAGATGGATGATCACAAGCCATCAAACCAAACTGAACTGCTTGAATTTCTGCACCAGGGGTGCGGGCATAAAGTTATCCAAAAGCAGTGTGTAAGACTGGTGGAGGAGAATATGCCAAACCAGGGTTATTTCACCAAATATTGATTTCTGAACTCTTAAAACTTTATGAATATGAACTGGTTTTCTTTGCATTATTTGAGGTCTAAAGCTCTGCATCTTTTTTGTTATTTCAGCCATTTCTCATTTTCTGCAAATAAATGCTCTAAATGACAATATTTTAATTTGGAATTTGGGAGGAATGTTGTCTGTAGTTTATAGAATAAAACAACAATGTTCATTTTACTCAAACATAAACCTATAAATAGCAAAATCAGATAAACTGATTCAGAAACTGAAGTGGTCTCTTCTCTTTTTCCCTAACATCTGTTATAGATGTTATAGCATTATTTACTCTCTTTGATCCTTTTTCATGACGACTGAGAAACAGTACCCTCTGTTTGTGACAATGATAAACTCACAGATTACACACTGGCACATTAACACCACTCTGCTTTTAACTACAGCACCTCTAATCTATATCTATATCTATATCTATTCCTAATTTTTATTTCTAACAGAAAGCAGAATTATTAGAAGTGTGTGTAAAGAAAATGCAACAATAATGGCCAACAAAAAATAATATAGTACTATAGAGTAAATAAAAGTAAAAGGCAAGCACATAGATGTTTAGAATCGATTTATAGCTTAAAGCTTAAAGTCTGCAGACTAGCACCATATATATATTTATGAAACATAATGCTTGTATATTTAATTAAGTTAAATATTTTATATAACAATGTTAAATATAGTATATGTTATTTCTGTGATGAGACTAAATAAACAATAATGCTAAGAATGATTCCGATTCTGCCTAAATGATGCATAGTGCATAGTTATAAAGCTGTGATTATGGAACAGGTAAACGGGTAAAGTAGTGCTAGCTCTAAATTAAAGCGTATTGTATTAAATGCAGTGTTAATTAAGTAAGTGGACACAGAGGTGTGTATTGTACTGACCGGAGTAGTCGGGTAGGCGGGGCAGCATGACCCCGGCCCTGATCCAGCCCTCCAGCGCCGCCGCCGCCTTCAGCTGCTCCGGGTGGGCGAAGGTGGTGTACCCCAGGGGCGAGTGCTGGGTCCCTAATATGGAGATGGGGTAGATGGGTGGAGGGTACATGGCCGGGATGGAGGCCTGGGGCAGGGGCGAGAGGGCCGGGTGGGTCAGGCCCAGGAGACCTGGCTTTGGGAGAACCCCGGGCTGGAGGTGGAGGGAGCGAGGCGACGGGCAAGACACCGGGCTGCCCGCAGGACTGTCGGCGCTCTGGCATGGTGACGGTGCCCGGTGACCTCTGTGACCCCTGTGGACCCGGTGAGCCTCGTCAGCCAGCAGGGCATCGATCCTGAAGCTCTTGGACTTGGACTCCATGGTTGAGGTTCTGGAGGGCAGGTTGATTGGATGCCTTGATGCCACCTAGATGGTACCAGGATGGCACAAGTTGTCTTCTGGACTGGTCTGGGTGGAGGGTTCTGGTGGTCCGGTGGGTTCAGTACCCTACTCGTGGTGCTGCTTCACCACCCAGGGTCTACCTGAACAGCCATGACCAGACTGGACCATTCCCAGACTAGGACAGTAGATCCCCAGCAGCTCCTTCACCCTTTCCCACACTTCACTGGTTATCTCAGATAGAGCTGATTGGCTGAAATGTACAGCCCATGCTGATTAGCTCGAGCTGCTGTTGATTGGCTGGAGGGAATAAGTAAACAAGGATTGGGTGGATTTGGGAATGGGGGTGGGTGTTGACTGACTGACAGAAACAGCCATAAAAAAAATACAGTTTAGTAAATAATAGTAAATCCGTTTGATCTTTAATGTAGAACGGATAAAGAGTCGCTATATAGCGGCTATTAATAATAATAAAATGTTAATAGTTATTAATATGATTTAGGCTATTAATAATAGTAAACAACAAGACAACAAACAAACAAACAAAAAGATTATGTTGTTTTTTTTAATGTAATTTTTTTTTCTTGCTTAATCAATGCCATAAAAACAGCCATTATAACCTGGTTGAGTTAAATTTTTTATATAATAAACAAACAAAAAAAAACATAATAAGACATTAACAACAACAATAAGATTACTAAAACATTAATAGAAGTGTACAAATTCTTAATAAATTGCTTAGTCAAATAATTGGATATAATTAAAAAAGCTAATAAATAAATTAGAGTACGAATAATTGTATTTTAAAAGTAAGAATGGTATCAAGAAAGAAAAATTTAAGCACAATAATACAAAATTAAAAAATAAAACTAATAGAAAATATAATAATATAATAATACAAATTAACCAGTGTTAAAATAGCTTATAATGCAAAGTTGTAGGTTTGTAAAACAAGGCAAAATATTTTAAATATTAATAAAAAATGAAAGTCTTAAAAAACGCCATGTTTCATAATAGAAATACATATATTTTTATAGTATTTATAGTATATATAAAAATATTTCGTTAAAAAAATGAATTTATTCTGAAAGTCTGAAGTGAACAGTGATTGATTGAGGCGTCTGATTAATATAATCCAACCCAAAGATCATTTACTGACCGTTAATCATCTGCCGTTGTTTAGTGTGTTAGTGTGTTGAGTGTGTGTTTAATGTAATAAAAGCGCGCGCCCGTGAGCGTATGTGTGTGTTTGAGTGTGTGTGTGTGTGTGTGTTTGTGTCGGGTTCTCGCGGGCGCAGGTTACCGCCGGTCACGCGCTCTTAAATCCGCTCCGCGCGCACGCATGTATACTATGTACGTTTTAGCACAAAGTTAATGTACCGCTAATGACGTCACTGTAAATAAATTAGACACTCCTTCACAGTCTAATAATCAACTACTGAATTTTTTTTACATAATTTTAATGGTTTTAAATCAACACTTTATTTAGTTAAATTATCGCTAATTGCCGTGTTAATGTATCACTAACAGTGTCGATTTAACACTAACGTAAAATTAACCCTCTAATCTAATGATTTGTATTTTTATGAGGAAATGAGAAACACTGCTTTATCTTGATTAATTAATCTAATAAAAGTGGTTTACCTGCACAATGTTGCCCAAAGACACGCCTTCTGTGTTTTAACATTTTTCATTTTTTAAGCATATAACTGCTAAGAATTAAATGATCACATAACGAGGATACATTAAAAACGATTGATAATAACAACAGAATATAGGAGTGTGATGTCTAATTCATCATACAAAAAAATCTTAAGTAAATATCAGAGCCCCAAGAACCAAACATCAGCTCTAAAACAGAAACTAAATAAATGAGTGAGATAAATAAATGCAGTAAGTAATTAAATAAATGCCGCTAAATCAAAACGAAATAATTTCCATATTAGAAATTAAAGATGTAAGCCAAATACATACATAAATAAACCATGGGAAATAAGCCATAACAGTCTATTTGGTGTTGATTAAATAAACAAATGAATAAAGAAGATGAATAAATAATAAAATACATAAACAAACACATAGTTATTAAAACGAATAAACATAAGTGTAAAATAACAAAATAAATAATCAACTAAATGCATAATTTGTAAATATTCAACAAAAAATGTTTAGAGTGTCTAGAAACCATGGAAATTTAGAAATATAATTTTGTATATCGATTTTGAATAAATTAGCAAATAAATACGATATAATACAACCCGATCAGAACAATGTATGAATTCTGTAACCTGTGTGAATAGATATAATATCTAATTTTAAATACTTATTTATATACTTTTGAATACTTATACTTATCCGTTTATACATTCTATAACGGAATATCAGATTATCTTTGTATGAGTGAAATTAAGTAAATAAATTAACAAAAAAAAAAAAAAATATTTAAATAAACACACACGCACACACACACATATACATTTACATAAGCGCGCGCGCTCACACACACACACACACACACACACACACACACACACACTTGCGGGCGCGCGCAGATTGGAGAGGTGGTACCTTCTGTCCACTCTGATGATATAATGCTAATTTTGCTCAGGGGAAATCAGCGCGTGCAGCTCTTACACAGATACACACACACAAACACACACACACACACACCAATATTAGACTAAAGGAACCTCATCAAACATTCAATTGTTATTTTTCAGTATGCAAATCACCTGCATAAATCAGTTAGTAAAATAAGTAAAAATAAAAATCTTAAAATGAATTAAATTTAATGATGGATACATTATGTTAATATTAATTTCACACAACTGAACTGTATCTCAATTATTTTTTTTTAATTATACAAAACTCTGGAGCCAATCCAGCTGAAATATATATATATATATATATATATATATATATATATATATATATATATATATATATATATATATATATATATATATATATTTTCTATGCTAAATTAATTATATTTCTTCATCCAATTAAACTGAAACAGAATTATTTCGCAAATATAAAAATAAAGTCTTTATATTGTAACTTACATTTTAACAATTACAATTTATGATGCATCATTCTGTATTAGACCATGATCATGACTGGTCTTTATAACATTTAGCCAATATATAGTCATTAACTCATTTTAAGCAGGAGAGAAGGTGGTAACTTGCTTTTATAGCCTACAACACTGAGGTCAGGTAAACAAGATTTATTATAAATCACAAATAAACGCTAAACATAAACATAATTATAAAAAATAATGAGAGTAGAAAAATGTTATGCATGATCAATGTATCTGGTATAAATCCTTGACTTCACACTGCTGCATAATACCAGCTTTTGAACATGGTGGTGGTAGTGCTGCGGGATGTTCAGCTGTATCAGGGTCTGAACCTGCAGTTACTGAAGGAGGTATGAGTTTATGTCGGACTGTTGGTGAACTGGATCATAATCAGGATCTGGCGCTGAACTTCAAAGCCAGAGTTTATCAGTAAATTCTGGGCTGTAAACTTTACCGCTGGCCGAGTTTACAGAACATTAGAGGACTTATCGCTCATTACCGGCGTATTTTCCAACCATTATCACAGCTCAGCACTGATCTAACACCACCCGACCAGCACCACCTCATCCCTCACCACCATCCTGCTCAGCTCCCCAACACCTGCACTCATCCACCACCAACTGAATCCAGTCTCAACAGAGATAAACTGAAATGAACTGAATCATATGTGAACAGAGATAAACAAATCAAAACGACCTGAGAGGATCTGAATTAAAAAACATGAAATTGAACTGAGCTGAAATAATTTTGCCTGAATAAAACTGAACTGATTTGAACCGAAATTATCAAAATCAAACTGAATCAAACTGAATTGAGTTGAACTGAAATTATCTAAATGAATCTGAACAAAACTGAACCGAGCTGAACTGAAGTTAACGGAATCAAACTGAATCAAACTAAACTGAAAATAACTTGAAAATAACTGAATTGAAATAATGTATCTGAATCAAACTGAATTGAAATTATGTATCTGAATCAAACTGAATTGAAATTATTTGTCTGAATCAAACTGAACTTAAATGAACCGAATCAAAAAGAATAAAATGACCTAAATGAAACAGAACTAAACTGAAATGAACTAAACTACACTGAAATGAACTGTGTCAAACCGAACTGAGCTGAACTGACATTGACTGAGTCAACCTGAGCTGATCTGAATTGAGTTAAGTTAAGCTAACTTGAGCAAAAAGAAATCAAACTGGACAAATCTAAACTGAAAGTAACTGATTCAGATTGAATCAATTCAACCTAAATAAATTAAAATTAATCCAACTGAACTGGATTGATATGAATTCAAACATCAAATTGAGCTGAGCTATTTTGAAGTGAACTGAATCAAACAAAACTAAAGTAATCTGAACTAATTTAAATTTAATTCAACTAATTTAAACTAAACCAAATCAATCATATAAAAAATGAACTGAGCTGAACTCAAATCAAATCAAACATAATATAAACATGCAAACCGAACAAAAAAAATTAACCACTTCAATGACCCTTTCAGTTTCTGAATCAGTTTCTCTGATTTTGTTTGAGTAAAATGAACATTGTTGTTTTATCCTATAAACCACGGACAACATTTCTCCCAAATTCCAAATAAAAAATATCATCATTTAGAGCATTTATTTGCAGAAAATGAGAAAAGGCTGAAATAACAAAAAATATACAGAGCTTTTAGAACTCAAATAATGCAAAGAAAACAACAAGTTCATATTTTATAAAGTTTTAAGAGTTCAGAAATCAATATTTGGTGGAATAACCCTGGTTGGTTTTTAATCACAGTTTTCATGCATCTTGGCATCATGTTCTCCTCCACCAGTCTTACACACTGCTTTTGGATAACTTTATGCTGCTTTACTCCTGGTGCAAAAATTCAAGCAGTTCAGTTTGGTGGTTTGATGGCTTGTGATCATCCATCTTCCTCTTGATTATATTCCAGAGGTTTTTAATTTGGTGAAATCAAAGAAACTCATAGATGTTAAGTGCTCTCTTATTTTTTCCAGAGCTCTATATGTTAAACTGAACTTAATCTGAACTAAACTGAATTGAACTTAATCAAACTGAAAATATGAAACAGGTCAGTTTTGGTGAATGATGATCTGCACAGCTGCTTTTAAACAGAGTAAAGAATCAGCGCTCGGGCCTTTCAGCAAATTACAGCGATTCCCACACTCCCACAGCACAGTGATAGATTACCTGCTTCTCCGGCCGAACCTTGGGACCCTAATTAATGTCACCTCGTTATGGAGATAAAAGTAATTTATTCAAGTTTCTCACACTCTTAACAGCCGTCACTCATTAACTAATGCTTAACGCTGCACTACGGCCAGGGAGTGTGTGTGTGTGTGTGTGTGTGTTAACAACAATGAGTGCTTCGAATTCATACTGTTGTTTCAATGCAAACTAATCTCTCATTTTCAGTTTTTAAAATGTTTGAGAAAATGATTGAAATGTTGAAAAACAATGTTTCTCAAAGAAAGCCTTATTATGTTCACCATGACCAGAAGAAGCTCCGCCCACTTCTCCACTACAATACAGAGTTACTATATTCACTAATACCACTTACAACTTTACTACTGTACACAACACAAGCCTTATTATGTTCACCATGACCAGAAGAAGCTCCGCCCACTTCTCTACTACAATACAGAGTTACTATATTCACTAATACTACGAGTGTATTATTGCATATATTATAGCCCAGTTCATTATCACTGTTTATTGCAAGATTTAAAGAGTTAAAGAGGAGGAGAAAATAGGATCTGTTTGGTTATAAACACTCAGCCAGTTAAAATAGTTTCATTGCTGCTCTGTTTGTTTGTAGCTGCGCTGTTTGGCTTGTAAGCGCTGCATCGCTGCAATGTTGCCTGTATGTGGCGGAGTAATACATGGAGAGCCTTGGTTACAGTGCCATTACCGGCTGATAACGGCACTCGTAGAACACCTCACAGCCAATCATAGTGCACGGTCGGAACTAACTGTAATGAAATAAATAAAAGAATATCAAAATAAGTCAAATTTAATGTAAGAAACAATGGTAACCTTAACCTCAGTGGGTTCAGATCACATTTTGGGCATTTATTATCTCACGGCATTGTGTCTTGATTTGTTATGACAACCAGCGCTGTATAAAAATATCAGAAAGCAATCAACACTACAGATCGGACGACTTCAAAGCAGCCGTTTCCCAAATCCTGATGTCTTCCTTAAGGCTCTCCCCCTCCCCCCTGCTTCAGCCTGGGAGTGCTCACCTGTTTGTCTTTTCCACGCAGGTAACAAACCCCCTTTCAGAGAGCCGCCGCCGCCGGCGTGAGCTTTACAGCACTTTAATGAGCCCTTCAGCAGCCGGCCTCTTTACGGCCCAACTCGCACAACGGCCTCATTGTGTAGCAGCAGATAATCTCAGTTTATACCTCCTCACCTCACTATCACCTCACTATCACTCACTATCACACAGAGCACGGCCTAATTACTCTCACCCCACTCTCCCCTGGATCATCGCTCAGCATTATCTTGTCCCTGCTTGCTTTAGGAAATGAGATGGAGTTGGACAAAGACCTTAGAGGGTCTCTTCCTGCTCCTCACACTAACTACTAAAACTACTACTGTTTAAGGAAATGATGAGTTTCTTTGATTTTACCAAATTAAAAACCTCTGGAATATAATCAAGAGGAAGATGGATGATCAGAAGCCATCAAACCAAACTGAACTTCTTGAATTTTTGCACCAGGAGTAAAGCAGCATAAAGTTATCCAAAAGCAGTGTGTAAGACTGGTGGAGGAGAACATGATGCCAAGATGCATTATAAAACAGGGTTATTCCACCAAATATTGATTTCTGAACTCTTAAAACTTTATGAATATGAACTTGTTGATTTCTTTGCATTATTTGAGGTCTGAAAGCTCTGCATCCTTTATGTTATTTCAGCCATTTCTCATTTTCTGTAAAAAAATGCTCTACATAACAATATTTTTTTGTGGAATTGGGAAGAAATGTTGTCTGTAGTTTATAGAAAAAAACAACAAAAATCATTTTGCTCAAACATAAACTTATAAATAGCAAAATCAGAGAAACTGATTCAGAAACTGAAGTGGTCTCTTCATTTTTTGCAGAGCTGTATATACTAGGGTTTAATAAAATACTTCTGTAGAAGTTGAAGAAGTGTCAACTCAAGCTTTTTACTCTTTAATTAAAAGTGTTTAAAAAATACAGGTTTTTAAAACTACTGAAAGTATAAAAGTTAAAGTAATGTAAGGAGAAAAAATAAATCCATTAAGAACAAAAACTTGAGTCCTATAGTGCACCACTATCCCCCACCCCCCACCCCCCACCCAAAACACATGAATGTATTTTAGTAGAATGTAAATATATTAAAGAAGTTTAGTTGGACTGGAGTTTGTCTGGAGTTCTCTTGAGTCTCTGCACGGATCATCTTCATACTAGACTACATACATCTGCTATGTTCTTGCTGGAGTGTGTGTGTGTGGGGGGGGGGTGATGTGCAGGTGACTGTGCTCTCTCAGGGCTCTGGCAGCTGACGGCAAGCTGCATGACCAGGATTTGAACCAACAATCTCCTGAACTTAGCCTGCTGGACCACTCGGAGGTCCACAATGTTTTTTTTTATTTTATTTTAATCAAATAAAAAATCTGAAAGGTGTGATAAGCCCCCCTAAATCAAAACTTAGTAGAGTCACCTGTGGATCTCTGCAGCTCCTCCAGAGTGACCATGGGCCTCTTGGCTGCTTGTCTCACCAGTGCTCTCCTTGCTGGATCTGTCAGTTTGGGTAAACCATGGCCATGAGTAGGTTTACAGTTACAGTAGAATTCTTCTCTACAACTTTATCTCTGACCTGTCTGGTGAGTTTCTTGATCTCATCATGATGCTGCCTGTTCACTATTGTTTACTAACAAACCACTGAGGCCTTCACAGAACAGCTGACTAAATTACTGAAACTCACACAGCTGTATTAGATTTATTAACTAATTAATTAAGGCTTCTTCTGAATTATACTTAGGGGTTTAGGTTTCACAGTAAAGGTGCATGAATACTTTTGCACATCTCATTTTTTTCAGATTTTTATTGGATGAGAATATTAAAAAAACATTAAACCATTAATATAAAATGAATTATTTTAATTTCAATCTTTTTAAAATAAATGACTCAATAAAATTCATTTAAGTTTGTGTTGCATTTAAGCTGTGAAAATGGAAAAAATGTGAAGCTGCTAAAGTGGTTTGCAAAAGTATTCATACCCTTTGAACTTATCCATATTTTGTAACATTACCGACACAAAGTGGTATACAATTGTAAAGTCGAAATAAAATTATGCACGATTCAAAACACTTTTTACAAATGAAAAACTGAAAAGTGCGGTGTGCAAAAGTACTTCGTGGACAAAAGTCAACACTTCGTGGAACCTCCTTTTGTTGCAATTACAGCTGCAAGTCTTTTAGGGTATGTCTCCACCAGCTTTGCACATCTAGACTGAAATTTTGATCCATTCTTCTTTGCAAATCAGCTTAAGCTCAGTCAGATTGGATGAACAGCATTTGTGAACAACAGTTTTTAGATCTTGCCACAAGTTCTTGATTAGTTTTAGGTCTGGACATGAATATGTTTGGTTTTAGACCATTCTGCTGTAGCTCTGGCTGTATGTTTAGGGCTACAATGAGGTGTGGATCTCTGCATTTCATCCAGAGTCACCATGGGCCTCTTGGCTGTATATCTGATCAGTGCTCTCCTTGTTCGGCCTGTAAGTTTAGGTGGACGGCCTTGTCTTGGTAGGTTTACAGTTGTGTTATACTCTTTCCATCTCCGGATAATGGATTGAACAGTGCTCTGTGAGATGTTCAAAGCTTGGGAAATCTTTTTATAGCCTAAGCCTGTTTTAAACTTCTCCACAACCTTATTCCTGTCCTGTCTGGTGTGTTATTTGGACTTCATGATGCTGTTTACTCCCCAATATTCTCTGAACCATCCTCTAAGGCTATTTTTTATTTGTAAAAAAAGTTTTGATTCGTGCATAATTTTCTTTTCATTTCATAATTGTATTCTACCTTGTGTTGGTCTTTCACGTTAAATTCCAATGAAATATATTTAAGTTTGAGGTTGTAATGTTACAAAATATGGAAGCCACTGTATAAGTTTAGGATTTGTTTTACAGTATAGTGCATTATTGGCCCATTTGTCTAGGAAACACAACCTTTGGTAAGTCGGAATGCTTTTAACTCCTACAGGAACATTACCCAGACAATAATATCTCAGTATATATATCTGTTCAAGGTAATTATGATCATAATTTCCACAATGAAATTACTGTCTAGCATGGATTTACTGCGGCCGTTGTCATATCACAGTGTTTTATTGCCAATCTCTGAGTGTAATGTATCTGTGAACACCTCTGACGTGTCGGTCGTTATCTCCTCGCAGCGTGATTGGAAACGATTGGACATCATTAAAGTCATGTGCTCAAACGGTCCGATGTTTAGAAGCAGTTTAGAAGTTTATTTATTGTGTTTTACTCAATGCTGAGTGGGCTGTGCAGTACCTATACCTGACCTGAAATGATCTAGCATGTAGTGTAATTTAGAACTGTAGTGCAGAACATTTCATTATTGAGGTCCTACAACCAGTGGCTCTACCTTTACTGAATAGGTAACAAATGCTGCACTTTTCCTTTCCTGATGAGGGCCAGTTTCACCATTATAATATTTTTAATAGGTCTTTACAGTGACTACACCTGAGGACACTCAAGGTTCTTGAAATTCTTCTTTGCAGATTGACTGACCTTCATTTCTTCTTAAAGTCTTCTTGTTCTTTACTTAATTGAGTAGTTCTTGCTTCTCATAATCTGGATTAGAACATTACTCACGTAGAGCTGTTCACTGTATTCCTGTAACTCTACCTCTTCACTACTTTCCAACTGATGCTCTTAAACACATTAAAGGCGTCATTGCATCAGTGCTCCAGTGTTCATGCATAACACTGCTTTAGTCTGGTGGAGGAGTAGTGGGGGGCGGGGAGAAACGATAGGATTTTAGCTCTTGCTCAGGAATATTCAGACATGCAAACATATCACCTCTGACTGACTAACAGCACTGTGACACCAAGAGGCAGTGAGACGGACAGTTAGAAACATTTTAAAATAAAGACATTTTTACACTAATAACAGTCTTTACAATGTCAGATGTTACTTTATAACCTGTGTAATAATGCCCTGCTAAGTGCAGTTTAGCCACTGACCTAGTCTTAGAGTCTCTGTAAAACACCAAATCCACCGGAGATCCTATTTAAACCTATAGTTACTTACACACAGAGGTGGGTAGTCCAGATCCAGAAAGTAAAAATGCACCCCAGGCTGAGTTTTGTTGGCTGAGCCGCAGCAGAGCCGCCCAGGCAGTTGGAACAAAACCCCGGGGTGGATTTTTACTTTTAACTAGTGTAAACAGAACTGTTCTAAACATACTCCTATCTATCTCAATAGTACTTGGCTGGTGGTGTTCCTCCATAGACAATTTCTAACCATTTGTTTCTTAGGGTAAAAAATATAAACACTGATGAGTTATTCGCACAAATAGAACAGGTATGAACTGCATGCATGCAGCTTGTTTTTTCTGAATATTTTCTTTTACTAGCTGCTGCAGGGTTAAACATGTGGCTCTTTCTGAAAAATCCCTGACCTTCCCTCGCCCTGCCTCGACTTTCTCGTACTTTAGCCCCGCCCCCCTTCTCCTCTGGGCTTTGGGAACAATGCCAGACAGTTCTTTCTATTCTTCTATTGTTTAGTTCACACACTCAGTCTAATGGCTGAGAGAATTTAAAGCTTCCTAAACAACAGAGAGCGACACGTCTAAACACACTATAGACCTGAAACGTTTCATTAACACACACACTCCCACAGTGGGGGTGTCAACACCTTCCCTTAACCACTTCAGTTCAGAGACCTGTAGGAACTGTGTTATATGTACATTTTCTAATTGCAAAAATACAAAAAAGATAAAACTTGTTGACTGGAGGATTACATAATACAATTACATATATTGTACATTTGTGTATATATTACATAAAAAATGCAATGGCTTGCAAATCTAATAGACCCATATTTTTATTAACAAAAGAACAATAGAACAAAAGAACACATATCAAATGTGCTAAATGAGAGAGACATTTTAACACCTGAGGCACCTGAAGATCACCAACATCCAATATTAACCATCAGCCTTGTCCCTTACACACAGGGATTTCTCCAGATTCTCTGAATCTTCTAATGATATTATTGGCTGTAAATGGTGGGAAATACAAAGTCCTTATTATTTTATGATGAGGAACGTTTTTCTGGAATTGTTTCACAATTTTAAAACACAGTTTTTTGACAGGTTTGGGATGCTCTGCCTATATTTGTATATTATTTATTCCTCTTTTTTAACAGTTTTTATTAGTAACACTTACATTTTTAATATTTTGTTTTTCATTAAAATGGCTCATTTTTAGCATCTGATGTGTTTTATGTTCTACTGTAAATAAAATACGGGTCTTTGCAAATCATTGTATTCTGTTTATATTTACATTTAGTAACATTGTACACAGTGCATTCAAGCCTGATGTTCTTTAGGTTAATAATTTGATCTACTGACTAGATTTGTCTATTTTCAGTAAGCAATTTCCCTCTTAAAAAATACACTCTGGATATCCGGTGGCGTCTCCCATTAGCGGCAAACCGTAATTAATTTTGTGTACAATACCTTAAAAACAGAGCAACTCAGTTATTATTTTCTACTTTTTAGTATTTAAAACATTGTTTTATAAAGCTACAAAGATCACTGAAAGTAGTACACACTGGATATATAGTGAAGGCAGGTCAGTGTATAATGATGCGCTGTGAGCAGGATTTGAACTTGCGCGGGGAAACCCCATTGGATTTCGAGTCCAACACCTTAACCTCTCGGCCATCACAGCCCTGACAGCTCACCCTCTACTGAAAGTACTGAGAGTACTGAATACTGAATCTCTAATACTGAATACTGAAAATAGACTACTGAGTACTGAATCTCTAATACTGAAAACTGAATATATTGTACTCAATACTGAATCTCACATGTTAATTATCAAATATCTAATACTAAATTAATAATGTAAAGTATTGAATACTGAATCTCAATTACTGGGAAATGAATATTACATACTAAATTTGCAATAGTGAAAAATGAATCTCCAACAGTATATACTGAATACTAAACATTATTTGTTAATACAAGTACTGCATCTCAAATATTGAATTCCTGTTGGCAAATACTGACAACTAAATAATGGATTCTAAATGACCAACACTAAAAACTGAATTTTGATACTGAATCTCTAATACTGAAAACAGAATCTCTAATACTGAATACTGAATCACTAATACTGAATACTGAATATAGACTACTGAATACTGAATCTCTCATACCAAATTCTAAATCAATAGTACTGAATACTGAATCTCTAATACTGAATAACCAATATATAAAAAATACCACATTCTGAATCTAAAACACTTAATACTGAATTTGAAATATTGAATCTCTATTACTAAACACTAAATGTAGTACAGAATATTAATTCTTAAATTTTAACATTAAATTCTAAATCTTTAAAGCTGAATACTATACCTCTAATACTGAATTCTGAATCTCTAATACTAACTTCTAAATCTAAAGTACTGATCACTAAATCTCAAATACTGACTACTAAATTTCAAATCCTGAATACTATATCTCTAATAAAAAGTACTGAATCTCAATAGTAAATACTAAAGTAAAGTAAAGTACTAAGCAGTTTTTTTTTACCAGAACTCATAACGAAATTCAGGTACAATACTCTACCTTATCACTACAGTAGTAAGTGCTTATAAGGAAAGTGTAAATGTTGTGCTGTGAGTAGTACACACTGGATATTTAGTGAAGGCGGGTCAGTGTATAATGATTCGCTGTGAGCAGGATTCGAACCTGCGCGGGGAAACCCCATTGGATTTCGAGTCCAACGCCTTAACCTCTCGGCCATCACAGCACTGACAGCTAACCCTCTACTGAAAGTACTGAGAGTACTGAATACTGAATTTCTTATACTGAATACTGAATTTAGAATACTGAATACTGAATCTCTAATACTGAACACTGAATCTCTAATACTAAATTGTAAATCAGTAGTCCTGAATATAGACTGCTGAACACCAAATCTCTAATACTGAATACTAAATCTCTAATACTGAATAACAAAGATTAAATACTAAATTTTAATATCAAATTCTAAATCTCTAAAGCTAAATACTATACCTCTAATACTGCATTCTGATCTCTAATACTAATTTCTAAATCTAAAGTACTGATCACTGAATCTCAAATACTGACTTCTAAATCTCAAATCCTGAATACTATATCTCTAATACAAAGTACTGAATCTCAATAGTAAATACTAAAGTAATTATATAACAGTTTTTTTTTAACTGAACTCTTACCGAAATGCAGGTACAATACTCTACCTTATCGCTACAGTAGTGAGTCCTCATATGTAAGGTGTAAATGTTGTGCTGTGAGCAATACACACTGGATATTTAGTGGAGGCGGGTCAGTGTATAATGATTTGCTTTGAGCAGGATTCTCTACTGAAAGTTCTGAGAGTACTGAATACTGAATCTCTAATACTGAACACTGAAAATAGACTACTGAATACTGAATCTCTTATACTAAATTCTAAATCAATACTACTGAATATAGAGTACTGAATGTAGAATATAGACTACTGAACACTGATTCTCTAATATTGAATACTGAATCTCAAATACTAAATCTCTATTACTAAATTCTGAATATAGAGTACTGAATATTGAAACTCACGGCCATCACAGCCCTGACATCTTACCCTCTACTGAATATTGAATCTCTAATACTGAATACTGAATATAGACTACTGAATACTAAATCTCTAATACTGAATAGTAAATCTCTAATACTGAAAACTGAATCTCTAATACTGAATACTGAATCTCTAATACTGAATACTAAATCTCTAATACTGAAAACTGAATCTCTAATACTGAATTCTGAATCTCTAATACTGAATACTAAATCTCTAATACTGAAAACTGAATCTCTAATACTGAATACTGAATCTCTAATACTGAATACTAAATCTCTAACACTGAAAACTGAATCTCTAGTACTGAATACTGAATGTCTTATACTGAATACTGAATCTCAAATACAGAATACTGAATCTCTAATACTATAATTAAAATCTAAACAACTGCTTCGGAAATGTTATCTTTTAATATAAAATCTTGAATAATAAATACTTAATCTTCAATATTGAAAATATAATCTCAAATCCTGGATAATATTTCTCTAATGCTAGACTTTCTACCAGTAGTGTACCATATCACTACAGTAGTGAGTTCTCATATGTAAAGTTTAAATGTGGTTATGCTGTGAGTAATACACACTGGATATTTAGTGGAGGCGGGTCAGCGTATAATGATTCGCTGTGAGCAAGATTCGAACCTGCGCGGGGAAACCCCAATGGATTTCGAGTCCAACGGCTTAACCTCTCGGCCATCACAGCCCTGACATCTTGCCCTCTACTGAAAGTTCTGAGAGTACTGAATACTGAATCTCTAATACTGAATACTAAAAAATAGACTACTGAATACTGAATCTCTCATACTAAATTCTAAATCGATAGTACTGAATATAGAGTACTGAATGCTAAATATAGACTACTGAACACTGATTCTCTAATATTGAATACTGAATCTCAAATACTGAATACTGAATCTCAAATACTAAATACTGAATCTCTAATACTGAATAATGAAATTAATAAATAATTAATCTTCAACATTGAAAATGTAATCTTGAATTATGAATATCAGATCCTAGATGCTATGTCTCTAATGCTAAAGTACTGAATCTCACCATTCAATTCTGACGTTACTACAGTATATAATAAGTTTTATACCAGTAGTCTACCTTATCACTACAGTAGTGAGTCCTCGTATGGTAAGTGTAAATGTTGTGCTGTGAGTAATACACACTGGATAATTAGTGGAGGCGGGTCAGTGTATAATGATTCGCTGTGAGCAGGATTCGAACTTGCACGGGGAAACCCCATTGGATTTCGAGTCCAACGCCTTAACCTCTAATACTGAAAACTTAATCTTTAATACTGAATACTGAATCTCTAATACTGAAAACTTAATCTCTAATACTGAATACTGAATCTCTAATACTGAATACTGAATCTCTAATACTGAATACTGAATCTCTAATACTGAATACTAAATCTCAAATCTCTCAGACCCTATGTCTCTAATGCTAAAGTACTAAATCTCAACATTAAATTCTGACGTTACTACAGTATATAATAGGTTTTCTACCAGTAGTGTACCTTATCACTACAGTAGTGAGTTCTCATATGTAAAGTTTAAATGTTGTTGAGTTGTACAAAGATTACTGTAAGAAGTACACACTGGATATTTAGTGGAAGCAGGCAATCCAATCCTGAATACCAAATCTCTAATACTATGTTCCAATCTAAACAACTGCTTAGTAAATCTTATATGCTAAATACAGAATCTTGAATAATAAATACTTAATCTTCAATATTAAAAATGTAATCTCAAATCCTGGATATTATGTCTCTAATGCTAAAGTACTGAATTTCAACATTCAGTTCTGAAGTTACTACATAATACGTTGTCTACCAGTAGTCTACCTTATCACTACAGTAATGTGTCATCATATGGAAAGTGTAAATGTGGTCATGCTGTGAGTAATACACACTGGATATTTAGTATAGTGAATCGCTGTGAGCAGGATTTGAACCTGCGCGGGGAAACCCCATTGGATTTCAAGTCCAACGCCTTAACCACTCGGCCTTCAAAGCCCTGTTAGCTCACTCTCTACTGAGAGTACTGAATACTGAATCTCTAATACTTAATACTAAAAAGAGACTACTGAATCTCTCATACTAAATTCTAAATCGATAGTACTGAATATGGAGTACTGAATGCTGAAAATAGACTACTGAACACTGATTCTCTAATATTGAATACTGAATCTCAAATACTGAATACTGAATCAGAAATTCTGAATACTGAATCTCTAATACTAAATACTGAATATAGAGTACTGAATACTGAATGTCTAATACTAAATACTGAATATAGAATACTGAATTCTGAATATAGAGTACTGAATACTGAAACTCACGGCCATCACAGCCCTGACAGCTCATCCTCTACTGAAAGTACTGAGTACTGAATTCCTAATACTGAATAAGGAATCTCAAATACTGAATACTGAATCTCTAATACTGAAAAATGAATCTCCAATCCTGAATACCAAATCTCTAATACTATGTTCCAATCTAAACAACTGCTTAGTAAATCTTATATGCTAAATACAGAATCTTGAATAATAAATACTTAATCATCAATATTAAAAATGTAATCTCAAATCCTGGATATTATGTCCCTAATGCTAAAGTACTGAATTTCAACATTCAGTTCTGTAGTTACTACATAATATGTTGTCTACCAGTAGTCTACCTTATCACTACAGTAATGTGTCATCATATGGAAAGTGTAAATGTGGTCATGCTGTGAGTAATACACACTGGATATTTAGTATAGTGAATCGCTGTGAGCAGGATTTGAACCTGCGCGGGGAAACCCCATTGGATTTCAAGTCCAACGCCTTAACCACTCGGCCATCACAGCCCTGACAGCTCACCCTCTACTTACTGAATACTGAATCTCTAATACTAAATACTGAAAAGAGACTACTGAATCTCTCATACTAAATTCTAAATCGATAGTACTGAATATGGAGTACTGAATGCTGAATATAGACTACTGAACACTGATTCTCTAATATTGAATACTGAATCTCAAATACTGAATACTGAATCAGAAATTCTGAATACTGAATCTCTAATACTAAATACTGAATCTCTAATACTGAATACTGAATATAGAGTACTGAATACTGAATCTCAAATCCTGTACTAATACTATATTCCAAATCTAAACAACTGCTTAGTAAATCGTATCTATTAAATACATAATCTTGAATAATATACACTTAATCTTCAATATCGAAAATACAATCTCAAATCCTGGATACTATGTATCTAATGCTAAAGTACTGAATCTCAACATTCAATTCTGAAGTTACTATATTGTCTACCAGTAGTTCATCTTAGCACTACAGTAGTAAGTGCTTATATGGAAAGTGTAAATGTTGTGCTGTGAGTAATTAACACTGGATATTTAGTGAAGGCGGGTCAGTGTATAATGATTCGCTGTGAGCAGGATTCGAACCTGCGCGGGGAAACCCCATTGGATTTCGAGTCCAACGCCTTAACCTCTCGGCCATCACAGCCCTGACGCTCACCCTCTACTGAAAGTTCTGAAAGTACTGAATACTGAATCTCTAATACTAAATACTGAATCTCTAATACTGAATTCTGAATATAGAGTACTGAATACTGAAACTCACGGCCATCACAGCCCTGACAGCTCATCCTCTACTGAAAGTACTGAGTACTGAATTCCTAATACTGAATAAGGAATCTCAAATACTGAATACTGAATCTCTAATACTGAAAAATGAATCTCCAATCCTGAATACCAAATCTCTAATACTATGTTCCAATCTAAACAACTGCTTAGTAAATCTTATATGCTAAATACAGAATCTTGAATAATAAATACTTAATCATCAATATTAAAAATGTAATCTCAAATCCTGGATATTATGTCTCTAATGCTAAAGTACTGAATTTCAACATTCAGTTCTGTAGTTACTACATAATATGTTGTCTACCAGTAGTCTACCTTATCACTACAGTAATGTGTCATCATATGGAAAGTGTAAATGTGGTCATGCTGTGAGTAATACACACTGGATATTTAGTATAGTGAATCGCTGTGAGCAGGATTTGAACCTGCGCGGGGAAACCCCATTGGATTTCAAGTCCAACGCCTTAACCACTCGGCCATCACAGCCCTGACAGCTCACCCTCTACTTACTGAATACTGAATCTCTAATACTAAATACTGAAAAGAGACTACTGAATCTCTCATACTAAATTCTAAATCGATAGTACTGAATATGGAGTACTGAATGCTGAATATAGACTACTGAACACTGATTCTCTAATATTGAATACTGAATCTCAAATACTGAATACTGAATCAGAAATTCTGAATACTGAATCTCTAATACTAAATACTGAATATAGAGTACTGAATACTGAATGTCTAATACTAAATACTGAATATAGAATACTGAATACTAAATCTCTAATACTAAATACTGAATATAGAGTACTGAATACTGAATGTCTAATACTAAATACTGAATATAGAATACTGAATACTAAATCTCTAATACTAAATACTGAATATAGAATACTGAATACTAAGTCTCTAATACTGAATAATGAATATAGAGTACTGAATACTGAATCTCTAATACTGAATACTGAATCTCAAATCCTTTACTAATACTATATTCCAAATCTTGAATAATAAATACTTAATCTTCAATATTGAAAATATAATCTCAAATCCTGGATACTATGTATCTAATGCTAAAGTACTGAATCTCAACATTCAATTCTGAAGTTACTATATAATATTTTGTCTACCAGTAGTTTACCTTATCACTACAGTAGTAAGTGCTTATATGGAAAGTGTAAATGTTGTGCTGTGAGTAGCACACACTGGATATTTAGTGAAGGCGGGTCAGTGTATAATGATTCGCTGTGAGCAGGATTTGAACCTGCGCGGGGAAACCCCATTGGATTTCAAGTCCAACGCCTTAACCACTCGGCCATCACAGCCCTGACAGCTCACCCTCTACTGAGAGTACTGAATACTGAATATCTAATACTGAATACGGAAAAGAGACTACTGACTACTGAATCTCTCATACTACATTCTAAATCGATAGTACTGAATATAGAGTACTGAACGCTGAATATAGACTACTGAACACTGATTCTCTAATATTGAATACTAAATCTCAAGTACTGAATACTGAATATAGAATACTGAATACTGAATCTCTAATACTGAATACTGAATCTCTAATACTGAATACTGAATATAGAGTACTGAATACTGAATCTCAAATCCTGTACTAATACTATATTCCAAATCTAAACAACTGCTTAGTAAATCGTATCTATTAAATACATAATCTTGAATAATATACACTTAATCTTCAATATCGAAAATACAATCTCAAATCCTGGATACTATGTATCTAATGCTAAAGTACTGAATCTCAACATTCAATTCTGAAGTTACTATATTGTCTACCAGTAGTTCATCTTAGCACTACAGTAGTAAGTGCTTATATGGAAAGTGTAAATGTTGTGCTGTGAGTAATTAACACTGGATATTTAGTGAAGGCGGGTCATTGTATAGTGATCCGCTGTGAGCAGGATTCGAACCTGCGCGGGGAAACCCCATTGGATTTCGAGTCCAACGCCTTAACCTCTCGGCCATCACAGCCCTGACGCTCACCCTCTACTGAAAGTTCTGAAAGTACTGAATACTGAATCTCTAATACTAAATACTGAATCTCTAATACTGAATTCTGAATATAGAGTACTGAATACTGAAACTCACGGCCATCACAGCCCTGACAGCTCATCCTCTACTGAAAGTACTGAGTACTGAATTCCTAATACTGAATAAGGAATCTCAAATACTGAATACTGAATCTCTAATACTGAAAAATGAATCTCCAATCCTGAATACCAAATCTCTAATACTATGTTCCAATCTAAACAACTGCTTAGTAAATCTTATATGCTAAATACAGAATCTTGAATAATAAATACTTAATCATCAATATTAAAAATGTAATCTCAAATCCTGGATATTATGTCTCTAATGCTAAAGTACTGAATTTCAACATTCAGTTCTGTAGTTACTACATAATATGTTGTCTACCAGTAGTCTACCTTATCACTACAGTAATGTGTCATCATATGGAAAGTGTAAATGTGGTCATGCTGTGAGTAATACACACTGGATATTTAGTATAGTGAATCGCTGTGAGCAGGATTTGAACCTGCGCGGGGAAACCCCATTGGATTTCAAGTCCAACGCCTTAACCACTCGGCCATCACAGCCCTGACAGCTCACCCTCTACTTACTGAATACTGAATCTCTAATACTAAATACTGAAAAGAGACTACTGAATCTCTCATACTAAATTCTAAATCGATAGTACTGAATATGGAGTACTGAATGCTGAATATAGACTACTGAACACTGATTCTCTAATATTGAATACTGAATCTCAAATACTGAATACTGAATAAGAAATTCTGAATACTGAATCTCTAATACTAAATACTGAATATAGAGTACTGAATACTGAATGTCTAATACTAAATACTGAATATAGAATACTGAATACTAAATCTCTAATACTAAATACTGAATATAGAATACTGAATACTAAGTCTCTAATACTGAATAATGAATATAGAGTACTGAATACTGAATCTCTAATACTGAATACTGAATCTCAAATCCTTTACTAATACTATATTCCAAATCTTGAATAATAAATACTTAATCTTCAATATTGAAAATATAATCTCAAATCCTGGATACTATGTATCTAATGCTAAAGTACTGAATCTCAACATTCAATTCTGAAGTTACTATATTGTCTACCAGTAGTTCATCTTAGCACTACAGTAGTAAGTGCTTATATGGAAAGTGTAAATGTTGTGCTGTGAGTAATTAACACTGGATATTTAGTGAAGGCGGGTCAGTGTATAGTGATCCGCTGTGAGCAGGATTCGAACCTGCGCGGGGAAACCCCATTGGATTTCGAGTCCAACGCCTTAACCTCTCGGCCATCACAGCCCTGACGCTCACCCTCTACTGAAAGTTCTGAAAGTACTGAATACTGAATCTCTAATACTAAATACTGAATCTCTAATACTGAATTCTGAATATAGAGTACTGAATACTGAAACTCACGGCCATCACAGCCCTGACAGCTCATCCTCTACTGAAAGTACTGAGTACTGAATTCCTAATACTGAATAAGGAATCTCAAATACTGAATACTGAATCTCTAATACTGAAAAATGAATCTCCAATCCTGAATACCAAATCTCTAATACTATGTTCCAATCTAAACAACTGCTTAGTAAATCTTATATGCTAAATACAGAATCTTGAATAATAAATACTTAATCATCAATATTAAAAATGTAATCTCAAATCCTGGATATTATGTCTCTAATGCTAAAGTACTGAATTTCAACATTCAGTTCTGAAGTTACTACATAATATGTTGTCTACCAGTAGTCTACCTTATCACTACAGTAATGTGTCATCATATGGAAAGTGTAAATGTGGTCATGCTGTGAGTAATACACACTGGATATTTAGTATAATGAATCGCTGTGAGCAGGATTTGAACCTGCGCGGGGAAACCCCATTGGATTTCAAGTCCAACGCCTTAACCACTCGGCCATCACAGCCCTGACAGCTCACCCTCTACTTACTGAATACTGAATCTCTAATACTAAATACTGAAAAGAGACTACTGAATCTCTCATACTAAATTCTAAATCGATAGTACTGAATATGGAGTACTGAATGCTGAATATAGACTACTGAACACTGATTCTCTAATATTGAATACTGAATCTCAAATACTGAATACTGAATCAGAAATTCTGAATACTGAATCTCTAATACTAAATACTGAATATAGAGTACTGAATACTGAATGTCTAATACTAAATATTGAATATAGAATACTGAATACTGAATCTCTAATACTAAATACTGAATATAGAATACTAAATACTAAATCTCTAATATTGAATAATGAATATAGAGTACTGAATACTGAATCTCTAATACTGAATACTGAATCTCAAATCCTGTACTAATACTATATTCCAAATCTTGAATAATAAATACTTAATCTTCAATATTGAAAATATAATCTCAAATCCTGGATACTATGTATCTAATGCTAAAGTACTGAATCTCAACATTCAATTCTGAAGTTACTATATAATATTTTGTCTACCAGTAGTTTACCTTATCACTACAGTAGTAAGTGCTTATATGGAAAGTGTAAATGTTGTGCTGTGAGTAGCACACACTGGATATTTAGTGAAGGCGGGTCAGTGTATAATGATTCGCTGTGAGCAGGATTTGAACCTGCGCGGGGAAACCCCATTGGATTTCAAGTCCAACGCCTTAACCACTCGGCCATCACAGCCCTGACAGCTCACTCTCTACTGAGAGTACTGAATACTGAATCTCTAATACTGAATACTGAAAAGAGACTACTGACTACTGAATCTCTCATACTAAATTCTAAATCGATAGTACTGAATATAGAGTACTGAACGCTGAATATAGACTACTGAACACTGATTCTCTAATATTGAATACTAAATCTCAAGTACTGAATACTGAATATAGAATACTGAATACTGAATCTCTAATACTGAATACTGAATCTCTAATACTGAATACTGAATATAGAGTACTGAATACTGAATCTCAAATCCTGTACTAATCCTATATTCCAAATCTAAACAACTGCTTAGTAAATCGTATCTATTAAATACATAATCTTGAATAATATACACTTAATCTTCAATATCGAAAATACAATCTCAAATCCTGGATACTATGTATCTAATGCTAAAGTACTGAATCTCAACATTCAATTCTGAAGTTACTATATTGTCTACCAGTAGTTCATCTTAGCACTACAGTAGTAAGTGCTTATAAGGAAAGTGTAAATGTTGTGCTGTGAGTAATTAACACTGGATATTTAGTGAAGGCAGGTCAGTGTATAATGATTCGCTGTGAGCAGGAATCGAACCTGCGCGGGGAAACCCCATTGGATTTCGAGTCCAACGCCTTAACCTCTCGGCCATCACAGCCCTGACAGCTCACCCTCTACTGAAAGTTCTGAAAGTACTGAATACTGAATCTCTAATACTAAATACTGAATCTCTAATACTGAATTCTGAATATAGAGTACTGAATACTGAAACTCACGGCCATAACAGCCCTGACAGCTCATCCTCTACTGAAAGTACTGAGTACTGAATTCCTAATACTGAATAAGGAACCTCAAATACTGAATACTGAATCTCTAATACTGAAAAATGAATCTCCAATCCTGAATACCAAATCTCTAATACTATGTTCCAATCTAAACAACTGCTTAGTAAATCTTATATGCTAAATACAGAATCTTGAATAATACATACTTAATCTTCAATATTAAAAATGTAATCTCAAATCCTGGATATTATGTCTCTAATGCTAAAGTACTGAATTTCAACATTCAGTTCTGTAGTTACTACATAATATGTTGTCTACCAGTAGTCTACCTTATCACTACAGTAATGTGTCATCATATGGAAAGTGTAAATGTGGTCATGCTGTGAGTAATACACACTGGATATTTAGTATAATGAATCGCTGTGAGCAGGATTTGAACCTGCGCGGGGAAACCCCATTGGATTTCAAGTCCAACGCCTTAACCACTCGGCCATCACAGCCCTGACAGCTCACCCTCTACTTACTGAATACTGAATCTCTAATACTAAATACTGAAAAGAGACTACTGAATCTCTCATACTAAATTCTAAATCGATAGTACTGAATATGGAGTACTGAATGCTGAATATAGACTACTGAACACTGATTCTCTAATATTGAATACTGAATCTCAAATACTGAATACTGAATCAGAAATTCTGAATACTGAATCTCTAATACTAAATACTGAATATAGAGTACTGAATACTGAATGTCTAATACTAAATACTGAATATAGAATACTGAATACTAAATCTCTAATACTAAATACTGAATATAGAATACTGAATACTAAGTCTCTAATACTGAATAATGAATATAGAGTACTGAATACTGAATCTCTAATACTGAATATTGAATCTCAAATCCTTTACTAATACTATATTCCAAATCTTGAATAATAAATACTTAATCTTCAATATTGAAAATATAATCTCAAATCCTGGATACTATGTATCTAATGCTAAAGTACTGAATCTCAACATTCAATTCTGAAGTTACTATATAATATTTTGTCTACCAGTAGTTTACCTTATCACTACAGTAGTAAGTGCTTATATGGAAAGTGTAAATGTTGTGCTGTGAGTAGCACACACTGGATATTTAGTGAAGGCGGGTCAGTGTATAATGATTCGCTGTGAGCAGGATTTGAACCTGCGCGGGGAAACCCCATTGGATTTCAAGTCCAACGCCTTAACCACTCGGCCATCACAGCCCTGACAGCTCACCCTCTACTGAGAGTACTGAATACTGAATATCTAATACTGAATACGGAAAAGAGACTACTGACTACTGAATCTCTCATACTACATTCTTAATCGATAGTACTGAATATAGAGTACTGAACGCTGAATATAGACTACTGAACACTGATTCTCTAATATTGAATACTAAATCTCAAATACTGAATACTGAATATAGAATACTGAATACTGAATCTCTAATACTGAATACTGAATCTCTAATACTGAATACTGAATATAGAGTACTGAATACTGAATCTCAAATCCTGTACTAATACTATATTCCAAATCTAAACAACTGCTTAGTAAATCGTATCTATTAAATACATAATCTTGAATAATATACACTTAATCTTCAATATCGAAAATACAATCTCAAATCCTGGATACTATGTATCTAATGCTAAAGTACTGAATCTCAACATTCAATTCTGAAGTTACTATATTGTCTACCAGTAGTTCATCTTAGCACTACAGTAGTAAGTGCTTATATGGAAAGTGTAAATGTTGTGCTGTGAGTAATTAACACTGGATATTTAGTGAAGGCGGGTCAGTGTATAATGATGCGCTGTGAGCAGGATTCGAACCTGCGCGGGGAAACCCCATTGGATTTCGAGTCCAACGCCTTAACCTCTCGGCCATCACAGCCCTGACGCTCACCCTCTACTGAAAGTTCTGAAAGTACTGAATACTGAATCTCTAATACTAAATACTGAATCTCTAATACTGAATTCTGAATATAGAGTACTGAATACTGAAACTCACGGCCATCACAGCCCTGACAGCTCATCCTCTACTGAAAGTACTGAGTACTGAATTCCTAATACTGAATAAGGAATCTCAAATACTGAATACTGAATCTCTAATACTGAAAAATGAATCTCCAATCCTGAATACCAAATCTCTAATACTATGTTCCAATCTAAACAACTGCTTAGTAAATCTTATATGCTAAATACAGAATCTTGAATAATAAATACTTAATCATCAATATTAAAAATGTAATCTCAAATCCTGGATATTATGTCTCTAATGCTAAAGTACTGAATTTCAACATTCAGTTCTGTAGTTACTACATAATATGTTGTCTACCAGTAGTCTACCTTATCACTACAGTAATGTGTCATCATATGGAAAGTGTAAATGTGGTCATGCTGTGAGTAATACACACTGGATATTTAGTATAGTGAATCGCTGTGAGCAGGATTTGAACCTGCGCGGGGAAACCCCATTGGATTTCAAGTCCAACGCCTTAACCACTCGGCCATCACAGCCCTGACAGCTCACCCTCTACTTACTGAATACTGAATCTCTAATACTAAATACTGAAAAGAGACTACTGAATCTCTCATACTAAATTCTAAATCGATAGTACTGAATATGGAGTACTGAATGCTGAATATAGACTACTGAACACTGATTCTCTAATATTGAATACTGAATCTCAAATACTGAATACTGAATCAGAAATTCTGAATACTGAATCTCTAATACTAAATACTGAATATAGAGTACTGAATACTGAATGTCTAATACTAAATACTGAATATAGAATACTGAATACTAAATCTCTAATACTAAATACTGAATATAGAATACTGAATACTAAGTCTCTAATACTGAATAATGAATATAGAGTACTGAATACTGAATCTCTAATACTGAATACTGAATCTCAAATCCTTTACTAATACTATATTCCAAATCTTGAATAATAAATACTTAATCTTCAATATTGAAAATATAATCTCAAATCCTGGATACTATGTATCTAATGCTAAAGTACTGAATCTCAACATTCAATTCTGAAGTTACTATATAATATTTTGTCTACCAGTAGTTTACCTTATCACTACAGTAGTAAGTGCTTATATGGAAAGTGTAAATGTTGTGCTGTGAGTAGCACACACTGGATATTTAGTGAAGGCGGGTCAGTGTATAATGATTCGCTGTGAGCAGGATTTGAACCTGCGCGGGGAAACCCCATTGGATTTCAAGTCCAACGCCTTAACCACTCGGCCATCACAGCCCTGACAGCTCACCCTCTACTGAGAGTACTGAATACTGAATATCTAATACTGAATACGGAAAAGAGACTACTGACTACTGAATCTCTCATACTACATTCTAAATCGATAGTACTGAATATAGAGTACTGAACGCTGAATATAGACTACTGAACACTGATTCTCTAATATTGAATACTAAATCTCAAATACTGAATACTGAATATAGAATACTGAATACTGAATCTCTAATACTGAATACTGAATCTCTAATACTGAATACTGAATATAGAGTACTGAATACTGAATCTCAAATCCTGTACTAATACTATATTCCAAATCTAAACAACTGCTTAGTAAATCGTATCTATTAAATACATAATCTTGAATAATATACACTTAATCTTCAATATCGAAAATACAATCTCAAATCCTGGATACTATGTATCTAATGCTAAAGTACTGAATCTCAACATTCAATTCTGAAGTTACTATATTGTCTACCAGTAGTTCATCTTAGCACTACAGTAGTAAGTGCTTATATGGAAAGTGTAAATGTTGTGCTGTGAGTAATTAACACTGGATATTTAGTGAAGGCGGGTCATTGTATAGTGATCCGCTGTGAGCAGGATTCGAACCTGCGCGGGGAAACCCCATTGGATTTCGAGTCCAACGCCTTAACCTCTCGGCCATCACAGCCCTGACGCTCACCCTCTACTGAAAGTTCTGAAAGTACTGAATACTGAATCTCTAATACTAAATACTGAATCTCTAATACTGAATTCTGAATATAGAGTACTGAATACTGAAACTCACGGCCATCACAGCCCTGACAGCTCATCCTCTACTGAAAGTACTGAGTACTGAATTCCTAATACTGAATAAGGAATCTCAAATACTGAATACTGAATCTCTAATACTGAAAAATGAATCTCCAATCCTGAATACCAAATCTCTAATACTATGTTCCAATCTAAACAACTGCTTAGTAAATCTTATATGCTAAATACAGAATCTTGAATAATAAATACTTAATCATCAATATTAAAAATGTAATCTCAAATCCTGGATATTATGTCTCTAATGCTAAAGTACTGAATTTCAACATTCAGTTCTGTAGTTACTACATAATATGTTGTCTACCAGTAGTCTACCTTATCACTACAGTAATGTGTCATCATATGGAAAGTGTAAATGTGGTCATGCTGTGAGTAATACACACTGGATATTTAGTATAGTGAATCGCTGTGAGCAGGATTTGAACCTGCGCGGGGAAACCCCATTGGATTTCAAGTCCAACGCCTTAACCACTCGGCCATCACAGCCCTGACAGCTCACCCTCTACTTACTGAATACTGAATCTCTAATACTAAATACTGAAAAGAGACTACTGAATCTCTCATACTAAATTCTAAATCGATAGTACTGAATATGGAGTACTGAATGCTGAATATAGACTACTGAACACTGATTCTCTAATATTGAATACTGAATCTCAAATACTGAATACTGAATCAGAAATTCTGAATACTGAATCTCTAATACTAAATACTGAATATAGAGTACTGAATACTGAATGTCTAATACTAAATACTGAATATAGAATACTGAATACTAAATCTCTAATACTAAATACTGAATATAGAATACTGAATACTAAGTCTCTAATACTGAATAATGAATATAGAGTACTGAATACTGAATCTCTAATACTGAATACTGAATCTCAAATCCTGTACTAATACTATATTCCAAATCTTGAATAATAAATACTTAATCTTCAATATTGAAAATATAATCTCAAATCCTGGATACTATGTATCTAATGCTAAAGTACTGAATCTCAACATTCAATTCTGAAGTTACTATATAATATTTTGTCTACCAGTAGTTTACCTTATCACTACAGTAGTAAGTGCTTATATGGAAAGTGTAAATGTTGTGCTGTGAGTAGCACACACTGGATATTTAGTGAAGGCGGGTCAGTGTATAATGATTCGCTGTGAGCAGGATTTGAACCTGCGCGGGGAAACCCCATTGGATTTCAAGTCCAACGCCTTAACCACTCGGCCATCACAGCCCTGACAGCTCACTCTCTACTGAGAGTACTGAATACTGAATCTCTAATACTGAATACTGAAAAGAGACTACTGACTACTGAATCTCTCATACTAAATTCTAAATCGATAGTACTGAATATAGAGTACTGAACGCTGAATATAGACTACTGAACACTGATTCTCTAATATTGAATACTAAATCTCAAGTACTGAATACTGAATATAGAATACTGAATACTGAATCTCTAATACTGAATACTGAATCTCTAATACTGAATACTGAATATAGAGTACTGAATACTGAATCTCAAATCCTGTACTAATCCTATATTCCAAATCTAAACAACTGCTTAGTAAATCGTATCTATTAAATACATAATCTTGAATAATATACACTTAATCTTCAATATCGAAAATACAATCTCAAATCCTGGATACTATGTATCTAATGCTAAAGTACTGAATCTCAACATTCAATTCTGAAGTTACTATATTGTCTACCAGTAGTTCATCTTAGCACTACAGTAGTAAGTGCTTATAAGGAAAGTGTAAATGTTGTGCTGTGAGTAATTAACACTGGATATTTAGTGAAGGCGGGTCAGTGTATAATGATTCGCTGTGAGCAGGATTCGAACCTGCGCGGGGAAACCCCATTGGATTTCGAGTCCAACGCCTTAACCTCTCGGCCATCACAGCCCTGACAGCTCACCCTCTACTGAAAGTTCTGAAAGTACTGAATACTGAATCTCTAATACTAAATACTGAATCTCTAATACTGAATTCTGAATATAGAGTACAGAATACTGAAACTCACGGCCATCACAGCCCTGACAGCTCATCCTCTACTGAAAGTACTGAGTACTGAATTCCTAATACTGAATAAGGAACCTCAAATACTGAATACTGAATCTCTAATACTGAAAAATGAATCTCCAATCCTGAATACCAAATCTCTAATACTATGTTCCAATCTAAACAACTGCTTAGTAAATCTTATATGCTAAATACAGAATCTTGAATAATACATACTTAATCTTCAATATTAAAAATGTAATCTCAAATCCTGGATATTATGTCTCTAATGCTAAAGTACTGAATTTCAACATTCAGTTCTGTAGTTACTACATAATATGTTGTCTACCAGTAGTCTACCTTATCACTACAGTAATGTGTCATCATATGGAAAGTGTAAATGTGGTCATGCTGTGAGTAATACACACTGGATATTTAGTATAATGAATCGCTGTGAGCAGGATTTGAACCTGCGCGGGGAAACCCCATTGGATTTCAAGTCCAACGCCTTAACCACTCGGCCATCACAGCCCTGACAGCTCACCCTCTACTTACTGAATACTGAATCTCTAATACTAAATACTGAAAAGAGACTACTGAATCTCTCATACTAAATTCTAAATCGATAGTACTGAATATAGAGTACTGAATGCTGAATATAGACTACTGAACACTGATTCTCTAATATTGAATACTGAATCTCAAATACTGAATACTGAATCAGAAATTCTGAATACTGAATCTCTAATACTAAATACTGAATATAGAGTACTGAATACTGAATGTCTAATACTAAATATTGAATATAGAATACTGAATACTGAATCTCTAATACTAAATACTGAATATAGAATACTGAATACTAAATCTCTAATACTGAATAATGAATATAGAGTACTGAATACTGAATCTCTAATACTGAATACTGAATCTCAAATCCTGTACTAATACTATATTCCAAATCTTGAATAATAAATACTTAATCTTCAATATTGAAAATATAATCTCAAATCCTGGATACTATGTATCTAATGCTAAAGTACTGAATCTCAACATTCAATTCTGAAGTTACTATATAATATTTTGTCTACCAGTAGTTTACCTTATCACTACAGTAGTAAGTGCTTATATGGAAAGTGTAAATGTTGTGCTGTGAGTAGCACACACTGGATATTTAGTGAAGGCTCAGTGTATAATGATTCGCTGTGAGCAGGATTTGAACCTGCGCGGGGAAACCCCATTGGATTTCAAGTCCAACGCCTTAACCACTCGGCCATCACAGCCCTGACAGCTCACTCTCTACTGAGAGTACTGAATACTGAATCTCTAATACTGAATACTGAAAAGAGACTACTGACTACTGAATCTCTCATACTAAATTCTAAATCGATAGTACTGAATATAGAGTACTGAACGCTGAATATAGACTACTGAACACTGATTCTCTAATATTGAATACTAAATCTCAAGTACTGAATACTGAATATAGAATACTGAATACTGAATCTCTAATACTGAATACTGAATCTCTATTACTGAATACTGAATATAGAGTACTGAATACTGAATCTCAAATCCTGTACTAATCCTATATTCCAAATCTAAACAACTGCTTAGTAAATCGTATCTATTAAATACATAATCTTGAATAATATACACTTAATCTTCAATATCGAAAATACAATCTCAAATCCTGGATACTATGTATCTAATGCTAAAGTACTGAATCTCAACATTCAATTCTGAAGTTACTATATTGTCTACCAGTAGTTCATCTTAGCAGTACAGTAGTAAGTGCTTATATGGAAAGTGTAAATGTTGTGCTGTGAGTAGTACACACTGGATATTTAGTGAAGGCGGGTCAGTGTATAATGATTCGCTGTGAGCAGGATTCTAACCTGCGCGGGGAAACCCCATTGGATTTCGAGTCCAACGCCTTAACCTCTCGGCCATCACAGCCCTGACAGCTCACCCTCTACTGAAAGTTCTGAAAGTACTGAATACTGAATCTCTAATACTAAATACTGAATCTCTAATACTGAATTCTGAATATAGAGTACTGAATACTGAAACTCACGGCCATCACAGCCCTGACAGCTCATCCTCTACTGAAAGTACTGAGTACTGAATTCCTAATACTGAATAAGGAATCTCAAATACTGAATACTGAATCTCTAATACTGAAAAATGAATCTCCAATCCTGAATACCAAATCTCTAATACTATGTTCCAATCTAAACAACTGCTTAGTAAATCTTATATGCTAAATACAGAATCTTGAATAATACATACTTAATCTTCAATATTAAAAATGTAATCTCAAATCCTGGATATTATGTCTCTAATGCTAAAGCACTGAATTTCAACATTCAGTTCTGTAGTTACTACATAATATGTTGTCTACCAGTAGTCTACCTTATCACTACAGTAATGTGTCATCATATGGAAAGTGTAAATGTGGTCATGCTGTGAGTAATACACACTGGATATTTAGTATAATGAATCGCTGTGAGCAGGATTTGAACCTGCGCGGGGAAACCCCATTGGATTTCAAGCCCAACGCCTTAACCACTCGGCCATCACAGCCCTGACAGCTCACCCTCTACTTACTGAATACTGAATCTCTAATACTAAATACTGAAAAGAGACTACTGAATCTCTCATACTAAATTCTAAATCGATAGTACTGAATATAGAGTACTGAATGCTGAATATAGACTACTGAACACTGATTCTCTAATATTGAATACTGAATCTCAAATACTTAATACTAAATCTCAAATACAAAATACCGAATCTCTAATACTGAATAATGAAATTAATAAATAATTAATCTTCAATATTGAAAATGTAATCTCGAATTCTGAATAGTGAATATCAGATCCTGGATGCTATGTCTCTAATGCTAAAGTACTGAATCTCACCATTCAATTCTGACTTTACTACAGTATATAAAAAGTTTTATACCAGTAGTCTACCTTGTCACTACAGTAGTGAGTTCTCATAAGGAAAGTGTAAATGTTGTTATGCTGTGAGTAATACACACTGGATAATTAGTGGAGGCGGGTCAGTGTATAATGATTTGCTGTGAGCAGGATTCGAACTTGCGCGGGGAAACCCCACTGGATTTCGAGTCCAACGCCTGAATCTCTAATACTGAAAACTTAATCTCTAATACTGAAAACTTAATCTCTAATACTGAATACTGAATCTCTAATACTGAATACCAAATCTCAAATCTCTCAGACCCTATGTCTCTAATGCTAAAGTACTGAATCTCAACATTAAATTCTGACGTTACTACAGTATATAATAGGTTTTCTACCAGTAGTGTACCTTATCACTACAGTAGTGAGTTCTCATATGTAAAGTTTAAATGTTGTTGAGTTGTACAAAGATTACTGTAAGAAGTACACACTGGATATTTAGTGAAAGCAGGCCAGTGTATAACGATACGCTGTGAGCAGGATTCGAACATATGCAGGGAAACCCCATTGGATTTCGAGTCCAACGCCTTAACCTCTCGGCCATCACAGCCCTGACAGCTCAGTTACTACTGAAAGTACTGAGAGTACTGAATATTGAATCTCTAATACTGAATACTGAATATAGACTACTGAATACTGAATCTCTAATACTGAATACTAAATCTCTAATACTGAATACTAAATCTCTAACACTGAAAACTAAATCTCTAATACTGAATACTGAATCTCTAATACTGAATACTAAATCTCTAATACTGAATACTGAATCTCTAATACTGAATACTGAATCTCTAATACTGAATACTGAATCTCTAATACTGAATACTAAATCTCTAATACTGAATACTGAATCTCTAATACTGAATACTAAATCTCTAATACTGAATACTGAATCTCTAATACTGAATACTGAATCTCTAATACTGAATACTAAATCTCTAATACTGAATACTGAATCTCTAATACTGAATACTAAATATCTAATACTGAAAACTGAATCTCTAATACTGAATACTGAATCTCTAATACTGAATACTAAATCTCTAATACTGAAACTGAATCTCTAATACTGAATACTAAATCTCTAATACTGAAACTGAATCTCTAATACTGAATACTAAATCTCTAACACTGAAAACTGAATCTCAAATACAGAATACTGAATCTCAAATACAGAATACTGAATCTCTAATACTATATTTAAAATCTAAACAACTGCTTCGGGAACGCCTTAACCTCTCGGCCATCACAGCCCTGACAACTCATCCTCTACTGAAAGTACTGAGAGTACTGAATACTGACTGCAATCAAATCCTCTGAGCAATGCTCCAAAATCTAGTAGAAAATTCTCCCTGGACAGAAGAGACAGAAGTCTGTCCGTTTGGAAAAATCAATAAACTATCAGGTGTCCCAATACTTTTGCCCATAGTATAGTGTATATAAAGACTAGAATATAATTATATGAAATAATATTATATACTCAGATCAACAGAGAGTTCTACAGTGACCTCAACCACAAACCTACCCAGCAGTGCTGAACTACAGGAAGACAAGTTGTTAGTGGTTTGTGTGTGTGCTTTATTTACATGTCGCATCTTTTAGAACACTTAACCCTGTGGCAGTCAGCTGTAACGGGGAGCATAGCTTAACCACTCGCTATAATTAAGCCCAATAAGGGTTCAGGCTCAATCTAATCACCACACACACACACACTGGTAATAGTGAATATAGTAACTCTGTATTGTAGCAGAGAAGTGGGCGGAGCTTCTTCTGGTCATGGTGAACATAATAAGGCTTGTGTTGTGTACAGTAGTAAAGTTGTAAGTGGTATTAGTGAATATAGTAACTCTGTATTGTAGTAGAGAAGTGGGCGGAGCTTCTTCTGGTCATGGTGAACATAGTAAGGCTTGTGTTGAGTACAGTAGTAAAGTTGTAAGTGGTATTAGTGAATATAGTAACTCTGTATTGTAGTAGAGAAGTGGGCGGAGCTTCTTCTGGTCATGGTGAACATAGTAAGGCTTGTGTTGAGTACAGTAGTAAAGTTGTAAGTGGTATTAGTGAATATAGTAACTCTGTATTGTAGTAGATAAGTGGGAGGAGCTTCTGGTTGTGGTGAACCTAAGAAATTCCTCCCCATTCCTTGTGTGCTTTAATGATATTATGGGATGTAGAGGGAGAAATGATCTTGACGCTGATGGCGATGGTGATTATTATCTTTTTGCTGAGGTTATTGTATGCAGATAGACACATGGGGTCAGTGAGGTAATCATGTTAAGTGACAATAAACAGTGTATGTGTGTGTGTGTGTGAGTGTGTGTGTGTGTGTGTGTGTGTGTGTAAGAAAGAGAGATGAGGTCAGGGATGACAAAATGTCGCTCTATCTTTCTCTCCTTCAGACTCACTCACTCTCTCACTCCATCAGTATGAAGCAGCTGTCAGCTTCCTATTTCAGCTAAATTAAACCAGTTTACAGTAAAGACCTGAAGAACAGAGGGAGGCGGAGCCTGAGTGTGTGTGTGTGTGTGTGTGTGTGAGTACTTAAAAAAAACATCTGAATTAAATTCTGATTTAATATTTGCACAGCCCTATTAAAAAAGTATATATGAACATTTTTTAACTTTTGGTTTTATTCTATAAACTACAAACAACATTTCTTCCAAATTCCAAATAAAAATATTGTCATTTAGAGCATTAGGGCTAAAATAACAAAAACAGATGCAGATCTTTTAGACCTCAAATAATTTAAAGAAAACGTTTTAAGAAAAAAGAAAGAAAAAGTGTTAAGAGTTCAGAAATCAATATGTTGTAAAATACCTTCTTTTGTTTTTGCTTTTTTTTAAATAATACTTCCATTTTTAGCATGAGTAAATATAAAAAGCTGTTTTTAAATTGTGATTTTATATAAAAATTAAAAAAGTAACCAAACAAACCTGGCCCTATGAGAAAAAGTTTGCATGACAGGAAATAAAAAGTGCAATAAAAAGTGGAAAATATTAATTATTTTATAAATACGATAGGAATTAGAATATCAAAAGAATTAGAGTGTGTGTGCGTTTAAGTGTGTGTATAAGAGATAGTAAGTGATTGTCCGTGGCGCATCCTCATGCAGATGAGTCTCCGCTGTCACTCCTACTGTTGACATGCTGATGGATCCAAATTAATGAATACAGTCCGTTCCCTCCCTCCCGGATCAGAACCGCCGCTCTGCCGGCACACTCCGACCTCCAGCCATCACCCATCCATCACGCCCACGTCCTCCCCCAGCGTGTAGCTCCCGCCCCCTCGCCGCAATCAGCTAATTCCCTCTCCGCCGCTAACGCTAACCCCCCCGGCCGCCGAGCACCGGCACCCCCCCACCGTCCGCCCTCACGCTTAATCTGCTCTAATGAAGTCCTGATCCACCAATTAGACCCAATCACAGCGGGCCAGCAGATAAATACGGGGGTGTCGCCGCTCCGGCTGCCAGGAGTCAGAGTTATTAGCCTGATGCTAATATATTAGCGCTAGCCAGGAGTGTGACAAGGACAAAACAAGGACTTTATAAACATAAACTTACAGGAGGAGGCTGAGCATTGTTAGCGAACCTGCTCTGTAATGTTCACAGGGAGGGATTATAGGGACAATATAACGGGGTACCATATATTAGCAATATGCTAATGCTAGTTAAACGGTTTGCTATTTTTTTTATGTACAATTTATCTGGAAACAGTTGACGAAGCTCTTCAAAGAGCACAAGATGGCAAAGAGTTGTAAGAATGAGGTTGGTAGATGTTTCCAATAAAGTGGCCACAGTGAGTAAAAAAACACTAGGTACTGTAGGTGTTTCTAATAAAGTGGACAAACTAAGTGGAAACTTAAAGTTAATAGTTGTTTCCAAAAGTGGCTACCGTGAGGGAAAACCCAATGCTGTTAGGTGTTTCTAATAAAGTGGCCAGAGTGAGTGGAACAGAAGGTATTTGTAGTTGGTGTTTCTACGTGACTTCAGTTTTTTTCAATAAAGTGGCCACAGTGAGTGCAAGCACAAGGTTGGTAGGTGTTTCCAATAAAGTGGCCAGTATTTGGAAGACTAAGTGACTAAGATTAAGTGAGTTTAGATACAGGCTAGTAGGGTGTTTCCAGTAAAGTGGCCACAGGCAGTGGAAGCAGAAGGTATATATAGTCAGTGTTTCCAATAAAGTGGCCACTTTACTGGAAGGGGAAGCACAAGGTTGGTAGGTGTTTCCAATAAAGTGGTCAGTATTTGGAGGTCCAAGGTAGTGTTTCACTGGAGCTTAGGTACAGGATAGTAGGGTGTTTCCAGTAAAGTGGCCACAGTAAGTGAAAGCAGAAGGTATATGTAATAGGTGTTTCCAATAAAGTGGCCACTGTAGGTGGAAGCAGAAGGCATTTGTAGTTGGTGTTTCCAATAAAGTGGCCGCTGTATTTGGTAGTTTAAGGTGGTGTTTGGCTGGCTATTACGTGAGTTTAGGTACAGGATTGTAGGGTGTTTCCAGTAAAACAGCCACAGTGAGTGGAATCGCAAGTTCTCAAGGAATCACCTCAAGGTGTTTCCAATAAATTGGCCAATATATGGAAGTACAAGGTGATGTTTCCAATAAAGTGGCCAGCGTTCCTCTCTCTCTCTCTCTCTCTCTCTCTGCCAAAGTCACCTGAATGATACGGAACTCTGGGGCTGTTAAGACGTGATTCATGCGTTGGGACAGGTTCATTTGAGATTCATCCATCAACTCTTACGATTTTTTTCTGATTTTTACGAGTGGCTGGACGTGTTTGTCCGCTCCCCCCCGTCACGCCACCTTCCTGCCCACCTCAGCAGTTTCTCCGCCGTGGGCCAAAGAGAGTTGTGATGCATTTAAAAGCATCAATAACACCCAACCCCTGCCGACCCCGAGGCAAATAAAAAGTTATTGATTCTCTCACCTTATTCCCACCCCACCCCCTCCGCAACCCGCCCCCCCCCCCGCATCCCCCGCATCCCCAATAAGACTTATTGTTGCCTCCTGTAATCCACTTTTATCTAATCACTTGGCGCAGCAGGAATAGGTGGAGGTGAGGAGAAAGATGGAGCGTCTCAGGAGCCAGGAGAACCGGCCTCACCTCTGCAGATGAAATTAGCCCAAAAGCTGTTGCAAATCAATGAAATCGATGCGGTCGGCTTAACAGACGGCCCCGATCGGCCTTAACTGCCCCCAGGAGCCCCGCTGGCGCTTGCGCTGTTTTGTCCACTTTAATTAAATTACAAAAAGGCGACAGGTTTCCAAAACACTGTGAAAGCATTGCTTTGGCTCGCGCCCAGTAATTAAAGCAACACCCGGCCTGATCGCTGGAATGCGCCCTAAATGAACTCATTATTCCATTTAACCTAAACACTTTCCTCACTTATGATATACCATTCCTTCATCAGCTTAAAGAACTGTCACAGACACAAATTTAGGACAGTAAAGCATTTAGGTATCATTTTGTAATTGGAGTTTCAAGTGTTATATTGTCTCATTCTTCCTGTAAAAACGTCGCCAGGTGTCCAACACACTACTGGGGACAGATCAGGAATGCAGACAGTCAAACCTTAGCCCTTATAGTTATAGTAATGTGTGCAGCAGAGGCGGTTCTTTCATTTAACTAGGCATTTGCCTAGGGCCTCGACCAAATCTGTCCTCCATAGAGGCCCCCAAATCTGACCACCCCAGCTACAGTAAATACACCAAAAACAATGTTAATTTGTTACTTATGTAAAGTAAAGAAAAACATATTTCTATTAAAAAAACAACAGAAATATCAGTAGAATACCGAATTAATGTCTAAATACTAATTGTCCAAACACACATACCCCCCTCCATTACTGCATTGAACTAGTCCATAATATGATGACGTAGCAACGTGCCACACGACGTGACTTCAAACCAAAACAGCGGGAACTGTACGCGACTAGAGTGACAGCTGTCACAGTGAAAATGAAGCAGAGTTATGAATAGTGGTTCTGCTAAACAAAAGAAACGGGCAGAGAGCAAAAGAATCGCAGATGCTCTGCCAAAATTCACCTCCTTTTTTACACCTCCTAGACCGATCAGTGTTTTTGGGGCCGATTCCGATCGCTGATCGTCTTTCACCACGATCGGCCAAAACCGATATTGGGCGGGGCCAAATGCCACATTAATGCCACACAGGTGCCAGACAAACCTGGTACAGATTCCTCTAATTACATCCACGCCAAAGCATACACTGGTAATTTACACTGATAGTAAATAAACACGAGTGTTACTGACCAAAATAAACACTTTTAGGAGAGATATAAGTTATTTGTAAATATTTATAAGAGAAAACCTGACAAAATCTGTTTTAATGACGTTAATAAACATCACTGTGACAGCGCTAATCGCAGTTTCACCTCAGCAAAGGACGAGGACGTGAATTACTGATCTAACCAGCCTTTACTGAATTCTGCCCCCAATAACCCTTTCAATAACCTCCAATAGCCTTTAATAGTCTTCAGTATCCTTCAACAGTCTAACCTTGCAGCCGTGGTGTGTTCACTAAACTCCGTAGTTATAAACATCCTGAGGTTAGCAGCGCGCTAACTGACCTGTTTATAATGTAATCCGAGCAGTGACTCCGTGACGGCTGCTCTAAACTGCTGCTGTTAGCTGCTTGGGCTGAAAGATGAACTGTAGAGAGCTGTATTATCCGGTTAGTGGGGTTAAAACCTTTATTTTCTACACAAATGAACTTAAAAAAAAAACGCTCCAGACTGGCTGTGCTGAGCCCTGTAGCCTGTGGCTGGGCTGTAGCTCTGTGACTGAGTAAAGACAGCCGGGCTTGTGCTGCTGCTGCAGCTCTAACTAGTGGTTGGATGAGGAACTGCAGCTTCCTGTGAGCGAGCAGTTTCACCGGTTTTACCAGTTTCATCCACACACAGCTCTGATAAACTGCTTAACCCTAAACTCCTGAATCAGATCGGCTAAATCAGAAGAATATCTGCCGATCGCCGATACCGTATTTTGGCTGAAAATTCGCCGATACAGATACACTGCCAATCGATCGTTCCATCTCTAGTTATTTGGTTTATGTGTGCGTTTCAAGAATGAGGGGCCCTTGTTTATATTTTGCCTAGGGCCCCAAAGTGGCTAGATCCGGCCCTGGTGTGCAGCATGTGTTTTTTTTAGCATTATCTTGTTGAAAAAATGCATAAACACCTCTCGAATATACACTTCTGGAAAAAAAAGGAGAGCACTTCAGTTTCTTAATCAATTTCCCTGATTTGCTATTTATAAGTATATCTTTGAGTAAAATGGACATTATTGTTTTATTTTAAACTACGGACAACATTTCTACCAAATTCCAAATAAAAATATTGTCATTTAGAGCATTTATGTGCAGAAAATGAGAAATGGCTGACATAACAAAAAAGAGATGCAGAGCTTTCAGACCTTAAATAATGCAAAGAAAACAACAAGTTCATAATTATAAAGTTTTACAAATACAAAAAATTATAAAGTACAGAAATCAATATTTGGTGGAATAACCCTGTTTTTAATCACAGTTTTCATGCATCTTGGCATCATGTTCTCCTCCACCAGTCAGACACACTGCTTTTGGATAACTTTATGCCAAAAATTCAAGCAGTTCAGCTTAGTTTAAATGCTTGTGATCATCCATCTTCCTCTTGATTGAATTCCAGAGGTTTTCAATTTGGTAAAATCAAAGAAATTTATGATTTTTAAGTGGTCTCTTATTTTTTTCCAGAGCTATTTGAGTACTGAAAAGTGGACTGACACGCCCCCATTCTATTAGAGAACCTATCTTTTTACTAAGAATGCCTAAATTCTAGAATACTGATTGGTTTGGCCATAATCCACTGTATTTCTGTGTGGTAGGTAGGTGTTTCTAATAACCTGGCAAGTAAGTGGAAGTACCAGGTAGGTAGGTGTTTCTAATAAAGTGGCCAGAGAATGGAAGTACAGGTTAGGTAGGTGTTTCTAATAAAGTGGCCAGAGAATGGAAGTACAAGGTAGGTAGGTGTTTCTAATAAAGTGGCCAGAGAATGGAAGTATAAGGTAGGTAGGTGTTTCTAATAAAGTGGCCAGAGAATGGAAGTATAAAGTAGGTAGGTGTTTCTAATAAAGCGGACAATTAGAGGAAGTATAAGGTAGGTAGGTGTTTCTAATAAAGTGGCCACTGGCCAGTAAGTCGAAGTACAAGGTAGGGTAGGTGTTTCTGATAAAGTGGCCAATGAGAGGAAGTATAAGGCAGATGTTTCTAATAAAGTGGCCAGTAAGTGGAAGTATAAGGTACGTTGGTGTTTCTAATAAAGTGGCCACTGGCCAGTAAGTGGAAGTACAAGGTAGGGTAGGTGTTTCTGATAAACTGGCCAATGAGAGGAAGTATAAGGTAGGTAGGCGTTTCTAATAAAGTGGCCAATGAGTGGAAGTATAAGGGAGGTAGGTGTTTCTAATAAAATGGAACAGGTGCTAATAGGTTCATGTTTGCTTATCTACTCCAGAAAGGCGGGAAATGTGATGTTGTCTGTTGGAGCCCCCTAGTGGCAGAACTGCAAACATGGTCTAAAATTTTTACAATGTGTGTGTGTGTGTGTGTGTGTGTGTGTGTGTGTGTGTGTCACAGATCTGAATGGAGAAGAATTAATTTTCTTTGATTTAAACCAATAAATATCAGCTGAGATCAGCTGATTTGTCAGTAATTTTATTTCCAACAGTTAAAAAAATGACCTTAGTGCACCTACTTGGAGAGAAGAATTGTTCCAAGTCCACAATAAAAGTCCTTAATTGGGGAGTGGGGTCCTGCAAATTCTGAGAAACAAAAAAACAAAGGAAAAAGGAAAAGAAAATTCCAGTCACTAATCTTAATAATTTCTTAATAATGTCCAAAGAAAGCTACACAAATCTTGCTAATATAACCAGAACTATTTTAGATAAAGATATATATTTTTAATATACTAATCAAACCAACGTTGGAAATAACTAAAATGTATATATATATATATATATATATATATATATATATATATATATATATATATATATATATATATATATATAAATACAATCCTTGTATCTACAAAAAAAAAAACATAATCACAGCAATAAATAAATAAACAAATGAATTCTATAATAACCCAGTGTTAGGCTTTATAAGAAACAATAATAAAATACCCTCCTCACAAATTCAGGGTATAAAATGAGTTTTTATATATATATAACAAACTATATGTATATAACAATATATATATATATAAATCTTGTTATAGATTGTTGTGCATAAAATGAGAGAACAAACGTATAGGGATAAGAAATCATTTAAAAGCACAATTCCTCAGATCAGTAAGAACACAATTAGCATCAAATTAGATACACAAAACATTTACACATTATAAAAATATTAGTTAAGAAATAAAAACAAAATGAGAAAAATAAGAAAATCACTGGAAATGAAAAAAGTCCCTGTGATTTTCCATTGTAGGCTGTCTTGCAGCGTAAAGACTACATTTCCCATGATGCCCCTGGTGCGCGAGGCTGGTGTGATTAGCTGCAGCGTGTCCTGCTCTTCCCTCTCCTGTGTGAGTGAACAGCAGCAGCATGGCCTCTGAACTTGGTAACTATAGTTTATTTTTCTTTATTTAAAGCTTTATTTCACTGTTTAAACTGTTTTAGTTGGGTTTAGTGTACCGGAAGTGTGCGTTGAACAGCGCTGTGTGTGTAGGTAGTTAGTAAACAGTGCAGTTAATCACAGTTTATAGAGTTTATTGAGTTTATAAAGTGTCTTAATCTGGTTTTCTGTTGTTAAAGTTTGAAGATTGTGAGTTTTACACTGTAATATCTCTTATTTATACGCATGCTGTGTGTTGTGTTGTGTAGATTGTGTGTAATATGAGTTAAAGAGTTTGTGTTTATTCTCATTCATTGTTTGTTTCGTGTTAGTTTAGTTTAGTTTAGTGTTTTGTTACTACATTCATATATTCATTATATTATTTATTAACTCATTTATTTCCATTTCTTAACTATAGATCAGGAATGCACTGCATCATAGTTTTTGTCCAAAGTCTATTAGTACTATTACTGTGTAACGTTAGTTTTGCTTTGTTTTTGCTGCTTTTGCCTAGTTAAATAATCAATATAATCAGTATGATCAATTCCTTGATCATAAAATCAATGATGTCATCGTCAATATTGACCTAGTTTTATCTCTTCGCTTGCTTTTTTGTTATTTTTCTGTTTTTAATTACCTTTTACTTCATGTATTTTCAGTAGGTTCATCACTTAAATTCCTTTTTTAATAGGTAATTTGTCTTAGGAATAATAATTACAGTAATTATATTATAAATATCTATCAATTCCTTAATTATAAAATCAATAATTTCATTATATTAATATTATATTGACTTTACTAATGTTAATGATAATTCTCTGCTTCTTTTAAAATTACATTTCAGTTTTTGTATTTCCTATGTCATTAGCATTTTAGGGCCACTTTTAGGGCCAAAAAATAAAAGCAGTTTACTTTGAGATTAAAGTTGTAATGTTACGAGAATGAAGTCGTATTATTACGAAAGTACATTCATAATATTATGAGAATGAAGTCATCCTGCACCACTTAACGGTTTATTTCCTTTATTTATAACTGGAATTCACTGTAGTTATGTTCATTTTGGTTGCAAAAACTGAACTAAAAGGCAGTGGAAATCTCTGTGCAGCAGCACATGCTCTCCCAACACAACATAAGTTATTTATTTCCAAGAATGTATATCATTTCGAATTCTATCCAAACTCTTACTACTGTTACTGTGTATTATTGCTATATTTTTGGTGACTTAAGATTAAATAGGAATCAAAGTAATTGATATGATCAATTTCCTGATTATGACATTGATTTTATAATCAATATTGACTTTACTAATGTTACCTGTTTCCCTACCTTGTTGTTAAAGAGGTTTTTTTTTATATATATTTTGGTTCATGTATTTCCAGTAGGTGTGTCTCTTAAACATTACTTTGGCCCAAGTCTGTAATAGAAATAAGCTTGTGAATGCCATAAATGTATGTAAAAAAATTTTGCACTGTTGGGTACCATTGTGCATCGCTCCATTTTAATACGGATCACCCTTTACAATATAATGTATAATATATTAAATATGAAATTACAGCTGCTGTTTCTGTCTCCAGCCGTTCTCAGTGTGTCTGATAAGACTGGGCTGCTGGATTTCGCTAAGCGGCTGGTGGCGGTGGGGCTGAATCTGGTGGCTTCTGGAGGAACAGCCAAAACCCTGAGGGATGCCGGACTTACCGTCAGGTAACCACTTTTTTCATTGGGGGTGTTTAATTTTGCGAAACCTTATCCATATGTAGCATCAAATATTGATGTTGCACTTTTTTTTTACTGCTATTTACTACTGAAGTTACTGCTTCATTACTTAATTTCTCCACATGGTGGCGCTATAATGAAATAAGTAGGGTTAATAAACATGTGGGGAAGAATATTGGTTGGGAAACAATAAAGCAATAAATCTGTAAATCCTGCTATTTGATTATTTTTACCAGTGTTTTATCCTTTTTCAGTACAAATGCTGTGGAGTAGCATGAAGTAATTCAGTTGATTTTAAATGTGAAACTCATATTATACAGATGTATTAAACTCAGAGTGATCTATTTTAATCGTTTATTTCTCTTATTGTTGATGATTATAAAGCTTACAGCCAATGAAAACCCCCAAAAAATCAGGGTCTCAGAAAATGTTTCATGTTATGTAAGACCAATTGGCAGTGTGGGCAGTGTGCCAAGTCCTGCTGGACAATGAAATCCTCATCTCCATAAAAGTTGTCAGTAGCAGAGGAAAGCATGAAGTGCTGTAAGATTTTGTGGGAAAACAAAACTGCACTGACTTTAGACTTGATACTAAAACACAGTGGATCAACACCAGCAGATGACAGACATGACTCTCCAAACCATCACTGATCATCAGTACATTTCACATTTCATTTAAAGGAAATCAAGGGAGCAGAGTCTGGAGGAAGAGTGGAGAGACACACAGACCAAACTGCTCGAGGTCTAGTGTGAAGTTTTAATCCCACAATCAGTGATGGTTTTATGGAGAGACAAGACATGTCATCTGCAGGTGTTGATCCACTGTGTTTTATCAATCTCAGAATTAGAGTTTAGACAGAAGAAAACAACAAGAGTTCTAAGCATGTATGTTTTAGTTCTAAATATTTTAATGCAAGCAGAATGAGGTCAATTTGTTTCACTAATAATTGACAGATTGCTCGATTGCTTGTTGTTACAGAGATGTGTCTGAGCTCACCGGGTTCCCGGAGATGCTGGGGGGCCGAGTTAAGACCCTCCACCCTGCTGTTCATGGCGGCATCCTGGCCAGACACTCGCCGTCCGATCAGGCAGACATGGAGAAACTGGGCTTCAGTTTAGTGAGGTAAAGGAGAACAGAGGATATAATCAATCATTCAGAATCAGGGGTTTAGAGTGTTTACTAGCTCTTACCGAAAGAATTGGATCCCAACATATTCTGTGGAAATCACCTGCAAAAAAACTTAATTTCACCTATAAAAATGGCAAAATGGATGCACAGAATTGGAATATACTGTATACATTTAGGGATGTCCCTGATCTGATCATATCAGTTGTAATATAAATCTATTAATGTATCATTTTAACAGATTCACAAGGAATATGCATCACCTCATATTTTAAACTATACATAGTTTAAATGTATTTTTATATTTTTCAAAACACACTTTTCCAAAATGTATATTAGCAGTTTTTTACGTGTATTCCAGTAATTTTTAGGTTATGTGCAATTAATTTGTATTATACGTACATACATACATACACCTACATATTTATTTACTTATGAGCACTTGTACGTACATACATACCTGCATACATATATCTAGATTCAAATATACATAACAGATATGCACTAATGCACTTCTAAATAATACTATGCTACAAATACCCAATAAGCAGTATATTTTAGGATAACGTATCTTTTACGAAAGCAATAGCTTTGCAGTAGCTGCTCTGTTTTTATTATTTGGTATTTATTATTGCTGAAGCTGACAGATTATTCTGTGATGGTTATATTATGGAGGAGCTGCTAAATTAAAGCATGCATGTGTATTTTCTTAAAATGAATGTAGTTATGTTTTTGTTGATCAATTCAAGTTGATTAGTAAATTGTTTGGTACAAATTATTCTGTATTTTTTCATTTTTTTATTATTATTACCAGTAAAGTTGTTTTATTTAGCGTTTGTTAGACATTCGGACAGACAGGCTTTTCTCTAGATCATCTGTGTGTGAATCTGTAGGTTAGTGATGGACCTGATTAGAAACTCCTGCAGGTCTCGTGTGAAGGTCATGTGATGAACATGTGACCTAATCAAATCTGTTAACTAATTGGCTGAAGCTCAGCTGTGGTGTGTGTAGTGTAGAGTTAGAGAGATTGAGTTTAATTTGATAAACGGTTAATTTAAGAGCTGCGGATGTGGATGGCTGGAGGCTCTGTGCTCTGATTGGCTGTAGTAAAGGGTAATTTGAGGACATTTATATGACATTTATATTTGGGGTTATATGGTCAGTGTGTAGACTGTGGATTAAAGTGAAGGTCTGGTATTATTAGATATATTGTGTGTGTGTGTGTGTGTGTGTGTGTTTCAGGGTGGTGGTGTGTAACCTGTATCCGTTTGTGAAGACGGTGGCGTCTCCGAACGTAACCGTGGCAGATGCTGTGGAGCAAATCGACATTGGTGAGTGAGTTTAACATCATTCAGATTATGTGATGGATGGATACATACTTGTGCTGGGTGGTATACTGGTTCGTCTGGTGAAACAATATGTATTTTTCACATACCGCCATGCCACTAGAGGCGCTGTGGAGCGCTGTGTAGGATATCATAACAAGCTAATGCACCGCAATGACAGTAGCTCAGCTTTGTGAAGTCCAGCGCTTGTCTTGCTCCCTCCTGTTTAAAGAGAAATGAAAACTGAGCACTTTATCTGAGAAGCTCCTGCTGCTGTTTCTCACTGTACGAGTGTATTTATATCATTGTAAAATAGAAAAACAACAGCAAACAGCAAATATTCACTTAGAAAAGAGAGGAATGGAATTATGCAATAGGATACAAGGTGTAAAAAATCTTCAAGAGCAGAAAGTACAGTCCTTTAAGTATATTAATACTGTAGCTTGAAGGATAATTTTAATGCATACTGAAATCTTGTCTTCAGGTGGCGTCACTCTCCTCCGAGCGGCGGCCAAAAACCACGCCCGAGTGACCATCGTCTGCGATCCGTCTGATTACGACCTGATTGCCAAGGAGATGGAGTCATCCGGTAACCATGACACCAGCCTGGACACCCGCAAGACTCTGGCTCTTAAGGTAATTTTAGTTTTTTATATATATACTTTGGACAATAAAACTGAAACACCTGTCATTTTAGTGTGGGAGGTTTCTTGGCTAAATTGGAGCAGCCTGTCATTTGAGTGTGAAGGTTCAATTAGCAGGGTAAGAGCACAGTTTTACTCAAAATATTGCAATGCACACAACATTATGGGTGACATACCAGAGTTCAAAAGAGGACAAATTGTTGGTGCACGTCTTGCTGGCGCATCTGTGACCAAGACAGCAAGTCTTTGTGATGCATCAAGAGCCACGGAATCCAGGGTAATGTCAGCATACCACCAAGAAGGACCAACCACATCCAACAGGATTAACTGTGGACGCTGTAAGACGAAGCTGTCTGAAAGGGATGTTCGGGTGCTAACCCGGATTGTATCCAAAAATCATTAAAACCACGGCTGATCAAATCATGCAGAATTCAATGTGCACCTCAACTCTCCTGTTTCCACCAGAACTGTCCGTCACCACAATAAATTATTGTGCTCTAAAACCAGTTGCTTCAGTTTCATTGTCCAACCCCTGTAAATTGCACAATGCTTTCCCAGCCTACCAGCCACTAGCTCACAGCTCAGATCACTGTCACTCGCACTGCCTGAACGATTCACCCACTCATAATTATTTAATACATCAGTGATCCGTAGTTTTCCACTCGATTTCGATCCTTTGAAAATGACATGATGATCTTCAGGTTTTTCTCAACTCCTCTTCTGTTCCTTCCCTTCAGACCTGTTCAGACCTGCAGTTGAGTTCATATTGCGCAATAACCCCCAACCCTCACTAATAACACACTCTCCATACACACACACACACACACACACTCTGACTCCAATCTTAAACTACAGAGGCAGAAACCTCTGAGTTTCTGAGTAAACACACATCACTGCTTATCTCCACACTGATTAAATCACCACTGACCCCCATTATTTAATCAGTCTAAACAGAGCTGAACTGGAGCTGAACTGGGAATGTACTGGGAACTTGGCCTGGTGGCTGCAGTGCTGGTCATACTGGGTCATGGTCCAGATTCCTGCTCACTGTTTACTTATCGTGTCCTCGTTTAACCTTTGACACAGTTAAGCTGATTGTAGACTTCAACACTACAATATTAGAATGAAACTTAAGTTATAAGTTTATTGCTTAGAATGGTTGAAATACAATTGTAATGAGACTCTATAGAACACTGTTGGTTCCTCCATCCTGGATATAAGATGAGCTTGAGAGGGTTGGGTTATGAAGGTTCTACAGGTTCTATATGGATCCTGCAGCACATTTACCCACAGATGTTGCTACAGCTGGGCCTGTAGATCCTGTAGCTCTACACTTATAGGTTGTCCTAGCTGCTACATAATAAATTTTGGATTATTAATCAGTTTAGGGACCAGGTAAGACAAAGAAGTGCTGCAATCTGGTGGAGACATTGCTGGGAAACAAACGTTCTTTGTGGTGTGTGGGTGAGCATTACCCTGCTGAACTCTGCTGTAAGTTGGAAGTTCTGCATAAGATAAAGCAACATGTGTCTGCAGGATGTTCTGTACATGTCACTGAGCTCTTGGTGTTTAATTTTTGAATATATTTGTGTGTGATTTTGTTCTCTCAGGCGTTCACTCACACGGCTCAGTACGACGAGGCGATCGCTGATTATTTCCGGCGTGAGTACAGCGGCGGAGTCTCTCAGCTTCAGCTCCGCTACGGCATGAACCCTCACCAAGCTCCCGCCCAGATTTACACCTTACGCCCCGCCCTGCCGCTCACAGGTACGCAGAGGTTCAGCGCCAACACCTGTGCTAGTATTCACTAAAACATTTTTTATTAATTAATTTATTAATTAATTAATTTATTTATTTATTTTTGTGGAAAAGCAAAATAAAAATTACAAAGCTATTTTCTTCCCCCCAAGAACCAATTATATATTAAAACTGCTTGGATGTAAGTATAAGTATAATAAAAATGAATAGGCTGGAGGGAGAAGCAGTGCTTCGAAAAAAGCATTCTAATTATAGCTTATATGACTATAATAACCACTAACTGACACCACAAAAATCAAGAATTAATTTTAATTTTTCATAAGCATCTGGATATATCTGGGTATATTTTAAAAGCTTTGTTGGGGTGATATATGGGATGCTTAGCCTTTTAGTCTAGCATCTCGCATTGTAAACTAAAGAACTGTGCATGAGTAACTGAGTGAACGGTCTTGGAACTGTCCCTTCCCCAGTGGCCATGGTTTTGGCCAATCTAGAGGGTGCTTTTTTTTCCTCTTTTTGGCCACTCTAGAGGTCGCTTTGCCCCTTTTTCGGCCACTCTAGAGGGCGCTTTGTTACATTTTGGCCACTCTAGAGGGCGCTTTGTCCCTTTTTTGCCACTCTAGAGGGCGCTTTGTTACATTTTGGCCACTCTAGAGGGCGCTTTGTCCCTTTTGGCCACTCTAGAGGGCGCTTTGTCCCTTTTGGCCACTCTAGAGGGCACTTTGTATCTTTTTTTTACTACTGTAGAAGGCACTTTGTCCCCTTTTTGCCACATCTAGAGGACGTTTTGTCTCTTTGGCCACTCTAGAAGGAGCTTTGTCCCTTTTCGACCGCTCGTAGAGGGCTCTTTTCTTTTTCTTTTTTTTTTTTTGCCACTCTAGAGGGCACTTTGTCCCTTTTTGTCCACTCTAGAGGTACTAAGTGTATATAGCTTTATCTAGGGGCTGTAAAATAGAGACAAAGTGCCCTATTGTCTTCCTTTCTTGTGGAAACAAATGAAGTGCTTGCTTGTTTTCCTCTTTTTACAATAAATGTTATGCTCTAGATCAAGAAAAATTTAAATGTCTCTCTCTCTCTCTCTCTCTCTCTCTCTCTCTCTCTCAGTGCTGAACGGTTCTCCAGGGTTTATTAATCTGTGTGATGCTCTGAATGCCTGGCAGTTGGTGCGAGAGCTGAAGAGCGCTCTGGGTTTACCTGCAGCCACGTCCTTCAAACACGTCAGTCCTGCAGGTGAGCTTATATTGCGTAAATGACGTTCTCCACTAGGGGGCAGCATTTATCTTCCACAACAATAGAATAACCACTTACCAGAAACATGTAATGCAGATTGGATGCCACAGCTACATCATAACAACCACCTGGCAAGACCATCAACACCACCATATTAACCACCTGAAATACTATAGCAACTCTCAACCACTCAACACCATAAGTTTTTTACTTGTTTTTCCTATGGTTCTAATTTATACAGCAACTGCTGTAGCATCCCTCGATCAACCATCAAAATAGTATGACCTCCTAGTATATAGCAACCACGAAGCTACACCATAGCAACCAGGAAGAGCCTAGCAACCTTCTGAAATCTCATGGTGTTGTGTTGCAGGTGCTGCGGTTGGTGTAGCTCTAAGTGAGGAGGAAGCTAAGGTGTGTATGGTGCACGACATGCTGAAGGACCTCACACCACTCGCCACCGCCTACGCCCGGGCCAGAGGTAACACACACACACACACTCACACACACGCTTCTGTTGTTGTTGTTGTTGTATGTGTAATAACTGTTTTTTTTTTTTTGTAGTGCATTAGCATTAGCGTTAGTGTGTACTTTGTTCTGAGTGTGCAGTAGGGCTTTACGACATTGAATAAAAAAATAATACTTTTTTTTTCAACAATATATATGGCGATATTAAACAGTGCAGGGCCGATGACGTCACTAGCCCCGCCCCCACCCCCCTCAGCTGTCTTGCACGCGGACCGATCAAGAGCTGAGTCAGAGCTGACCTCTCAAAACCCGAGGAAAACAGTAAAACAACAGTATTCGGCCCTTTAATCAGGCATTTAAATGGCTTTTTAAAAGGTGAATAAGAGCGTTTGTTTTTCAGGGATTAAAAGCTTGAATTCAGCTGTAACTAGAAATATCTGCACTGCTAAACTGTGCTGGACTGAGGTGCACAGCTTTCCGCGCATGCTCACGTTTACAAGCACGTGCCCAACCATGTGGATGGCGCTCCCCCTCCCCCTCGCGCTTCTCAGGCAGCAGCAGCCTGTCACTCACACAGACACAGAGACAGCGCTGTGTATCTACTTCTTGTGTCAATCAAAACGTTGCAACTTGACATGTTTGATTTAATTGCCTTAAATGACATCGCACGTCCTGACATGTGACTATTGTAATTAAGCACATCGGGATTATGATGCTTAAACGAAATATTGTGCAGCCCTAGTGTGCACCGTTAAAAAGTTACTCTTATCTTCTGAGAACTCTCCTCCGAGATCTGGATGCCAGGATTAAAGCAAACACTCAGAACTGGATTAAGATTAAATGGCTGATAATACCCGATCCATTCATTCACTGTGTCTGATGTTTTCAGGTGCAGACAGGATGTCGTCTTTCGGAGATTTCATCGCTCTCTCTGACCCCTGTGACGTTCCGACCGCTAAGATAATCTCCAGAGAGGTGTGTACCAGGACCTACCAACCAAACTTCCTGTTTAAATTAATTTAAATGACTCTAAAATCTATTGGTTCTTGAATAACTCCTCCCCCAAATCTCCTGCAGGTGTCGGATGGTATAATCGCCCCGGCGTATGATGAGGAGGCTCTTCGGATTCTCTCAAAAAAGAAGAACGGCAATTACTGTGTCCTCCAGGTAATGCCTGCTCTCACTTGGTCTATGTGGTGTTTAGGTGGTTAATATGGTATTGGTATATGGATCATGACAACTGCTGAGCAAATACACAGAGACAGCATAGCAACAATCTACCAACACTACAGCATTTACCTGCAATGCCATGGCAACCACCTGAAATATCACAGCAACCACTAAGCGAAAAACAGTATGACAGCATTGGAACAGTATTGTAACCGCCTACCAACACCACAGGAACTACCTGAAATGCCATGGCAACCTCCTGAAATATTACTGAAACCAATAAGCAAGTACAGTGAGACATAGCAACCGCCTGCCAGCACCAAAGCAACTACCGGAATCACTATGCAAATACAGTCAGCCAGCATAGCAACAGCATGGCAACTGCCTACCAGCACCACAGCAACTACCTAAAATGCCATGGCAACCTTTTGAAATATCACAGCAACCACTAAGCAAATACATTGAGACAACATAGCATCAGCATAGCAACTGCCTACCAGCATCACAGCAACTACCTGCATTGCCATGGCAACCACCTGAGATGTCACAGGAACCACTAAGCCAATACAGTGTGACAGTGTAGAATCAGCACAGCAACCGCCTACCAGCACCACAGCAACCTCCTGAAATTTCACACCAACCACTAAGTGGTTGCCATGGCAACTACCTGAGACTACATAGCAACAGCCTAGCAACCCCCTGCACAGTCATTCCACAGTTCGTTATCTATTTCTCATATAAATATCTTTGCGCAGTCGGTGTTTCAAATAAAGTGGCCAGCTGTAAATGAAAAGCTGAGGTTTGTAGGTGTTTCTAATAAAGTGTCCGTGTTGTGTATCAGATGGATCCGGAGTATGAGCCGGATGAGCAGGAGGTTCGGGTTCTTTTCGGACTTCATCTCAAACAAAAGAGGAACAACGCTGTCATCGATAAAGAGCTTTTCAGCAACATCGTCTCTAAAGGAACGGTGAGACACAACATTACACACTTCCTGTTTATTTATTTGTGATTGATTAAATGATTGATTGTGGTTTAAACTGTTTGATGTTTTTAATATTGATTAGCTGTCTGAGAAAGCTCTGCAGGATCTGATCGTGGCCACCATCGCTGTGAAGTTCACCCAGTCCAACTCCGTGTGCTACGCTAAAGACGGACAGGTGAGCACACACGCTAACATTCACATAAAACCAGTATGCATTTGGGACAAAAATGTAATTTATTTTTAGTTTCTAAACCAAATTAATAACAGCATTCATATATTATATACTAATAATTAGGGTTGCAACGGTATGAGATTTTCACGGTATGATAACCGTCTCAGAAAATACCGCGGTATCACGGTTATCACGGTATCACAGTTTGTTACATATATTATTAAACTGACCCTTAAAGAAATTACAACAAAGGTTTTTTGTTCAATTAACTATTTATTGTAGAAACCTGGAACAATTATAATTTTAATGTCTCCTTAAAAAAAATAAGCTGTATACCATCAGGTGAAGGAAACCATTTTTTTCCACTTAAGGGCATTAAGAGTGTATATAAAAAATATATATATAAATATATATAATATATATACACACATACACACACGTTACACACATTACATGTCCTCTAAGAAGTAAAGATCCTGTATTTAAAATATTCAGTACAATTATTTAAGTTTAAATTATTTAATATCTGATAAACTGAGCCTGGGTCAGTGTCTGATCAACAACTGTTGTAAACGTCCGTTTTACTGCCAAGTTGGTATATAACCAGATACTGCAGAAAGAGGGGATTTATTTCTGACATGATCCTCACAATAGAGATTTCTATTTTAAGGCTTTCACACGAGTCTGGTTTTAACATATGAAAAACAGGCACGTCAGAATTTGAAAATGAACGCATGTAAATGAATGGCGTCTTTCACATCCAGTCCGGCCAGGACCTTTACACGGACACGTGAATCCATCGTAGCACGCACTTCACGCCTGTACCTGCGTGCCCAAATTTCGGATAACTCAGCGCTTTTGCGGGCGCTTACCGTATGGGTTGTGCACGACTACAAAGAGGTTTTATTTAGGTTCAGATTAAAATTATAAGCTAAACACATACTTTGCGCTGCACAGCGGGGTGGTGTTCTCGGAGATGGGAGAACAGGTTTGACGTATGTCCACCTTTAGCTGTGACTTTACGGCCACATTGATTACAAATCGGATAACCATCCTGCGTTCGGCGGGTATCCGAAATAGTCCCACACTGCTGATTTTAGTTTAGCCTTTTTGTAGGCGGACGGAGATTTGTTTAGTCTGATGCACTTTCTGCTGTTCTCACCGCTGTGTGCTGAGCAGCTGAAGCGGAGCAGAGTTGCGCATGCGCGGGTGACTTTCTCCGCTGGCTTGCGTTTTACCGGTAATAAGCAAACACACACGGTATGATAACCGTGCATTTTAATACCATGGTATACCGTGAAACCGGTTACCGCTGCAACCCTACTAATAATATACTCATACTCATATACTATAATCACAATCATATACTATGCCATTACTAGCATAAACACACTTTCCGTTATTTTGGTTTAGAAACTCAAACAGTAGACAGCAGGATTAGCAAGCAGACTTCGTCTGAGGGAGGATCTATACATTGTCTTAGAGTAACAAGTCAGCAGTTGAGGGAGATGTAAAAACCATCACAGTTAACCAGGAACTAGCTTGTTTATTTGTGTTTTGCCATTTAGCACAAGCTAACACTAACGTGTGGTAAGTAAACACTCAGCATAAACTAATTAACTTAAACAAATTATTTTTTTTCTTAACGTTCAGCTATGTAAAAAATTGAGTGCTTCAGCTTCTGAATCAGTTTCTCTGATTTTGCTATTTATAGGTTTATGTTTGAGTAAAATGAACATTGTGGTTTTATTCTATAAACTACAGGCCACTTTTAGAGCATTTATTTGTAGAAAATGAGAAATGGCTGAAATAAAAAAAGATGCTAAGAATAATGTAAAGAAAACAAGTTCATATTCATCAAGTTTTAAGAGTTCAGAAATCAATATTTGGTGGTCAGTTTTTTCATGCATCTTGGCATCCTGTTCTCCTCCACCAGTCTTACACACTTTTGGATAAATTTATGCTTCTTTACTCCTGGTGCAAAAATTCAAGTAGTTCAGTTTGGTTTGATGGCTTGTGATCATCCATCTTCCTCTTAGTTATATTCCAGAGGTTTTCAATTTGGTAAAATTAAAGAAACTCATCATATTTCAGTGCTCTATATATTTTTTCAAGAGCTCTAATGTTAGTATGTTTTTTTTGTGTGTGTGATCAGGTGATCGGTATTGGAGCTGGGCAGCAGTCTCGGATCCACTGCACTCGTCTGGCTGGAGATAAGGCTGATAACTGGTGGTTGAGGCATCATCCCACAGTTCTGGGTATGAAGTTTCGCTCCGGCGTCAAACGAGCAGAGATGGCCAACGCCATCGACCAGTATGTCAGCGGCACCGTCGGAGAGGTACAGAGTAGATAACACACTTCATACCACCGTCTCCTCCTCTAATTATGACCTTTTTACAACAGTTCTCCTGTAACTTCTGTATTATAAATAAATTACTGTAGGTCGTATTTTATTCACAGCTGTTATTACCAAGAACTTACCTTAAATGTGGCGTCAGTTCTATTCAGAGTAAAAGAAAATCAATCTAAACATTTTTAAAATATATTTACTGCCTTTTTTAAGGTGTTTCCTGACACTGACGTTGTGTAAAATCGTTTGTGAATGACAGCCAAATGTATATTTACAGTGCATACACTGCTGCTGTTATTAAATGATGAGAATAATACAATTTAATGTAAATCTCAGGTTAGTTCATGTAAACACTATTTTTAATAAGTTAATGCATGTGTTCCTCAAATATATTTAATACAAATTAATTGCATTAATTGCAGAATAATTGCATTATTGTCAGCACATGGCATCACAACAACTTTTGCTTTTGTACAAAGACAGTTTAATTTATGAAATGTTGTTTTGCATTTTATCTGATTTAGTAATCGATTAATCAGAAAAAATTATCGATGGATTAATCATTAGTTGCAGCCCTAATTTGGTGTAATTTCTCTTAAAGCCTTGATTTAGTCAAAAACCCAATTTCCTCCCTTTTTTCTCCAAATATATTTAACCAGCAAAGAAGCAAATCTTATGTAGCATATAAATTAATAGAATATAGATACAGTTAGCATTGTAAAGTTAGTGTAGATGAGTGTTTCGGGAGTCAGTATTTGAGTTATAAGAGGGTAATAATTAATGATGTAATTGAGAGTATTATCAGTAGTTTATATATGTTGTGTCTGTGTGTGTTTATATGTCAGGGTGAGGACCTGGCGGTGTGGAAGGCTCTGTATGAGGAGGTTCCTGAGTTTCTCTCTGAGACGGAGAGGAGAAACTGGCTGAGTTCTCTACAGGCTGTGGCTCTGAGCTCCGACGCTTTCTTCCCCTTCAGAGACAACGTGGACCGCGCCAAACGGGTAACACCACCTTACCACCACCCACTGATCACTACTGTCTGTCTCTACCTGTCTCTCTCTTTCTGGCTATTTCTTACCCTCGTCTATCTCTTTCTGTCTTTCTTTCTGTCTCTCTTTGCCTTTTTTTTTCTTTCTCTTTTGTCTTTCTATCTGTCTTTCTTTTTCTGTCTGTCTTTATTCTTTCTATCTTTTTCTCTGTCTATCTCTTTCTTTGTCTGGCTTTCTTTGTCTGTCTCTCTCTGTCTTTGTCTTTTCCTGTCTGTATCAGTCTGTCCGTCTTTCTTTTTTCTTTCTGTCTTTGTCTGGCTTTCTGTCTCTCTTGTCTTTCTCTCTGTGTCTAGTTCTTTGTCTGTCTCTCTGTCTTCCTCTCCGTCTCTCTTTGTCTTTCCCTGTCTGTATCGTTTTTTCTGTCTATTTCCTTCTTTCTGTCGCTCTCTATCTGTCTCTGTCTTTCTATCTCTCTTGTCTTCCTCTGTGTCTATCTCTCTCTGTCTCTGTATCTTTCTGTCTCTGTCTTTTCCTGTCTGTATCAGTCTGTCTGTCTGTCTCTCTCTCTGTCTTTCTTTCTCTGTCTCTCTGTTTGGCTCTTTTTTTCTATCTCATTCTTTCTCTGTCTCTCCCTTGTCTCTCTTTTTGTCTCGTCTTTCTCACTTGTTTGTCTCTTGTCTGTCTTTCCCTCGTCTCTCTCTTCTCTCTCTCTCTCTCTCTCTCTCTCAGCTCAGTTCAGTGGTGTTTTATTGGTATGAATGTAATTATATACACTATTGCCAAAGCATTTAATAATAAGTAAACAGATAATAGAAAATAATAACAGTAATAAAATAAATAAATAAAAATAAACATACAGATTGGAGAAAAATAGTACTATTGAAAAGATTGAGTGATCAATAAAGGAAGTAAGTAAAAGTAGTCTGTCTCTCTCTGGGTCTTTATTCGAGAGAATGAGCGTAACAGATTCCCCTCAGATTTATTTCTGTGTATAAGGAAGGGTTAATAAATAAAATCCAATTGTGGTGATCTTACATTGATTATTTTATCTTACATTTTAAATTTCATTCAAAGTTTCAGTGCTAAGAAGTAAAATGTGATTTAGTTGCAATTATTATTATTATTGCTATTAATTAATACATATTTTTTGTTATTGATTGACAGCCCAATTTAATGTGTTTACCTGGTGTTTTCCGTGTTTTTTCTCAGAGTGGTGTTGAGTACATCGCTGCCCCCGCCGGCTCCACTGCTGATGAGGTGGTGATTAACGCCTGTAACGAGCTGGGCATCACCCTGGCGCACACCAACAAGCGCCTGTTCCACCATTAAAAACTGGATTATGGTTGCATGTTTACCTACTGCCTATTCTCCACCTCTTAGTTAGCATCATCCTACCCTCATCCATTAACTCTCTGAACTAATTTGTGCCCTTTCCATCAGTAAACTTTAAGAGTGGATGCTAACCTGCTCCTTGGAGAAAATTCATCTCAGTAATTTACTTTATTAAGTAAATAAGACCTTCAAGACCAGCATTGGGATCTCTTATGTTTGGTACATGACCTGCATTAGGCGCACATTTTTCTTACATTAGAGGCTAATCGACCTACAGCTCAACGCTAACGTTTCCCTCACTGTAATCCAGACTATCTGTGAGCATTAACACCATGTCATCTATTAGCACAGAAAGGCTAATTGTTACCAGTTCCTAGTTCCTGCTATTTCCTAATGAGCTTTTCTTGCACTAACGTTGTCTATTATTTCACATAGTTTCGTCTTTTTCTTCCAGATCATTCCGTTTCTCTACTGCACTTTCTTCTAACTTGATGTTTCTGACCATGTTCTTCAGTAGTTCAGTAGTTGATGCTGTAAAAGTTCAGTAGTGAACAGTAGAGGTGATGTTTTTACTCAACGATACGATACATTCCACTGATTCAGATTGCACTCTGCTGCCTCTAGTGGCTGGGAGCTCTCCTCACTGTAGCTGAAGATACAGAATAAACAGTTTCTCAAAGATTTGTGTTTCATGACTGGTTTGTTTCTTTCCAAACTCTTTATTTTTCATTATTCTCACAAAAGTAAGCAGTTATGCTTTTTGTAATAATGTGTGCAGAGTGTGGTTTAGCATTGTCTTTTCAAAAAAATAAAATGATGGACATTCCTGGAAAAGATGTGGTGATGAAAGCAGCTTATGTTTCTCAAAGATTTCAATAATGTACATTTCTGTATTAATGCTGCATCACAGAAATGTACTGACGCCCCTTACCATGACAAAACCTGACTTTTAGATGTTTTCACTGTGTGCTGGTTGCTTTTATACCAGATTCTTACTAGTTATAACCCTCTATAGCCCACGCCTGGCACCTGGTACCATTTCCAGTGATTTTATTACATGTACTTGGCTTTTTAATTGGTTATGTATTTGGCATATTCCACTGAATAGGTGCCATTTCTGTCCCCAGGAAATTACATGTATAATGTGCTCACAAAATAACTAAAATAAATATTGTTATTAAGCATAGTGTCTTGTACATCGACCTAATTGCAAAAGTAATTAAAAACATTAATTATTGTTGAGTCCAAATCCCACCTATGTTTTAAAAATACTTTTTTTACTTTTTTTTTTTTTTTTTAATGTTTAAGTTAAAATACACATTTTAGTTGTGTCCCTGTGTTGTGGTTTTACTCAGTTCTGGAACATTCTAAAACAGGAAGTCACATCTACAACAGGAAGTGACATCATCAGCTGGTTCATCTGAAGATCATTTGAAGAACAAAATTTCCCCAACTTCCCTCATTAGTTTTTCTGTACATTTGATCTTATTGTAACGATGACTGAGGAGCTCAATCTCAAGACTCAGTCCTGTTACCTAAATGAATTTTCACATCTTATTGGTTTATTTTTAAAATACAAATTTAGAGAAATGTAACTAGAATGTGTTCAGTGTCTTCATGCTATTAGCATAGCCACCATTTATCTATTTTTCATGTTTTTGTTAATTCTATGAAAATATACTCATTCCTGTTACTCAAAACATAGAGTAACAGGAGTGAGTTCCAGTAAAAGGAATTCTTTTTTTTGTCATAAATATCAATTATTTGAATATGCAGGCAAACATTTCTATAAAACCTTTCTGAGAGAAAATCAAAGGAATTGGTGGACTTGCTTTTTTAAACATGCTTTTTAATTGTCACATGAGTTTTTGAACCATTTTCAGATTAGAAAGCTTGTAAAAAAAAAATAAAGCTGCCTGAGTTTGACCAGTACATGTTTTGAATATTTAAATATATGTGTTATTAGATTCAGAGTTTAAAAAATATATTAAAAAGTTTATTTGGAAGAGTTACAATAAGCAAATGGCACCTATTCAGTGGAATAGCCCATATATAGTCAATAAAATGATTGTCAAGAAGTGCAATGAGGAAGAGAAAAATGTAGATTAAACTAGTTTTACAAAGAAAAGAAAATACCCATTGTAATGTTAAGTGTGAAAGAAATTCATAAATAAAAGTAAACATCCGTTTGCTCAGCTAAAAATTACTATTCTAGTCCTGTACAGCTTGTATTCTTTCAGCTGTAAAACAGCCAGTTTGTGAAGAAAAATAATCGTAGTAAACTTAGTAACTAAGTAGAGCATAAAAATGAACTTAAACCTGCCGTTTGCGGATCTTTCTCTCTTCTGCTATTCTGTATATGTGTGTTTTTATGCATTTGCACATCAGTGTCAGCAATGAATGAAACTTAAAGTAGCTAAATGCAAAGAAAGAAGCACAAACACACTTCAGCAGTTTGAGGTTCTTTTGTAAAACTTTATCAAAAAATGGGAATCTTGACAGTAGTGAAGACTTTGGAACCTACAGTACAAAACAAAAGCACTCGACAACGGAGGAATGAGGGGATAAAAACAGAGAAGCGTCTAAAGAACACATCAAATTACATCAAATTACATTAAATTATCAAAATCAAGTGTCATAATCTTTAAAACAGTGCTGGCCTCAAACTTGAGCCGTAGAAGAAAAAAAGAGAGAGAAAATTAAACACAATTAAACTAAAGGACGAACTGAAACCTGGAGAAATGAACCTCAAATAAACTGGAGCTCCACCTGGATCTCCAACATTCTCAAAGAAAAAAAAAACGACAGTGCTTGATTTTTATTAATCATTAATATCATTCTATTCGTCTCGTACGTTATTTTTTTCTCGTACGTGATTACAAAAATAGATATAGCCACTAATTTACGAAGAAAAAAAATGGTAGTACTGGAAAGGTGGGTCTGATGTTTAAAACGTTTTGTAAGCTCCTCCCATAAAATTAAAAAAATCGTACACATTGTCGTAGGCCAGTTACGATAGCTACGTTAGTTACGACTTATCGTAAAACGTATTTATTTATACACTGTCCTTTATAATTTTTTGGTAGTGAGAAAAATAGCTATACGTTATATGATATTATATTATCATTATATCCTTCTTCTAAAATGACAATAATATCGATTATCGCAATATTATTTCTATGACAATATATCGTCCAAACACCAATATAATAGTTAATAATTAATAGTTAATAGTTATCCTGACAGGCCTAGGTTGTTTCTGTTGTTTTTAAAGAAAAAAAACAGGAATAATACTATATTTTGACAGCCAATCGTTCGCTTCGATGATGCCACTCAATTTGAACTGTTATTATATATGGGAGGGGCTTAAATATCAGCTCACTGATTGGCTGAGAAGCAGCAGTAGGACGGCGCTGGTGAATATGGTAAACAGTAGGAAGGCTTTAAGGCACTATAGGGGGGGTGGGGATGGGGGTTAGTACACTCTCAGGTAGACCCACCCTTAGGTGGGCGGGGTTTAACGGAGGTGGGCGGGGTTTATAATGAGGGTTGGTTGCAGTAGAAGGGCACTGGGTGGGCGATCACTCCCTGGTGTTGGGATTGGCCACGGCGTCGGCGAGGAGATCTGGTCGGAGGCACTCGATTGGACACTGGATGTTCTGAAAGTAAAAAAAAAAAAAGAAAATATGTCAAACAATGTCAATCAACTTTATTTGATCTCGGAGTACATTGATGATGTAGCTATGCCAATACATAGACATGGTGCTGTCAAAGAAAAAATAAATAAAATTACTCAGCATTTTATAAAATAAGATATAAAAAAAAAATAAGATAAAAGTAAGAATTTAGTAGGAATCCCAAAATCATTGGTAAGAAAATCAAAGGTAATAAAAAAATTATAATAATATAGTTACAGATGAAAATTTAAAACTAAGAACATAAAGCAGTAAAAAATAATAACCAATTACTAAAACTAAAAAATATATAAAAACAATAAATTCTTGAAAAGGTTACAAGGAAAATTGGTAAATAGAAATATTAGAAATATGAATTTAAGATTTTATTGTTTTTAATGGGTTTTTATCCATGTTTCCATTTTTTTTTATTAGATTTTTTTTTTGCAGCTTTTTTTTGTTATAAGATGCAAAAATGAAAAAATCTTAAAATCAAGAGAAATATGTATATTTTAAGCCATCAAACCAAACTGAACTGCTGGAAATTTTGCACCAGGAGCAAAGCAGCATAAAGTTATCCAAAAGCAGTGTGTAAGACTGGTGGAGGAGAACATGATGCCAAGATGCATGAAAAAAACTGTGATCAAAAACCAGGGTTATTCCACCAAATCAATCTCATTTCTAATTTTTGTGGCGAAATATGAGTTTGGATTTGAAAAATCTTGTCTTAGTCAAAAGCTCAGAGGACGATTTTAAGACACATTGATCTGAAACCTGATCAGAATCACTAGATTTCTCACTTATACCCTACCCCTTATTTTCAAGTGTCAAACTTCTGCTTGCAACAGAGATATAAGTGAAATTGGTAAATATATATGACGTCTATAAAATAGGAAAACCCTTCAAGAATTATTTATTATTCATATAAATGTTTCCATTTTCTCAGATTTTTCCATGTTTGTATCTTGTAATCTTTTGCAAAAAATAAAAAAAAAATCAAGAGAAAATATGTTTTTTTTTTTCCAAAAAAAAAAAAAAAAAATTTCTGTGCAGTTTCTGCTGGATGGGTGCTGTAGACTCACCACTTTCCGCAGGGTGCCCTCACGATAGCGGTTGTAGACGTCTGAACTGACCGGCTTCAGCAAACCAGCATCAATCTCAGCTCCCGGCCTCCTGCAGTTCTCACAGCGCCAACCCTGATACACCAAAACACACACTCTACTTATTATACACTCCTTCAACAGGCTGAGAAAACTATCCCAGGTGACTCTAACTCTGAGCGCCGCCATTACTGAACTAAAAATAACATAGACTTATATTTACATAGACTCTATAGAGTACAGTAATGGTGGCGTTCGGAGCGGAAGCTAGTGTTATAGGATGTAAACAGTGTGTTTTAATAAGCACTTCTTAAGTTATTAATGCCTCGTTTTAAATGTCAGGGCTCTCCGGATTCCAGTAAGGAGGTGTGGAGCTACTTTGAGCTGAATAACGATGTAAAAAGTGATTTATCAGGGTAAATTATGCCCCGTATCACCCAGTCTGAAGGGTGTTTGTTGGACAAACTGTTAAAATTTCTGGATCTCTGAACACTGTGGGAGAACAGAGGTGTGCTGTTCATCAAAGATAAGAACTTTTTATCATGTTTTACTACAACAAAAGTCTGTTTTACACATTTTAAGTTCTCCTTTAATGTTTTAGAAGGATAATATTTCTCGTTATAGACTTTTAGGACTTTTTTTTGCACATTAATGCAAAAATACATAACATTTTAAAGGGTTCACAAACTCACAAACTATTAAGCACCACTGTAGACCATTCAAATGTATCCAAAATTCCCACTAACATCAGTATAACACATATTATACATAAACTTCTAAGCAATTTAATTTAGATGACAGTATATGTCGTATGTATATTATCAGGGATGATCCAAATCCAAAAATCTCTATGGGATCCAATTTAAACCTACAATAACTAACACAAGATTGCGGTCTCTGTAAAATGCAGAATCAACTGGAGATCCTATTTAAACCTACAATTACTAACACAAGATCGCAGTTTCTGTAAAATACAGAATCAACCGGAGATCCGATTTAAACCTACAATTTCTTACACAAGATCGCTAACGTTAACTAGCTCTGTAAACACCCTGTAGGCGGTCCTGAGCCAAGGTGGACGATGCCATGAACTCACTGGTTGACGTTGTGACCCTAATGTCTTTCGATCAACTCGTATTTCGGAGGATTTTCTTTTACGCTAATATGTACCTGTTGTCCTCCGTAGCAGGTACAGGTACAGATGGCCCCCAGGTACTCCTTCTGCCACTGGTTCCCAACCTGGTACATCTTTCCATCATCGTAACACGTGGACGCATCTAAAAAATACACAAAAACATTGAGTTAATAAGATAAGAAGATGTTTATTTTGTTTCGATCACCAGCCAATGGGGAGTGAGGAGGGGCGGGACTTACGTGGCTCGCATTTGAACTCTCCCTTGCCGTTGCCGAGGCAGGTGCAGCTCATCATGTGACCGTTTTCCGCCTGCCGGTCCCACTTCTCACCGATGCGGTAGTTGTTGCCGCTGTCGTGGCACCATTCTGTCGACAAGACAATAGAGATAAGTGGCATAAGTTCACCCAAAAGCAGTGTGTAAGACTGGTGGAGGAGAGCATGATTGCAAGACTCATTTTCTGCAAATAAATGCTCTAAATCACAATATGTTTATTTGTAATTTGGGACAAATGTTGGCAGTATTTCATAGAATAAAACAACAATGTTCATTTGACTCAAAATGATGAGTTTCTTTGATTTTACCAAATTGAAAACCTCCGGAATATAATCAAGAGGAAGATGGATGATCCCAAGCCATCAAACCAAACTGAACTGCTTGAATTTTTGCACCAGGAGTGCAGGTATAATGTTATCCAAAAGCAGTGTGTAAGACTGGTGGAGGAGAACATGATGCCAATATGCATGAAAAAAACTGTAATTAAAAACAGGGTTATTCTACCAAATATTTATTTCTGAACTTTATGAATATGAACTTGTTGTTTTCTTTGCATTATTTGAGGTCTGAAGGCTTTGCATCTCTTTTTTGTTATTTCAGCCATTTCTCATTTTCTGCAAATACATGCTCAAAATGACAATATTTCATCATTTGTTATCTTAACTAGAGCGGTCTCAGTGCTATGATGAGGCCCAAACCCAGATTGGAAATTTAAATAGATCTGGTTGTTGGGTCATAGCTTTTTCCTAAAATCTTAGAAATTAAGGATAGGTTTGAAATAGATCTATAATTAGACATTACACTATGCGATGAGTTTTCTCTCGTAAATAGAGGTTTAATTATATCTGGTAATACTTGTTTTAGTTATTATGTGGGAACTGAATGGATGGTGTTTTAGCCAACTGGTACCATCAAACACAACATTTTATCCATATTCTTCTCCACTCAGAAATGCTTCTGCTTTCAGTTCAGACACAAGATAATAAAATAATACGTACTGGACGAGTCGCATCGGAAGTGGCCGCTTCCCAGGCCGAGGCATCTGCACCAGAGCTTGAACCCAGTCTCGGACATTCGCTCCCACTCTTCTCCAACGTTGTGGTAGGTAGCCGTGAAAGTGTCGTAGCAGGCGTCGCTGCTGGGGGAGCTTCCCTCTTGGACTGATGGGTATTGAGGAAAAAGAGAGAGTAGAAAACACAGAATTTAAACATCAGCTAATTCATTAAAATTAATTCTGTCAATTTATTATACTGTATAAGCCAGTGATGATGATCAACTAGGGCAGGGGTGTCCAAACTTTTTTTGTTGCGCACCCTCTCCGCTTTTAGACTCTTTGCCCCGTTTTTTTGCGCTAGAAATGCGCACCCTCTCCGCTTTTACACTCTTTGGCCCGTTTTTCTGCGCTAGAAATGCGTACTCTCTTTGCTTTTAGACTCTTTTGCCCCGTTTTTTACGCTAGAAATGCGCACTCTCTCCGCTTTTAGACTCTTTGGCCCGTTTCTGACCCCTAGCGTTCAAACTTTGAATCTCACATTATAAAAACCTGCTTAACAGCGGGCCAACTTTCATTCTATTTTTAAAATACTTCGCGGGCCGCTCCAAAAAAGGAAACGGGCCACAAATGGCCCGCGGGTCGTAGTTTGGACACCCCTGAACTAGGGGTTCCAAGGAACAGGTCCAAGAACCACTGGTGTAAAGTGCTTTTAGTTCATTTTCTTATTATATAAAACAATGATATTTTATCTTTATATTTAATCTTCAAACCTGTGTTTCCTGCAGTGATGATCTCCTCCAGGATTTTGTGCTTCAGCGCCCCCTTCAGGGCTTCTACGATAACGTTGTACGACGCTCCAGAGGTGAGGCCGATCAGTGTGGCGCTGGTGGAGGTTGAGGGAAGACGCATCTGTGGTAAGATAACAACAGGGTTATAATTATCTTCTTCACTGTGTTTTTTCACAGTTTTGTGGGTAACCATTCAAGCTGGGTTTAATCCCTGTCAGAGAGACGTTTCTGTTATTGCAATTCCAGGCTCATTATGACAGAAATGGCACTATGTAACTCTGGTGATGCAGTCAATGCTCGGCCAAACTGCACAACACTCTTATACTAATGTAAAATCTTCTAAATTACTAAATTGCCACAGTAATACATGCTTGTCCAGAAATGCATGTGTAAAGTGTGTCCCCCAATAAATCATTATCTTCTTTACTACATTCACCAGACATAATTATACAAGTTTTGTAGATAACAGTGAGTCAAACTGCATCAGAAACCACATAATCAAATACACTAGAGATACACTAATACACACCTCCACACAGTCTGGGCTGAACATGTGATCACAACTAAGCTGTACAATACAACTTCTAAAATAAATATACAGCTTTGGAAAAAAATGACACTACTTAAATATGATGAGTTTCTTTGATTTTATCAAATTGAAAACCTCTGGAATATAATCAAGAGGAAGATGGATGATCACAAGTCATCAAACCAAACCAAACTGCTTGAATTTTTGCACCAGGAGTAAAGCAGCATAGAGTTATCCAAAAGCAGTGTGTAAGACTGGTGGAGGAGAACATAAGTCAAGATGCATGAAAACTGTGATTAAAAGCCAACCAGGGTTATTCCACCAAATATTGATTTCTGAACTCTTAAAACTTTCTTTTTTTGCATTATTTTAGCCATTTCTCATTTTCTGCAAATAAATGCTTTAAATGAAAATATTTGTATAAGGTATTTTGGAGAAATGTTGTCCGTGGTGCATATGGATGCATTATTATTTAAAATTTGAGTTTCTGTTCTGCGCTGTTAACTTACATTGAAATGATTTGGCCTAAAAGTGGTTTGGACCTTGCCAACTTGTTGCTAACTTTTTGCTAATTGGTGGGGAGTCGATACTGTGTGTTTCATACATTAACCAAACTAGATGACCAATGATGAATGAACAAATAAAAAAAAAAAACATTAACAACCAATAATAATAATCTATTTCACATCTAGTTCTACAATATTACTAGTAAAATCCATAAAATTATTATTTTTAAAGCTTTTCTGCAAAATGGTTGAGATGTTGTCCACATTTAGAGATTTAGTGTAGTTTAATGTGAAATTCTTCTGAATTCTTATCAAAAAAATTATCAGAAAATATATCAGTCCCACACTTTCTAGGTCTGCCACAATTTTACCATTATCAACATCAACCAAATAAAACATAGAATTAAGAAACAAGCTCAAGAATCATTCACCAACCTGGAACATTTTCTCGTCCCGGTGCGTGATTGGGTGGCAGGACACCAGGTAGGCGGAGCTTTGCTGGTAGGGTTGCCAGGTGACGGTGGTCTGGGTCTGGGCTTCCTGCGGAATGCCGGACTTGTTTCCTGGAAAATGGAAAGGCAGACCGTGGCCGGGCCTCTCACTCACCTGCACCACCACGGGGACCCTCGCCCCGTCCGGCCCCGCCTGGGGGACGTACACCAGGCTGGGGCGGGGCCGGACGGGCTGGTAGCCCCCGTGGGTTGGGGTGCCGGGCTGGTTATTATACTCTGTGTACTCCACATGCTGCCCGCGCTCAGGCTGCCCCGGCCAGGCGGTGGGACCCGGCATGTGCACAGTGTTGTCGTCGATGTCCACCTCGGGGACGTCCAGGCGGTCGTGGCCAGGGCCGCGGCGTGGGGGGGTTGGCAGAAGCAACGAGGAATCCTCTGAGCGGGAGAGAGGGGTTAGCAGCAAAGCGGTAATGGGGAGGGAAAGGCTGCAGGAGCTGCAGTAGCGCCTACTGGCCAGAGGGGGCAGTATAGTAAAGGTACAGCCAACCAAGGAGAGAGGTGGTGGTGCTTAACCATAAACCAGTACCATAAAGTACTGGATTCTTTCTTTTAGTCTTCAGAAATCAGCTAGTATATAAACATATAAGAGAAGTAGTATCTGAAGTAGAGTACCCATCAAAAGTTTGGACATATCTAAGCATTATGGGCAAATTCCAAGACAGGGATTACCCTATTTTACGGAATATAAAGCGCACTGTATTATAAGGTGCAGTATCAATGAATGTCTATTTTTAGGTCTATTTTCATACATAAGGCACATTTTATTTTTGCAACACTAATATGAAACAAGTGTGTTGCCATGTTTCCCTTCTATATTTTTTATTTCTCTTCTGAAAACTGTTTATTCGGGTGAGTAAAGCGCTTCTGTTTATTTACAGTAAGCTTAGATTTCCACAGACAGCAGCAGCGCTAGCCACAGTTAGCAGCACTTAGTGCTAGTAAATGCTGTTCCTGTAACCCAGGGCGCTATCAGCTAGCAATTCAATCCATGTAGCTTGTTTTAACAAAGTAAACATGCAGACTATAATCAGAAATACTCATCTCTAAATGGCGAAAGGCACTTAGGGCAGTTAGCGGCTAATGCTAATACTGCTAAAACTGCACTGAAAACTTACCCTTATAACACTGTACTTCAGCAGAGTGGCTTTAACTGCTAGAGCACCCTTTGTATTAGTTTGCTCCAAGAATTGCAGAAATTTCTAAGCACTAAAAGAGTGATTTTAAGGACGCAGCTGATGTATCCTTCTATTAGTTTCTGTAATGTCGGTAAAGACATGAAAAAGCACATACGTTTTACAAAGCTAAAGTTAGATCGAGATGTCTAACTACAAAAAAAAGTTGTGAAACTTGCCCTCTGCATGTGCTAGCATTAGCATTAGCATTACATTTGAGTTTTTTTTATTTAAGTTTGACTTGGAGCAATAAAGACTTTTACAGGGCAATGTAGGCAAATATCTATTCTAATGTCTTTTGTCGAAATATCTATAAAGAAATATTTAATGAAAAGCAAACAACATATGTCCAAACTTTTAATGGATTCTCTTAGTTTGTCATATTGATAGACCAACAGGTTTATATAAAAAAAAAATTTACTCCTATCCATCAAAGCCCAACTTTTACACCATCTAAAATGCTAATCTTAAGCTTTTTGGAAACCAGATAAAAATAACAAAATGATAAAAACACCAGTGGGAGCATAAAAAAAGCAGCAATCTTCTGGAATGTTCTTTAAACATTAATCTAAATCAGAATCAGCTGATTATCTGAGTTAAGAACCAGAAGCTTCTCCTTCTGTGATCAGTAAAGCATCATCAGGCACTGTAGACTGTAGCCTTTAGCTGCCTGGTTTAATGCATTAAAGGAACAGTATGTATAATATTTTCCCAATGCCCATTCCCCAGTCCCATTTCCACACCCCAGGTTGCCAGGTATAGAACACAATAGCAGGTAAACACATTGTGCTGGAGCTTCTGCATCTTTTTAAAAAGCCTAATGAGAAGAGATAGAGGGAGACTGGAGCTTCGATCCTAGAAGGACTACAAGACAAGAGTGCTGTACCTGCTAATTTTCTTTTCAAAACAGAGTGGCTAAGCACTGAGCTTCGTTACTTAAGTAATTTATCACAACCACTAGTAGTAATAGGAATTTTAAATAATTTTAGTATAACATTTAAGAGTGACTAGGTAATCCAGGTATTGAGTATTTGAGATTGAGAGAGGTTAAGTCATCCAGAATAGTGCTCACTAAAGTTAAAGTGAACCACTATTAGTCACAACAAAGCTCTAGCTCTCCGCTAACCTTAATTCTCTCCCCAGTAATGTTATCTAGCTCGCTGCTAATGTTAGCTAGCTCTCCGCTAACCTTAGTTCTCTCCCCAGTAACTCTCTGCTAATGTTAGTGTGTGTTTTTTCCACCGGCATTAAGCGCACAATCTAAAAATTTAATACCTACAGCAAATTTACAGTAAATTTAAGAAAATTTCAGACCTTAATCATCAAGATTTTAATTTAGGACATTTTAAGACTTTTTAAGGACCTGTGGGAATTCTGGTGTTATACATTTGGTCATAGTTTTCATTTTCTTTCGTTTTTTTAAGTATTACATTTTATTTAGTTTTCGTCTCATTTTCATCATGAAAAATAGGTCATCAACGAAGATTTTTCGTAATGGTTTTTGTTAACGAAATTAACACGGCTAGCAGGGATAGGAATTTTAAATCACTTCCTCATTCGAAAGTGAATAGGTAAATCCAGGCAGTGAGTATTTAAGATAGGTTAAGTCATCCAGAATAGTGCTAGCTAATGTTACAGGCTACAAAATGCTAACATGAACTGCTATCAGTATCATCACAAAAGAGGAGAAGAAGAGACACGGCTCTTGAAGCCATGGTTATGCTTCAAGTGTTGCAACCATTTATATATAATTTAGTAAATAATTTAATATATAATTTAGTACATATTGTTCCTTTAACGATGCCCCAGTATAAATGCTAATGCTGCTCAGAAAGCACAACTCAAAGCCAGAGCTAGGCGGAGTCAAGCTAGCGTCTCAAAACCTCTTTTGTCAGCGTTTACCACTCCGAGACAAAAGCAGGGTTTTGAAGGAGTACACCTTTCACCTTTTACCCACGTTTCTAACACAATATTTAATATGTAAATGTGTTTATGTGTAAAAGTGGGCGTGTACTTACGGGTTCTGGCCTTGCCCACCAGCGGGGGGCTCCTCTGGGCGTTCTGCAGAGCTACGATCTTAATGATGTACTCAGTGGACGGTCTCAAACCTGAAATTAAAAAACACAAAGTTTACAGGTGTTTCTTATAAAGTGGCCAGCGAGTGGGAACTCTTGGTACGTAGGTGTTTCTGATAAAGTGGCCAGCAATAAGTGGAAATTAAGGTAAGTAGGTGTTTCTGATAAACTGGCCAGTAATAAGTGGAACTCTAGGTAAGTAGGTGTTTCTAATAAAGTGGCCAGCAATAAGAGGAACTCCAGGTACGTAGGTGTTTCTGATAAAGTGGCCAGCAATAAGTGGAAATCTAGGTAAGTAGGTGTTTCTGATAAAGTGGCCAGCAATAAGAGGAACTCTAGGTACGTAGGTGTTTCTAATAAAGTGGCCAGCAATAAGTGGAACTCTAGGTACGTAGGTGTTTCTAATAAAGTGGCCAGCAATAAGTGGAACTCTAGGTACGTAGGTGTTTCTGATAAAGTGGCCAGCAATAAGTGGAACTCTAGGTAAGTAGGTGTTTCTGATAAAGTGGCCAGCAATAAGTGGAACTCTAGGTACGTAGGTGTTTTTAATAAAGTGGCCAGCAATAAGTGAAACTCTAGGTAAGTAGGTGTTTCTGATAAAGTGGCCAGCAATAAGTGGAACTCTAGGTAAGTAGGTGTTTCTAATAAAGTGGCCAGCAATAAGAGGAACTCCAGGTACGTAGGTGTTTCTGATAAAGTGGCCAGCAATAAGTGGAACTCTAGGTACGTAGGTGTTTCTGATAAAGTGGCCAGCAATAAGTGGAACTCTAGGTAAGTAGGTGTTTCTGATAAAGTGGCCAGCAATAAGTGGAACTCTAGGTAAGTAGGTGTTTCTGATAAAGTGGCCAGCAATAAGTGGAACTCTAGATACGTAGGTGTTTCTAATAAAGTGGCCAGCAATAAGTGAAACTCTAAGTAAGTAGGCGTTTCTAATAAAGTGGCCAGCGAGTGGGAACTCTAGGTAAGTTTTTTATCTGTAATTTATTAATATAATATAGATATAATATAATATATAATAGACAGTCGTACCCGTGATGGTGGCGTAGTTTGCTCCAGCATGTGGGCGTGGCGTGAGGTCCTTTGGGGCTCCGCCCGCCTCCTCGTAGGTGACGAAATATCCTGTAACCTGTGTGGTGGGGGGCTGCCAGGCGAAGGAGATGGAGTTGGGGGTCAGAGAGGTGAACTGCAGGTTTGTGGGTGACTGGACGGCGGCACGAGCTGAATAAACACACAGAATTAATATTAAAAATATATTTTTTTAACTGTTCTTTATTATGAAGATATTCAAATACTAGCACTGCATCTCTGGAATAGAATGAGCAGATTAGACTGGATCTTCTGTACTAAAGTTGTCATATCTAATTTGCATGTTTTAATTACTCATTCAGGTTTTATTAAGCATCATATGGTGTTCCACAAGGCTCAGTTCCGGACCCTTCATTATTTAACTCGTGTTTGCCCCTGTTTGCTATATTTTAGTTATTAATTACGTTATTTTTAATAAATGCTCATTCGGTGATCAGGGTGGGACAATATATTGATATGCTGATAAATTGTTTTATATAGATAAATGGCTTTAAATATCAATATTTTTCTATACATATTCTATTAGTGAAACATAGACATTCTTAACTCCTTAAGACTCGCCACCCAATTAGACTTAGTAAAGTTACTGCTTCATTACTCCACATGGTGGCGCTATAATCAAATGAATATGGTAAACCTGCAATGAAGAATTTGAAATTGAAGAAGACAAATCTATAATTCCTGGTATTTGCTTATTTAGGAACGAAAACCCAAAAATCAGTGTCTCAGAAAATTAGAATACATTACATAAGACCAATTGGCACATTTGGCGGTGTGAGCAGTGTGCATTAATGTGTGTAATAAATACATGTTTATAATATATGAGTTTCACATTTTGAACTGATTTATTGAAATAAAGTAACTTTTCAATGATATTCTCATTTTTTAAGATTTAACTGTAGTTTTATGTACTAGTTAAGTAGCAACATCAGAAAGAAACAGACACTCTGGAGGCATTTCGTGAGGTTGGTGGCAGTCTGTAGCACGTTTAATGGTGTACCTGTGGTGACGGTGAGGGTGAATGGTGAACTGCGGCTGTCTCCATTCAGGGTATAGAGGCTGATCAAGTAGGAAACACCAGGCTGGAGACCTGAAACACAACCGCAAACATCATGAAAATTAGCTTAACTTATCAGTAAATACAAAATAAATCTATAAAACAGAAACTCTGTTTCTAGGGGCCCTATTTTAGCGATCTATAGCCCATCGGTTGATTGCGTCATGAGGGCCCCAAAAATACACCTTGCGTGGGTTAAAACGTAAAAATGTCATGAACTAGTTCTCTTAAATAATCACAGGTGTGGTTAATTTTGGGTGCAACGTGGAATAAACCAATCAGTGTGCCAGTTGTTATTCCCTTTAAGAAGCAGATGAGCTCTGACTTTGGCGCATTCGTATCTTAACAGTGCAGCGCTTTGGCGCGTCTGTCTCAGCAGAGGAAACTGATCTGCTCAGTCACAAATCTTTTACAAAAATTTAGCAAAAAAATAAAACATTTAAATCAGTTTTAATGTACGGCTAAATGAGTGAAAAGTGAAAAGACTAAAACATACTGAACAACAGGTTATTAGTTTATTAATGTATTATTGTACATCATACTGTGCTTTTTTAATGCGTAAAAATGTTCACTGTCCAATACATATTTTGTAATAGTGTTCAGTTTCTTTTTCTTAAAAAAAAAAAAGACCCAAAATATTTAAGCTATGTACAAATTCACACATATAGACACTTGAGCTTCAAACATACAGCAAAGAAAAAATTGCTGTAAAAAAAACCCCATCAGGACAAGACTGAGGTTTGTCAGAGAACACCAAGACCAGGACCAGGACCAGGACCAGGACAAGTGTAATACCTATTTGAGACCATCTATCCGAAAACTGAAGCTGAACCAAAGATGGACCATGCAACATGACAACGACCCAAAGTATTTCAGTATATCCATAGAGGAACAGCTCTATAATAAAGAAATGGAAAGTTCTGGAATGGCCACATCAAAGAAACCCCTCTCACAAAACAAAACATCTCACAGTTTTGTTTGTTACATTTTATTTACGTTTAAAAGTAACGTGTTCAGTTTTATGTGTTTAGTTATTTACGATGAATTTCTCTATAGTGCTTAAATTAAGTCAATAAAGACACAATGATTTGAAAGTGGCTGTGTAGCAATAAGCTCCTCAAACATCTCGCAGCTGAAAGAATTCTGCATGGAGGAGTGGGAAAGAACTTCCCAGTCGATTTCAGTCAATGTCAGAGGCTGTTGGTGGTTAAAATTAAAATTGTTAATTCAAAAGTTGTTAAAGGTTGGTTTTAAAGGTTTTAGGTGCCTCAGAGGAAGATACTGACCTTCTTGTTTACACTGTTATTATGTTTATTTTTGATGTAAAAGTCGGGTTTTTGCTTTTAGGAATATTTGGCAAAAAATCTAAAAAAAAAAAAGTTTAAAGTACGGCTGAATGAAAAGTAAAAAAAAAAAGACTGTGCTTTGTTGATGTGTTCAATTGCTTTTCATAAAGAAAAAAAGAAAAAAACGACACCCAATATATTTAAGATATGTAAAAAAAAATATGTCTGGAATTCTAAATTTGGCCAATTCCAGCCAAATGTTTCTTTTTGCTCAGTTTTGTTTGGTTTTAATCAAAAATGCTAATTTCTGTGCATCTCTAACAGAAAATCACTATAAAAGCCATCTAAAAGCTGGATTTTACCTGTGATGGTAATGGCGCGGGCGTCTTCTGGAATCACCTTCCTTACAGTTGGATAACTGCCAGAGGTTGGCGTGGCCTCAATGAGGAATCCTGTCATTGGTTCGCCCATCTTGGTTCGCCAGACGAGCGTGATGCTGGTGTCCTTAACGTCTGAGATGCGGACGCGGCGCGGAGGGCTAATATCTGCACAGCGAATCAGAGGAGACTTTTATTATATAACAGGAAACCATAAAGCTCCAACACAACACTGAAGTATGATATACATATATAATCATTTATATATATATATGTATATATATATATATATATATATATATATATATTGGGGCTCAGAGTGATCCAGCGGACTAAGGTGACTATGTCACTATGAACAGGAGATCACTGGTTCAAATCCCGGTCATGCAGCTTGCCATCAGCTGGAGCCATTGCCCAATCGGCCTTGCTCTCTCTGGGTGGGTACAGTAGATGGCGCTCTTCTTTCCCTTCATCACTCCTAGGGTGATGTGGATCAGCACAAGGCTGCGTCTGTGAGCTGATGTATCAGAACCGAGTCGCTGCGCTTTCCTCCGAGTGTTAGCGCTGTGATGCTACTCGGTAATGCTGCATCAGCTGCAGTTCAAAAAGAGGCGGAGTCTGACTTTACATGTATCGGAGGAGGCGTGTGTTAGTCTTCTCAACCCTTCTGGTGTTGGAGCATTACTAGTGATAGGGGATTAGGAGTTCTAATGAGTGGGTTGGGTAATTGGCCATGTAAATTGGGATAGAAATGTGAAATAAATCATTTTTAATATATATAACGTGAAAAAAAAAAAATATATATTTTTAGAATGCAATTGACATATAGCTCCGCCCACCCTAATATATTTCAATGATAAAACAGCTCCTCCCAAACCAGTGTCCTAAAAGTTTCAACAGAATTTAGGGCTAACATTAACACATTTTTATTAGATTAGAAATCAGATTTTATGATTTTATTCTGCTTTATTATAGTAAGAAGGCGGGGCTTTAATTGAGAATTAAGTGATTACATTACACGAGTAATTAGCTAGTTAATACTGCTAATATACTATCATTGATCATGTAGTGTTATTGTACTTTTGATTACATTAAAAGTTAATTTGTACTTTTACACTCTTTACAAAGTTCTTTATACTTTTTTTGTCTTATTAATATTAGCAATAAATAGCTTTACAATGTATTTTAAGTGGTTGTTATCCAGTCAGCTAAAAAAGTTAGTGTACTTTTACATGATATGGACACATTTACAGCATGTTCTGGTCTGTTCCGAGTCCAAAAATGTATTTAAAACATTATTTATCTTTATTTAATGATAACTGATGCATGTTTTTCTTATCTTTTGGCAACAGCTCGGGAGTTAAACTGGAGCGTAGTAGCTTTAGTTTGTCTCAGCGATAAACAGAGTGATTACTGTAGTGGCCCTAATTCTTTACTTTCTATGTGTCCATTTAAAATTTCTTATTTTATATCCTTCTTTTTTACATACGTATTTTATTCATTTACATTAAACATTGAATTAAAATTTGTATTTCTTTTATTTATTATTTTTATTTTCACCATTACTACCTTACTATTTCCACTTTCAAAACTAATTCAATGTTTTCAGTCCCTTTTATACTGTAAATGTTCGGCTGCATTGCACATGAGGGCCCCCCTAATGTATTCCTGAGTGAAAATAAAGTTTGATCGATTAATTGATGGATAATTTATAAAGTTGACCCACCTTCAGCCGTGGTGACCTCTCCGATCAGGGGTCGGCTGCTGAGGGAATCCTTCAGGGCGTAGACGTGAACCTCGTACAGGGTTGACACCTGGAAACAGAACCAGCACGGGTATTAAGTACTATTTATTTCATGCAAATTCATGCAAGTTCAGGCCACTTTATTAGAATCACCCCACCCTACCTGGTAGCTGATATCTCTGCTGCTGGAAAATGACTATTTCTTTACATTTACCTCAAATTGAAATCTAAAAGCTGATAAAAAAACTGAATTTCATTTATACATATATTGTTATACTTATTTTCAATACAATAATATATATATATATATATATATATATATATATATATATATATATATATATATATATATATATTAGCAAGAGCATGAGAAATATACATCTATAGCTCTGTAAAAAAAATGAGAGACCACTTAAAAATGATGATTGAATTTATGCACCAGGAGTAAAGGCTTAAAGTTTTCCAAAAGCAGTGTGTAAGACTGGTGGAGGAGAAAGAACATGATGCCACAAGGCATAAAAACTGTGATTAAAAACCAGGGTTATTCCACCAAATATTGATTTCTGAATTCTTAAAATTAACTCTTTATGAATATAAACTTGTCTGAAAGCTAAAAGCTCTGCATCTTTTTTGTTATTTCAGCCATTTCTCATTTTCTGAAAATAAATGCTCTAAAGGACAATATTTTTATTTGGAATTTGGGAGAAATGTTGTCTGTAGTTTATAAAATAAAAACAACAATGTTCATTTTACACAAACATATGTGTTCACTTCATTTTTTAAAAACTTTTCGACCTTGGAATGATAATCTGCATTTTTGAGATGATCACAGCAGCTGGTTCTAAGTTCTCTTCTCACAGCTGAAAGAATTCAGCATGGAGGAGTGGGAAAAATTCCTTGCAGTCAATGGCACTTGAAATTGTACAACTTTTTAAAAAAAATTGTGTGTTTAGTCATTTAAGCTAAATCTCTCAATAATGTTTAAATGAAGCTCAATGTAATGTTCATATGACTTAAAGTAATAAAAAAGACGTAATAAAATCTTTACCAGGAGTCCGGGTACGGTCACTTGCGTGGAGTCCGGGGCCACGTTCATCTGTTTGGGCGCGGCAATGTTGTTCTTGGGGGTGATCAGCACACGGTACCCGCTAAGCCTGGCACTGGGCGGAGTCCACAACACGATGAAGGAGGAGGGGCCAACTTCACCAAACTGGATGTTGGTGGGGGCAGGGACAGCTAGAGAAAGCAGATGAGTCAAAATTAGAGTACAGCAATAATAGCAGAGCTAATTTAGGTACAGTCGCTTTGCAAAAGTATTCATACCCCTTGAACTTTGCACATTTTAATAACTTAAATATTTTTATTTGGAATTTGGGAGAAATGTTGTCTGTAGTTTATAGAATAAAACAACAATGTTCATTTTACTCAAACATAAACCTATAAATAGCAAAATCAGAGAAACTGATTCAGTAACTGAAGTGATCAGAGCTGTATGTTTAAGTTTGCGTCTTACTGGTGGCCTGGGCTCCTCTCAGCATGGTTCCGGGCGTGGCTCCGTTAATGGGCAGGACTTTGACGGTGTACTGGGTTCCAGGGCGGAGGCCGCGGAGCAGCACGCTGTCGTCCTGACCGCGAGGCGCGGGACGCCACTCCCGCTCGCCCTCCTCCGGGCTGGAGTACAGGACGCGGTAGGAGGTGACGGGACCCCGCGGGGGGGTCCAGGTCACCCTCAGGGAGGTGCTGTCCACGTCTCTGAAGCTCAGGTCGGTGGGACGGTCCACGGCTGTGGGAATCTGCACCTCACTCGTAGTTCCTCTCTCCACCCCCAGGGGGCTCTCTCCGTCTGGTCCGATAGCGTAAACGCTCAGCACGTACTCTACAGTCGGCTGCAGACCTGTCACCTTCAACTGCGTCTGATCTGAGAACAGCAGCAAATAATACACAAAATTATTCATACTTACATCCTGAGACCAGGGCTTTTAATACTATATATATATATATATATATATATATATATATATATATATATATATATATATATATATATATATATATATATTTACAGGTTTATATTAAATATTATTAATATAAAAAAATACAAAAATAATGCATCCTATTAAAATACAATCTTTTGTTATTTCTACCATTTCAATATGAAAATATAGTGAGCCAAACATTTTCCTTAACTATTCCTTAAAAATTAATAAAACCGATCATTTATCAAAAAAAAAAAAATAAATAAATAAATAATAATAATAATTCAACATGGACCATTTCTATAGATAAAATTTTGAATTTAGGAAAATTTCTCCCCTAGTTTCTTAAATAATAATACAAATTCCATTCTAATGTCAAATATTTTTATATAAAAATGTATAACGCAGATAATTTAATAAAACAATAATACTTTTCACTGGACCTACAAAAAAAAAATACAACAAAAATATTGCAAAAAGATACATCAAAATGATTTGATCTTATTCTACAGTAAAATTTGTGACTATCAGTTTATCTGTAATATTTCTCTTTAAGGTTACAGGTATGTACAGGTAAACTCTTACCTGGGCCGACCACCTTGGTGAAGGTGGGTCCCACTCCCTCTTTGGGGGCTCCTGTGACCCTGTATCCGGTTATGGGGCCTTTAGCAGGACTCCAGCGCACCGTCATGGAGTTATCCTCGATATTCGTCACATCCAGATCTGAGGGGGATGGAGCTCCTGACAAAGAAAGAAAGAGAAGAAAGAAAACATGTAGAATAGATTAAAAAAATGTGAATACAACAGAGTGCAATATAAATAAATGCAAACAAATCAATATAAAGATTATTATTATTAGTAGTAGTAGGAGGAGTAGTATTTTAAAAGGTTACAATGGTGTTGTTAAGTGGTCGTAGGGTGGTTGCTATGGTGTTAATGGGTGGTTGCTATGGTGTTGCTAAGTGGTTGTTGGGTGGTTGCTATGGTGTTGCTAAGTGGTTGTTGGGTGGTTGCTATGGTGTTGCTAAGTTGTTTTTGGGTGGTTGCTTTGGTGTTGCTGGGTGTTTGCCATGGTGTTGCTGGGTGGTTGCTACATGGTTGCTATGGTGTTGCTAAGTGGTTGTTGGGTGGTTGCTATGGTGTTGCTAGGTGGTTGCTATGATGTTGCTAAGTGGTTGCTGGGTGGTTGCTATGGTGTTACTAGACAGTTGTTACAGTGCTGCCAGGTGATTCAAGTTGTATTCCAGGTAGTTATTAAGGTGTTTTACTGGTTGCTAGGGAGTTGCTAGGATGTTACTAATCTAGAAGTTGCACAAAAGCGAATAAATCACAGAATCTGACAATCTGGACAAAATATGCGGTGTGATTTTGGCATGAAAATATAATTAATATTTAAAATAAATATATAAATAATATAATTCAGATAACTAAATAGTTGAAATATGACAAATGTAAAAAAATACGTATTTTTCAAATAGTTTTGATATTTAATTTTTTAAAAATATTAATTATAATTTAATAATTAATAATAATTTTTGTTCACTGTAGAAAGTGCAAAATAGTTTCCCATAACTACAACAAATAAAACTCAATTCATGTGTTTCTCATATATCGGCACAATTTACTACATATATACTATTGCTATCTTGTAGACGTGGTTTATACACAACACTAAATAAACCACTTCTGACACCAATCTCTACTGTCATACATGTCTTTGCAAAACAAAGTATCATAATTGATACACTATTTTTAATATTCTGTAACTATATATAATGTGTGGTATACGTGTATATATTTGTATATATGTGGGTGTACTGACTGTCAGTGCCGGTGCGGTGTGTGATGATGGTGGGGGTGCTGGAGGCGGGGCTATCTCCTCGTCCGGTGACGGCGTACACGGTGATGGTGTAGTCGGTTCCTGGGCGGAGGCCGGGGATGGTGGCCGTGGACTCGGTGCCTCGCACGGTGAACTCTTTGGGTGGGCCGCTCTCTCCTGCAGTGATAAGAGCATCAGAAAACTAGTTATTTACACATTAATCAATCAATAAATGAATAAATAAATGAATAAATTAATCAATTAACCTTTATTTTGACTCATAAGTACATTGAGGGCAACCCTCATTTTCAATGTAGCCGAGCAATTACAAATACAGGGGTTTAACATGACCAAGAAAATAATAACTACATTTAATAAATTTAAAATTACAGTAAATAAAGGATAAAAAGAGATAAAAATAAAAGCTTGGTTTAATTGATAAGAAATTAAGGTCAAAAGAAGATAAGCTTAATACAACAAAAAAACTGTTAAAATTAAGCTAAAACTAACTTTTACATAATACAATAAAAAATAATAGATAAATAAAATAAATTCATAATAATAACAATAGTAAAATAGTGAAATTAATAAACAAAGTTAACAAGCAATAAATCAAAACTATTTAACAATAAATGAATAAATAATGAAAAAATTAAAAGGAAATAAATTACTAAGAGAAGAACTAGAATTAGAAATAAAATTAAAGAATAAATAAGATGAAGTAAAACAGGTACAGGTACTAATAATACTTGTTAAATATTAATAGTTTAAATTGATTTAGTGGCTCGACTTCAGGGGGCTTTAGTATGTTTTAGTGTTTCCTGTAGTGAATTCCAGCTCACTGGTGCACTATACTGTAGCTATACTGTTTTTTTTAAATGCAAAAATATGCAAATATTTCCTCCATGGTTCTTCTTTTGAGACCCAAATCTGTTACATTATGTTAAATTAATTACTATAGCTGATCTCAGTGTTACAGTTTTGCTCTATAGGTTCCATAGGCTCATCAAATTCATAATATTCTATAGAAATCCTGATTTATTAATCTGTTTTCCAGCAGATAATTGCAGTATCAGAGCTGACCTGTTTCTCCGTGTGTGATCCTGTAATAACGGACAGGGATAGAAGGTGCTTCCCAGGAAATAGTGATGCTGTTCGGGGTTGATGATGTCACTTCCAGGTCGGTAGGAGCGTCTGAGACTAAAAATGGGAAGAACACATGTTGCATTAATATTAGAGATGCAGATTATAGTTTGCAGCCAAAAACTTTTTATCCCCAATTTACAAGACCAATTACCCAACCCACTCATTAGGACTCCCCTATCACTAGTGATGCTCCAACACCAGGAAGGTGAAGAAGACTAGCACACGCCTCCCTCAATACATGTGAAGTCAGACTCCGCCTCTTTTTGAACTGCTGCTGATGCAGCATTGCCGAGTAGCATCACAGAGCTAACACTCGGAGGAAAGCGCAGCGACTCGGTTCTGATACATCAGCTCACAGACGTAGCCTTGTGCTGATCCACATCACCCTAGGAGTGATGAGAGGAAAGAGAAGAGCACTACTCTACTACTCTACTCTACTCTACTCTACTGTACCCACCCAGAGAGAGCAAGACCAACTGTGTTCTCTCAGGTCTCCGGCAGCTGATGGCAAGCTGCATTACCGGGATTCAAACCAGCAACATCCTGATCATAGTGGCAGCGCTTTAGACTGCTGGAACACAGCTTTAAAGCTCCACACTTTTGATGGTATATCTGCTGGGTTGTTTTAAATTGGAGTTTTTTGTTATTTCAGACATTCTCTTTTTTTGTGAATAAACACTTTATATGTAGGTATGATGTATTAAAACAGCTTTTAAACTAAATAAAACTTTAAAAGAGATCCTATAAAAAGTTAGGTAATAATATTTCTAATAACAGATAAATGGATGAATATATGAGTTAATACTCACTGGTGGCCTGAGTGCCGGTGAGCGGCTGGCTCTCTTTGCTGCCGCTGAGGGCGTAGATCTGGACGCTGTACTCGGTCTCGGGGGTCAGGCTGGTCAGGGTGTAGTAGGTACGGGTGGGGGGCAGTCGCTCGTCCTTATAGCGCCCCCCGGTGGTGGGCTGGTAGCGCAGGCGGTAGCCGGTGATGATGGCGCGCGGGGCGATCCAGTGCACGGTGAAGGAGTTGGTGAAAACTTCAGAGAAGTCCAGACCGGTGGGAGAGTCCAGAGCTGCAGGAGACGGTAAATTTAACATACTTCAAAACAGTAGTACCTAAGAGTTTACAATCTAAATTATAGGGGTGGGCGATATGGTCCTAAAAAAACATCACAATATTTTATGATATATCTTTATATAACGATACTTTTGGCGATATTACAAAACACTGAATAAACAAATATATTATTTCAAGAATACACTACTGCAACAAAATGAAATTTTAATTGTATTACTGCATACCATATGATATGGCACACCCCTAATAACTGAGATACTAAAATATACAATAATTTTATCAGATTTGTAACAGATAAAGTCAATGATCCAGAATATGATGATACTAATAAAAATAATGCACTCCAAATATCTCCATATATCCAGGATTAAAGTAAAATAAATGATATTGGACATATATATATATAGATATATAATCTGATTGTCTCTAGTAGATATATAATGGGAAATTCTTTTTGCAAAGAACAGTAAAAAAGTAGAACCCTGATGTGATAACTAGGGGTGAGTGATATGGCACCATATGTCAGAGTATAATATCAGAAATCAAAATTTGGTGGAATAACCCTGTTTTTTAATCACAGTTTTCATGCATCTTGGCATCATGTTCTCCTCCACCAGTCTTACACACTGCTTTTGGATAACTTTATGCTGCTTTACTCCTGGTGCAAAAATTCAAGCAGATCAGTTTGGTTTGGTGACTTGATTATATTCCAGAGGTTGTTAATTTGGTAAAATCAAACAAACTCATCATTTTTAAGTGCTTTCTTATTTTTTTCCAGAGCTGTAGAATGGTTTGGTCAGTCATGCTAATCATGCTAACCACCAAAAATCAATGAAAGGCTAATTAATATTTCTATACATAGGCAGCAACATTAGCGGGTATGCATAAACTAGTTTATTTATGAGCTGTCTAAAATTTAAACATCATATTTTGTATATTTTATATTTTCAGTTATAAAATAATAAACATACTTGTTGTCTGTCTGCCGGAGATTGGTGAGCTCTCTCTCTCGCCGTACACGGAAACCACGCTCACCAGGTACTCCGTCACCGGCAGGAGATCTACATTCAACAACACGAGAGAACAGAACCGTTAAATACAAAATACCTGAAAATAACACAGGATAAATAACTGTTTATGATAGAAGCATTAAATAAACAAATATTTTTGCACAAAAATGACCCAACAACTAATATATCTGAAGTCAAACACTTTTTTTTCCCAAAAAGTTAAATAGCATTAGTTCCTCTAATGTTTTAGCAAACTACTAACAAACTAATGAAATTGATTAAAGCACTCCGCATCTCTTTTATCATGCTCTGTCTCAGTTTACAAACTACCACGTCACAAACAGGCTTTTTTACAGATGAATATATACGAGCTGTACAGGACCAGGATAGTAACATCCTGGTTACTACCCTGTGATTGTTTTGAATTCATTTTTTTCGTTTATCTTTTTCTTATTTAAATTTTTTTTTTAATTTATTTAATTTAATTTTATTTATTTATTAACTTTTTTTATTCTAATGTTTTATATTTTCATTATTGTTCTTAGTTCTATTATTAATTTAATCATTTCTTATTATTCTTAACATTTTACTTTACTTTTACTATTATCTTTTTACTTATTTTATATTTTATAATTGTTTTTTACTTTTTATGTGTCAATTTGTTTTTATGGTATTTTATTATTTTCTGTTTTATATATATATATATATATATATATATATATATATATATATATATATATATATATATATATATATATTATTTATATATGTGAAATGTTCATTTAAAATGAGTAATTCTTTTATTTATTATTTGTTACTATTTTATTCATTTTTATTTCTAATTTATTATTAAGGGTTTTCAATCCCTTTAATGTTGTTAAATGCTCGAGGGTCACCCTCAATGTTTTCCAGAGTGAAAATAAAGGTTGAGTGATTGATCGATTGAACATAGGTTGAGGTAGCTAGATAACTTTAAACAGCATTAGAATTTGTTTGTGTTAGCACCAAAACAGGACCACTGAGATAAATATACAACTAAAACTGCACTGCTGTACAAATAGACATGTGACTAGTGTAGCATTGTTGAAGTAAATTGAAAAATAAAAATTAATAGAATAGTAGCTAGCTATCTAGCATCGCTAAGATGCACTGTAAATCGTCGCTGTCCAATGAAAAACAAGTATCTACATTTTTGTTGGTTTTTAGTTTACTACATTATCTGAACAGGCAAACTGTCTCTTACACTGTGCCAAAATTTCTTGATGAATGGACCAATAGAAATACTTCAAAATGAACTGAAATAAATTATTTTTACACTGACTTCCATTGAAAGTTTAGAAGCTTTTTTCTCTCTCCTGTAAAGTTGCTGTTTTGGAGATAAGTGTTTTTCATTAAACATTATTTATAAGCATTATTGTGCTTTTTTTCTTTTCTGCTGTGATGTTAAAAGGGTTAAACGATCCATAAACATTTTTAAAGTGTAGTTTTGAAATATCTTCTTTTATAAAAGCAAAACAAAATATATTTAGGCATTTATTCAGCTGTGAAAAAATAAAAATGTAATAAAAAGTGAAATGGCCTCACTTTGCAACAGGAAGGTGCTGGTGGCTCCGCCCACGTTGACCTCGTGACTGTCGTCGTCGTTATTGGATGGGTGGTAGCGGATCACGAATCGGCTGATCTCGGTTGGCTGGACTGAGGGGCGTGTCCAGGACACCCTCATGGAGTCGGGTCCCACTTCTCCGAAGTTCAGGTTGGTGGGAGACGGGATGGCTGGAATTAAACCAGAGGGTAGAATTGGTTAATAAAAAAATTACCAGCGAGACATCGCATAATATGGAGTCCCGAGGGGCCGACATGGACGGATGTTCAAGAAAGGTGTTTCTAATAAAGTGGCCTGTAGAAGTTAATACTGTATTAACACAAAATGTTTTGTTTTCACTACCTGAAATTAATAAATAACTACTGCAAATAGTTATATATATCATAGCAGATTCAGTATCTACTATAAATGATTCAGTATCTACTATAAATGATTCAGTATCTACTAAAAATGATTCAGTATCTATTATAAATGATTCAGTATCTACTCTAATTGATTCAGTATCTATTATAAATGATTCAGTATCTACTAAAGCTGATTTAATATCTACTATAACGGATTCAGTATCTACTTTAACTGATTCAGTATCTCCTATAACTGATTTAATCACTAATGTATCTACTATAAATGATTCGGTTTCTACTATAGTTGATTCAATATCTACTATAAATTATTCAGCAGCTCCCATAACTGATTCAGTGTCTACTATAACTGATTCAATAACTACAATAAACGATTCAGTATCTACTATAAATGATTCAGCAGCTGATATAACTGATTCAGTATCTACTATAAATGATTCAGCAGCTGATATAACTGATTCACTATCTACTATACATTATACAATATCTATTCTAGATGATTCAGTATGTACTATAACTGATTCAGAATCTGCTATAACTGATTCAATAACTATTATAACTGATTCAGTATCTACTATAACTGATTCAATAGCTGCTATATAACTAATTCAGTATTTACAATAAATGATCCAGTACCTACAATAAATTATTCAAAATCTACTATAAAGTATTCAGAAGTTTCTATAAATGATTCAATATCTACTATATATTATTCAGTAGCATGGCTTAAGGGTCTGAAGGGTCTAAAGGGTTAAAAGGCTTAGACTACAGGTAAGAGTAGAGCCACTGATGCACATGTATACAGTCCACGTGGCCGTGTGATCAAACTGCCCCTCCCCAGTGTTACACTGATTTCTCGTTGTCTGTTTTCACTATTTATCCAGAGTAAATCAGCGGCAGTTTCTTCACCGCTTCATTAAAGCAGCAGTATTAAGCTTATAATGCGGAATAATGACATATAAGCTTAACGGCTTTAATAAGCTCGGAGTTTAAGGCCTTATCCCTCCACCAATCAGCACTCAGAGAATAATTCACCGGTCTGGGTCTGCTGGGTGATGGTGGTGGGTTCGCTCTCGGTTTCCTCGGTTACCGCGGTGATGCTGATGTGGTAATCGATGCCCGGCTCCAGCCCGCGCACCGTATAATATCTGGCGGCCGAGTCCACCGAGTCCTCCAGGATAGGTAAACTCTCGCCGGCCGCCGCCACCGTGACGCGGTACCCAGTAACGGCCGTGTGGTTCGGCCCGGTCCAGCGGATCCCGATGGTGGTGTCGCTCACGTTGGCGAGGCCGAGGTATCGCACCTTTGGTATGTCTAGAGCGTGACCGTATTTTATAAACGCAGCATGTTTATAAAAGTTTAACAAATAAACAAGCAGGACGAGACAAAGAAGCAGTGCAAAACATGAGCCAATCAAAATGGTGCAATTTAAAAAATGCTTAGCGTGAAACATGCAATGGTTAGAGATGCATCAATATGAAACAATCATACAAAAATGTTCACATTCCTTATAATTTCTGCTAAAATCAACACATCGTCATTTTATAAAATATATAAATAAATAGCAAACAAAATTGCTATTAATAAATACAGCAGTGCTACTTTAAGATTACAAATAAATTAAACAAATTGAAATTCTTTCAATTAATCAATTAAATAATTTAACCAAAGGCATACTGTAACAAAACAAATCAGATGCATTATATAAGTGATTTTGATGAGCATTGATTGGGAAAAACATGGTGAAATATGGAAAAGCCATGCATATTTTCAGGCTCTTTTTCAGTCTGTAATTACTTTTTAAGAACACTAAAAGCTTATTAATGTCAGATTATAACTATAAATAAACCCCAAATCTACAGTATTTTCTTAAAGAAAATAGTTGGGACAGTAATGAAACAAATACATTGAGAGGTTAGAGAAGCATACAGCTCTAGAAAAAAATAAGAGAAGATTTTTTTTTAATTAAGAGAAGAGACAAGAAAATAAGTTTTAAGAGTTCAGAAATTAATATTCTGTGGAATAACCCTGGTTGGTTTTTAATCACAGTTTTTTTCATGCATCTTGGCATCATGTTCTCCTCCACCAGTCTTACACACTGCTTTTGGATAACTTCATGCTGCTTTACTCCTGGTGTAAAAATTCAAGGAGTTCAGTTTGGTTTGATGGCTTGTGATCATCCATCTTTCTCTTGATTATATTCCAGAGGTTTACAATTTGGTAAAATCAAAGAAACTCATCATTTTTATGTGCTCTCTTATTTTTTTCAGAGCTGTATGCTGCCTTCAAGACCTGTCTACATTTTTCCTCCTCCTTTAGGTTTTGGGTACATACTGTCAAAGACATTTATTTTAATTTTGCATGCAGTCCCAGCTTTACTGATTTGGGGTTTTACATATTTAATATACAAATATGACTTTTAGTGTTCTTATTAAAGACAATTAGACCATTCAGAGCCCATTCAGAAACAGTGGAGCACAGCAGGTGAAGAGGTGGGCATGAAACATCTGGCATGTGAGGTTGTTTGAACTATAATGAACAATAATGAACAAATAAAAATATAAAATGGTGCTCTTGAGATCTTTTGTTTATATTCCTCCTCTGTCTCTCTCTGGCGCGTTTTTCCGCTCGTTCTCAGGCTCCCTATAAGGCCGTTTTTTCCAGGCTGTGTCCCAATTCACTAGCCGGGGCAGGGGTAGTAGTGTATTGGACCGTGACCCTGATGACACGGGTTGGATCCCGCGTGAGAAGCAATGTGTTTATTTATTTATTTTTATCTTTTTTCTTGGGTTTATCTGCTTTGAGATCAACTGTTCTGCAATTGGGTTCAACAACCCTCTGGGCTGGAGAGCTACTAGTCTGTAGCTACACTCCATCCCATTACACTTAATTTCCCAAAACAGAATTTTTTTTGTGGTCCGCCACGTAACAGCTTGGAAAATATCTGTTCTGCGACCAAACTTAATTGCCATCTACCCAAGTTGTAGCCGATAAGTAACTCTTTATGTGTAGTTTTGCATTAAATATTGGGCAAAAAGTGGCAAAATTAATAAACTGTGATAAACCGTGTTAGATTTTTGGTATTTTGCCTTCAGACGAATGTTTCCTTCATTCAAGTTTCAGTTTCGTACCTGTACCCACTGTCCGACATCGTTCCAACTCCCCTTTATGATGCCTTGCCATGAGCACATCAACCTCACAATGTATAATACGGGTGTGTACGTCCTGTCAGGTCTTACCCTGTGTGACGGTGGTGGAGATGGGCTCGCTCTCGATGTGGTTTTTGACGGTGTAGACGCTGACGTTGTACTCCACTCCGGGACTCAGGTTCTCCAGAGTGCAGGACGTCTGCCCCGCCCTGATGAACTCCTCCAGAGAGTTCCCCCGCTGACCATTAGTGGGCGCACACGTCACTCTGTACCCGCTGATATCTGAGGAAAACATTAAAAACACACATTTACATTCTCACAGCCAACAACATACACACACACATCAGTGTGAGAGCCTGAGAGACTCTATATATTTACCGGGAATTTGAGCGTCGCGCCACCTGACGTTGAGCTCGCCGGTGTCGGGGTTGGAGGCCACGTTCAGGTCAGTGGGAGGAGACAGAGCTGCAGCCAATAGAAAACAAACCAGGAGAACAATGAGGAACAGCAGAACCTTCAGAACATCAGGAGGGAGCAGGAACTACACTGTAAAACTATTTAACTATTCAAATTACTAAGACTAAGACTATTGTACAGATTATGGTGGTTGCTAGGGCTTGGCCTATGGTTACTGTGGTATTTTAAGTGTTTTCTGCTGTGCTGGAAGGATGGTTTTAGATGGTTGCAAGTGTATTGGCAGAAGATGGTTACTGTGGTGTTTTAAGATTTGTCACAGTGTTGGCGGATGGTTACTGTGGTATTTTAGGTGTTTTCTGCTGTGCAGGCAGGCGGTTGCTATGGTACTCTAGAGATGGTTGCAAGCGCATTGGCAGAAGATGGTTACTATGGTTTGCTAGGATGTTGGCAGCTGGTTTAGGTGTTTTCTATGATGCTGGAAAACTGTTATTACTGTGTTATTTTAGGTGGTAGCTAGGGTGTTGGTAGATAGTTACCGTAGTACTGGTAGCTAGGGTGTTTGTAGATGGTTACTGTGGTATTGTATGCCTTGTCTACAGTTACTTGTCTGATGGTTACTCTAGTATTTTAGGTGGTATCTAGGGTTTTGGTAAATGGTTAATGTGGTATTTTAGGTGGTAGCTAGGGGGTTGGTAAATGGTTGCTGTGGTATTTTAGGTGGTATCTAAGGTAAGGGGGAGACTGTGGTATTTAAGGTGCTGAGTAGTGTGTTGGCAAATGATTAATGTGGTACTTTAGGCTTTTTCTAAAGCATTGCTAGATAGTTATTGTAGTATTTAGGGTGGTAGTTAGGGTGTTGCTAGATACTGTAGTTACTGTGATATGTAAGAGGTTGACTAGAGTGTTGTTAGATGGTTAATGTGGTATTTTAGGCCTTTTCTACCACATTGTCAGATGGTTACTACAGAATTTTAGGTGGTTGCTGGGGTGTTGTTGGATGGTTAATGTGGTATTTTAGGCCTTTTCTACAGCATTGTCAAATGGTTACTATAGTAATTTAGGTGGTAGTTAGGGTGTCAGCAGATGGTTACTATGGTATTTTAGGCCTTTTTACAGTATTTTTAGAAGGTTACTCAAGACTTTAACGTTGTAGCTAGGGTGTTGGTAGATGGTTAATGTGGTATTTTTGTTTGTTTTTACAGCATTGTCACATGGTTACTATAGAACTTCATGTGGTAGATGGGGTGTTGGTGGATGGTTAATGGGGTACTGTAGGCCTTTTCTACAGCACTGTCAGATGTTTACTATAGTATTTTAGGTGGAAGGTATGGTGTTTAAAGATGGTTACTGTGTTATTTAAGGTGGTAGATAGTTATTGTGGTATTTTAGGGTGGTTAGTATGGGGTTGTCAGATGGTTGCTATACTATTTTAGGTGGTAGATGGTTACTGTGGTCAGATGTAACGTGTGCTTACGCGTGACGGCGGTTCGAGTGATGGGGTTGCCCTGCTTGCGGCCGTTGATGATTGGCTGGACGCTGTAGGTGTATTCCACTCCTGGTGTGAGACCGGAGATGTAGATGCTGCCAGAGCCGGAGGTCACTTCTCTGGGTGCCTCACCTCCCTGACTGGGCCTTACAGACAACTGTGAGAAACACACACACACACACACACACACACACGTTTAGCAATGAAGTACAGAATGGCGTAGGCGGGAAATTGCGCCAGTGTGCAAAACAGGTCCAGGCTATTTACTTTATAACTAATGCGAGGAACTGGAGACCAGGAAATGATGATGGAGGTGTCGGTGACGTCCGTGGAGAAGGGTGGAGCTCTGCCCAGTAGAGGAGCTGTGTGGAAAAAGAGAGAGAAAAATGGGAAAATATATAGAGTTAACTTCTCTACAGACATACGCTATAGTGCTACAAGTTTTCGTTGTCTTCCTTCGTTATATGTTTGAGTAAAATGAACATTGTTGGTTTATTCTATAAACTACAGACAACATTTCTCCCAAATTCCAAATAAAAATATTTTAGTCATTTAGAGCATTTATGTGCAGAAAATGAGAAATGGCTGAAATAACAAAAAAGATTCAGAGCTTTTAGACCTCATAATGCTCTCCTCCACCAGTCTTACACACTGCTTTTAGATAACTTTATGCTGCTTTACTCCTGATGCAAATATTCAAGCAGTTCAGTTTGGTTTGATGGCTTGTGATCATCCATCTTCCTCTTGATTATATTCCAGAGGTTTTTAATTTGGGAAAATCAAAGAAACTCATCATTTTTAAGTGCTCTCTATTTTTTTTCCTGCTGTATTTATGAATCCATAGGATTTAATATAATGTTAGCTCAAACTTTATAGCTATAACAGCATTAGCCCTTCTGGGAAGGCTTTCTACAAGGTTTAGGAGTGTGTTTATGTTTATCACTACTCCACAAGATCTTCTAATAACCTTTTGTTTGGAACATCAATTGGACAGTTTACACTTACTCATTTTTTTTCTCTGCCTACCAACTCAATCTGCAACTAGAAATCTGCACTAGCATCATTAGTTAAAAAAAAAACAGCTTAAAACATATCTACTCTCACTGTAACCTATCCAAACACTAAATATGTATTTATGATTATGTACATTGAGTAAACGCATATTATTATTACAATTATTTTTCTTTTTCTTGGTCTTTTTTCTCTGTGTTTCTCTTATAGTTTTCTTGAAAGTACAAATCTCTTTTAGGCTTTTTTTTACTGCCTGCACAGTTTTTTGTTTGTTTGTTTGTTCATTTGTTTACGTGATGTTACATTCCATTTGCGCAAATAATTAAAAAAATAAAATATAAAATAAAATAAAATTGTCTAAAATATCTTGGTCTGATGAAGCTTTAATAATTTATTTTACTGGAACTAAGGGGTTGAGCACAATTTCTGAAAAACAACCTAAAACCATAATACTAATGATCCCCCCTCTACCAAACTTTACATAAGTACCATTCTCGTGAAAACTGCCAAATCTAGACTAATCTATTGGATCGCCAGAAGGAGAAGCGTGATTCTTTACTCCAGAAAACACATCTCCATTCTTCTAGAGTCCAATGGCGGCATGTTTTGATCCACTGCATGAAGCTAATCTGAAGCTAATCTAAAGTTTGGAGGTCTGTCGTAATTGATTCTACAGAAGATGACTGTTTTTATACACCTGTGGTCAAGGAAACGATCAGAACACCTGAATTTAGTAAAACTTTGGCTACATAAGCTAGAACTACAAGCAATAGGTTTCGAATAGTTCCTAAAAGTGGCCACTAGCAGTGTTAGCATTAGCATTAGCATTGTCTTCATGTAATATCAGTGACTCACTGGTGGTGAAAGTGCCCCGGATGCCCTCGCTGAGGGTGCTGCCCTGTTCCGAGTGCAGGACCACGATGTAGTCGGTGTCCGGCTGCAGGTTGCTGACGGTGTACTGGGTCTCGTGGGAGGGGATCCTCAAGTGTTTGTGGGCGGAGCCGTCTGTGGTGATGAACAGACTGTAGCCTGTGACCTGAGCTTGTGGAGCAGACCACATGACCAGGGCGCTGTTCTCCGTGATGTCGGAGAAGCGTAGCTCTGACGGAGAGTCAGGTTCTGTGGAAACATAAAATAAAATATAAGTTTTAACTGTCTATTTCTATGTATTCCATTTAATAGACATTCATTTAAAAATGTTTTTTTTAGTGTTTTTAAGGAAATATTGTAAATCCATCAAAAACACACATACAGAATTTGGCCAACACTTCTATACACATAAAGGCTACACAAATAGGGATTACATTACACAGACATAAGCATCCGCCACACCAGGTGGTTGCTATGATCTTGCTTGGTGGTCACGATGGTGTTGTTAAGTCAATTTAGGGGTGTTGCTAGCTGGTTGCGAGACAGATGCTCTGGAATCCCAGGTGGTTTCTCTGGGTGTTGCTCAGTGGTTGCTAGGTTGTTGCTATGGTGTCACTAGATGGTTGCTCTGGTGTTGTTCAGTGATTGCTAGGTTCCAGATGGTTATAATTATGTCGTTAGCATTGCTTTGGTGTCACTAGATGGTTCCTATAGTGTTTCTTAGTGAATATAATGGTATAATGGTTGTTGCTGTGGTGTTGCTTGGTCATTGCTATGGCTTTTGTAGGTGGTTGCTAAGAAGTTCCTTAGTGTGTTGCTGGCAGTTACTCTGCTATTCCAGATGGTTGCCATGATGTTGCTAGCTGGTTGGTAGGCAGATGACCTGGTATCCCAAGTGGTTTCTCTGGTGTTTCTTAGTGGTTGCTAGGTGGTGCTATGGTGTCCTTAGATGGGTGCTGAAGTGTTGCTAGGTGGTTGCTGGTAGTTAGTCTGGAGTCCTAGATGGCTGTGATGGTGTTGCTAGCTTTGCTTTGGTATGACTAGATGGTTGCTATGGTGACACTAAGTGAGTAATAGGTCCTATAGTGTTACTGGTTGTTGATTTGGTGTTGCTTGGTGTTGCGCTGCTATGGCATCCCAGGTAGTTGCTAATACCTTGGCACTGCTAGGTGGTTGCTAGGGTGTTGCTCACAATTACTCTGGTATCCCAGAGTAAGTGGTTGCTTTGGCATAAATAGATTGGTGCTATGGTTTTTAAGAGGAATATAAGAGTGTTGTTAAGTAATTATTAGGATGCTGTAAGTAAGTGGTTGCTCTGGTATCACAGGGGTTCGTTATGGTGTTGCAATATTGCTTTGGAGTCCCTATATGGTTGCTACGGTGTTACTAAGCAGTTGCTAGATGGGTGTTGCTGGATGCAGGTTGCTTTGAACTTGCTTGGTTATTGCTATTGCATCCCAACCATTGCTAGATTTGGCACTGCTAGGCGGTTGCTAGGAGGTTGCTTTATGTCTGTTAGGGTTTTGCTGACAGTTAGTTTGATGTGCAAGGTGGTTGTTAGGGAATTACTTAGTGGCTGTTAGGGTGTTATTGGCTGTTATTCTAATGGTTGCTAAGGTGTAACTAGATGGCTCCCTTGGCAGGGCGGTTGCTAAGGTGCTGATAGGTGGTGGTTGTGATATTTCAGGTGGTTGTTATGGTATCTGAAAGTGTGTGGTTGGTATTTATAGGTACACTCACTGGTTCTCCTGTCCCCCACCAGCGGCTGGCTCTCGCTTCCTCCGTGTACGGCGTAGATGTGGAAGCGGTACAGCGTTCCTGGCTGCAGGTGGGTGATCTCGGCGTAGGCGTTGGGAGTGACGGGAAGCTGGAGTGCCTTCTGGGGTCTGTCGTCGGGGGTTACGGGTTCAAAGGTCACTCTGTAGCCGGACACCTCGCTCGGGGGGCCGTTCCAGGTGATGGTGATCTTGGTGTCGGTCACCTCGTAGAACTGCAGGTCCGTCGGGGCGGGGGTCTCTTCTGTGGACAGGAAGTTAAGAACACGAGTCGTTAAATTTCTCCATAAAATAAAAACAGTAATAATAGAAGTAACTATAAAAGTAATAATGATAGTAATGATAGCAGTAAAAATAATGTTAATGGACTAGAACCTCAAGACAACATGTCCAAAATCTTTTACAATCTGTACCAAAGTGGTTGCTATAGTGTTGGTAAATATGTTATACCATTGCTAAGTTGTTGATAAGGTTTTGCAAGATTGCTATCAAATTGCATAGCTGTTGTTAGGGTGTTGCTACCAGTTGCTTTGGTATTCCAGGTGGCTACCGTGGTGTTGCTAAGTGTTACTTTGGCATCCCCGGTGGTGGCCATGGTGTTTCTTGATGGTTGCTATCGAGCTGCAATGTGGTTGTTAGGGTGTTGCTGCCAGTTGCTATGGAATCCCAGGTGGTTACTATGGTGTTGCCCTGGTATCCCAGGTGCTTAAGATGGTGTTGCTAAGTGTTACTTTGATATCCCAGGTGGTTGCTGTAGTGCTACTAAATGGTTGGCAAACAAATGCTACAGTTGCTAAATGACAGTTTTGCTGGCAGTTGCTTTGGTATCCCTGGTGGTGGGAAAGTGGTTGCTATGGTGTTGATAAGCGATTGGTAGATAGATGTTATAGAATTGTAAGGTGGTTACTATGGTGTTGCCAAATGATTGCTTTGATGTTAGTCAGGTAGTGGCTGGAAAATGGTACTGCTAGGTGGTTGCTATGGTGTTGCTAAGTGTTTTGTTTAATCAGTTTTATCAGTAAACTCAGTATTGATATAATTATGAAATTCACACATATAAAAACTCATTCTGAGTAAATGGTTCACTGGTATATTGTCCAAAAAAAAGTGCAGAAGCGCAGAAAGCAAAAAGAAAACAGCAGGAAGAAGTCTGTGTGTGTGTTTAAGTGTGCGTGTGTGTGTGTGTGTGTGTGTTTAAGTGTGTGTGTGTGCCAGCTGGATGAATCTGGAAGGAAAATAAAGAGAACAGTAAACTTCCAGTGTGTGTGTGTGTGTGTGTGTGTGTGTATGTTTGTGTATAAGTGTGTGTGTGTGTGTGTGTTCTGGCGAGAGACAGTGTGTAAATCAGACGCCGCCTGAGCGCGGCAGAGAACTGGCACACGCCTCAACATGTGAGAGAGCACGCAGGGCACACACACACACACACACACACACACACCGCCACAGCAACCGCCAGTGTTCTGCTCCAAATCACACAAAAAACTCTCTCTCTAAAAACTGTCAGATTAAGCCCTGCTGATTTAATACATACCATAATATTATATAATAATTATATAATAATTATATTACTGCAATAATAATACTAATAATGACAATATATATTTTTTTAAATTACATTAAACACTAAAATATGTGTCTTAAAAGCTGATTTAACCCTCTGTTTTGTTTATCACACATTAATTTCCTTATTTATTTAATTATTAACTTCATTATTCTTATTTTATCTTTATCTAATACAATGAGCCGTATTAGTGGGTTCTCAAAAATAAACTTCTATGATAAAAATAAAAGTCTATACGTTGATTTATTAGAACTTTATTATTTCTGGACCTCTGTGTGTGTAAGTAACTATAGGTTTAAATAGGATCTCCGGTGGATTTGGCATTCAGCAGGTTCATCATTATTTCACATGTTGAAAAGTAACATATGACATCGCAAAGACTGTTATAAGTGTAAAAATGTCTTTATTTTAAAATGCTTCTACTGTTGTCCGTCTCGCTGTTAGCCAATCAGTGGCGATATTTGTTTGCATGTATGAATATTCATGAGCAAGAGCTGAAATCCTATTGGTTCCCCCCGCCCACGCCTCCACCGGACTAAAGCAGTGTTATACTGGATCTCCGGAGCACTATTTTTTTTTTTTCCACAAAAAATAGCTCACATTGCGTTTATTTATGCTAGAGACACAACTAGACATTTTAGCCTGATGGTATGTAGTGAAGATGTTACCAGGCTGTGGTTCTCCAGCGGTGTTGACCTGCAGCACCACCGGTACGCTCTCCTGGTTGTCCTCCACGGCGTAGATGCTGACGTTGTACTGGGATCCGGGCTGGAGGTCCACCAGGGTGACGGTGGTGACGGACTCGGGCAGGATGAGCTCGGTGCTGCTGCCCTCCTCAGACGGGGTGTAGACCACCCGGTACCCTACACACAACATCACACACACACATCACACACCGTCAGTACCATCAGTACAGGGATCCAGATTGTTTGGTATGGTGTGAATCCAGCGCGGTGGAGTTCTGGTCCTACCTGTGATGGGAGCTTGTGGTCGGGTCCAGGAGATCACGATGGACGTCTCTTCAACACCTGTAACCCTGTGGTCTGTAGGAGCGTCAGGAGCTGCAGGAGAGTAAGTTTGGTGAGTAAGAAAAACATTTTTTTTTGACAAAAATTTCTCCAAACAAACAGCACTTTACTTAAACCAACAGCCACCATATTTTTCTCACTATAAGGTGCACTATCAATAAACGTCTATTTTCTGGTCTATTTTCATACATAACTTGTTAGGAACGGGGGTGTCGCCATGTTTCCCTTCTAAATCAGCAAAGCAAACCTGAAGCATTAGCATTAGCATTAGCGGCTAACTGCTAATGCCACCTAACTGCCACGCAAAAGCACTACACTGAGGATCCCTAAGTGTTCAGGTAAGCCAGGGTGATATTAGCTAGCGGTTCGTCTGTCCCACGTAGCTTTTTTAAAACATGGTAAACACAGACTACAGTCCATTATATTCGCCTCTGAACAGCGAAAGAGTTAGCGCTTAGCAGGTAATGCTAATGCTGCTCCAGCAGTGCTAGCCAGGGAAAGCAGTAGGCTACAGGCCGATAATACTCACCTCTGAACAGGCTAAACTATAACCCTAAGCACTTTACTGGCTTTACTCACATTACAAATAAAAAGTAAAATGTTTCTTCTTTTAATGTTTTTAGTTAATTCAAGTCATATTGCATTAGGTTTTTTTTTTTAATAGCAGCGGCAGCATCAGAGGCATTGATTATCAGAGTGCGTATACTATAAGAATATGAGACACTTAGAAAACGGCCTGTTTAAGTTCATGTTTACACTCTACACATAAAATAATGAAATAAAATAAAAGCATTTAACAATATTTGTGATGTCTGGTATCAGTTTACTGAGTTTTCTGGTTTTACAGTATGAACTGATATGATAATTGAAAGATACGAGCTGTACAGGACTAGGTTAGTAATGTTAGCTAAGCTAACTTAGCAATATCATTTATTTATTTACTAAAAGCGTAAGTATAAGTGTGCTGGTGCTCACCAGTGGTCTGCGTGGTGTGTAGGATGATGTTAGTGTCGCCCCCTGGCTGAACTTCGAACACCTGTACGTTGTATCTGCGTCCGGGCAGGAGGTTCTCGATGTTGACGGAGGTGGCAGTGCGGGGGAGGTCTGCATCAGATACAGGAGATTAGATCACTGTTAATTACTGGTAAAATCTGGCAGAGTAACACGTAGAAAAGACGTAAAGTTCGTAAGCTGTTCATAAGCAGCGCTCACCAATCACACTGGGTTGGGCTCCCTCCTCTGAGAGCTCGTACTCCACCCTGAAGCCGGAGATGGTGTCGGACGCAGAAACCCAGGAGATAACGAAGCTGCTGGAGGTGATCTCCGTCACCGACTCCGACGTGTCCAACACCGGGGGAGGCGGAGTCGTGATGCCCTCAGTGGGAATCACTACAGGAGACAAGAGTGATGGTGAGAATAGTGAAAATGTACTTTTCAAGAAAGGCCAAGAGACAACAAAAGCAGAGAAGAAAAATGAGAAAAAAAAGAGACAAGAAGAGAAGAGAACAAGAGAGAAGAAACAGAGAAGAGAAAATATAAATGAAAAAAGAGAAGACAAAAAAGGAATAGTTATAAGACAGAAAAGAGAAAAGAAAAAAGAGACAAAAGAGTATGAAGAGATGAGGTGAGACAAGAAGGTCCAAACCAAAAAGAGAATAAATGATCAAAGAGCAGAAAGAAGAGAAAAGTTAAGACAATATGTGACATAAGAAGGAGAGAAAAGACAAAAAAGGGAAGAAGAAAACGGAAGAGTTATGAGACAAAAAAGAGAAAAGAAAAAAAAAGCTGAGACAAGGCAAGAAAAGACGAGTTGAAACCATATGAAACCATATGAGACAAAAGGAGAAGTGAAAAGACAAAAAAGGGAAGAACAAAAAGGAAGAGTTTTGAGAGAAAAGGATAAGAAGGGACGAGATGAGGTGAGACACAACATCCAAGACAAGAAGAGAGGAGACAAGAAGAAATTAAATGAGCAAAGAGCAAAGAAGGAAGGAGATGAGATGAGGCAAGAAGAGATGAGTTGAAACAATATGAGGTGAAACAATATAAGGCAATGTGAGACAAGCACAGAGGAGATGAGACAAAAATTTGAAACAAAAAGAGAAAAGACCAAAAGAGACAAAAAGACAAGAAAAATGAGACGAGGTGAGGCAAGGTGATACTAGACAAAAAGAGACAAAATGAGATGAGAAGAGACAAAAAATAAACAATAAGAGGCAATAAGAGATGAGAAAAAGTAGATGAGAGAATATGAGAACATCAAGGAGCAATCAAGGTGTAAGTTTTCATACAGGAGCCGTGGGAGGTGGTGAAGTCGAATCTGGTTGTCTCGCGGCGTCCAGAGTGGAGGATGGAGACGAGCTGACCTTCGTAGGTCAGACCGGACTTCAGGCCTGAGATGGTGTAGAAGTTGATGTGGCCTGGAATAACCGCCTGCTTCCACGGGGTTCTGGTGTTTTTCTGAAAAAAAAAACCAGGAAGCAGTTAGAGTAGAACAGCAAATTCAATCAAACCCAACAGCTTCTGCTCCAGAATTGTCCCACCCCTGTCCCCCCGCAGAACAGTAAAAAATACTACAGATTATATTTATCTGAATTACTGTTTATATGTCTACTTCATCATTCTAACCTACTAAAGATTTGTTCAGGGCTGAGAAACAAGAAGAGACAAAAAGAGAAGAGAAAAGAAGTAAAGATGAGACAAGAAGAAGAGAAACCAGGTGAGACAAGGCGATAAGAGACAAAAAAGAAGACAAAGGACAGAACAGACGTGTTCAATATGACACGAGAAGAAGACATGAGAAGAAATTATAAGAGACAAGACAAGACAAGAAGAGACAATAAAAGATGAGAGGATAGAAATGTTAAGGTGACATAAGGTGAGACATAACGACACAAGGCAAAAAGAGAAAAGAAAAGAGACAAGAGAGGAAATGGGGCAGAAGAAAAAATGTATAAGAGGACAAGACGAAAAGAGAAGGGAAAAGAAGAAATGAGACAAAATAAAACAAAACATAGAAAAAAGAAGAATAGAAATAGAACAAGAAGAGAAACACGAGAAGAGTTGAGACAAGAAAAGGGGGAGAAGAGGAGAGAAGATAAGATGAGATAAGATGACATGATATGTTACTAGTACAGAAGGTGAAGAGACAAGATGAGGAGAGATTAGACCACACAAGGTGAGATGAGATAAGACATGTAGAGAAGAGAAGTGACATGAAAAGGAGATACAAGAAGAGAAGACACAAGAAATTAACAGCAGAGATGAGGTGAGAGACAAGACAATATGAAAAAAGGTAGAAGAAAATACAAGACACAAGAGGAGAAAACACGAGAAGAGTTGAGACAAGACAAAAGGAGATGAAAGAGAACAAGATAAGAAGATAGGAAAATGGTACAGAAGAGAAGCGACAAGAAGAAAAGGTAAAAAAAACAGTGATGTGAGGAGAAAAGATTATATGACACTATTAAAGAAAAGACAAGATGAGAAGAAACAAGAAATGATAAGCACAGATGAGATTTGATGAGATTATACGAGACAAGAAGAAAAGAGAAGTGACAAAAAGAGACAATAGAGAAAACACGAGAAGAGTTGAGACGAGACAAGAGGAATAAAAATAATACGAGAGGAGACATTATGAGAAAAGAAGAAAAAAGAAGAGACAAGAAGAGACAATAGAGAAAACACGTGAAGAGTTAAGAAAAGACAAGAGGAGTAAAAATATACGAGAGGAGACATTATGAGAAAAGAAGAAAAGAGAAGAGACAAGAAGAGACAATAGAGAAATCACATGAAGAGTTAAGAAAAGACAAGAGGAGTAAAAATAATACGAAAGGAGAAGATATGAGACAAGAAGAAAAGAGAACAGACAAGAAGAGACATTAGAGGAAACCCGAGAAGAGTTGAAATGAGACAAGAGGAGAGAGAAGAAGACGAGATTAGATGATATGAGACAAAATGAAAGAAACAGATAAGAGAAAATACAAGAAGACACAAGAAGACAAGACAAGAGTCCAGTGAGTTCAGTCCAGGACGGTGAGGATACTGTACAGGTCAATAGTCACAGAGTAACTGTCCTCGCGTCAGTTGCACAACTCAGATTATTAAAGATTTATTCAGGGCTGTCCAGCTGTCTGGCCCCGTGTCCCGGCTTCCCTGTGTGCCCGTGTCCTGGTGCCGGGAATCAACACCTGATCTGAGGATTTGGGTGGGTAGAAGTAAAGTTCTGGACGTCTGTAAACATCAGACACTTCCTTCTCTGCTGAATAAACAGCGTCTCTCATTAAATCCAGACTGTGAACTTCAACAACACGCTGACTGTGTTCCACCAGAACCTGCAAACGCCTCGCAAACAAGCCTGAAGTTCAAGGACGGGGGGGACGGGGGGCACAGGGGGACGGCAGTTTGTTTGAACTAGAGAAATTACGTCCTGTACTTCTATCTTTACGCAAACAGCGGCTAACGCTAACTGTTTACTGTCCTGTTTAAGGAAACATTGCTTATTCTGATCTTGTTCAAAGAACCTCGACATACCCCTGACATCTATTAGGATCATCTGGACAAAAAACACAGTCTTGGTCTGGAGGAAAATACTGAAAACATATAGTCGCCCAACCACTCTCTCTGCTCTAACGCCAATTAAATACATGAATACATTTCCCCCAATACAGTTGGATTCAGGCTTTAAAAACCCTTTGAAAAAGGGTCTTGCATATGTACATAATTTCTTTGAATCAAACATTTCGGAAAAGTCCTTTACTCAACTTAGACAAGAATTTGAACTTTCTAAAACTGATTTTTTCAGGTTACTACAAATTAGGTGACATACCATGTAAGATATTTTTTTTATAATTTATACCAAACTCTTAAATCAATGGAGCCAAATAACTCCCTGCATATTAAGCGTAAATGGGAAGCTGAACTACAGATTAAGATCTCAATAAAAAAAAACAGGGAACAGCCCAGTGCATCCCTAATTATATTATCAACATTAACATTTTACCTGGACCTCTACCTTTAACCGGGACTGGCTAGCACTGCTTACCGGGGCTGGCTAGCACTGCTAACTTGGGCTGGCTAGCACTGCTAAGTACAGTTGGCAAAGGCTGCTAACCAGGACTAGCTAGCGCTGCCAACGCAGCTGGATAGCGCTGCTAACAGAGACTGGCTAATGCTGCTAACCTGGGCTGGCTAGCACTGCTAACCACAACTGGCTATGCTGGCCCATCTCTCACCGAGACTGACCAGCACTGCTAACTGGGACTGGCTAGCACTGCTAGCCTGGGCTGGCTATGCTGCTAACCGCAGCTGGCTAGCACTGCTAACTGGGGCTGGCTGGCAGTGCTAATCTGGGCTGGCTATGCTGCTAACTGGAGTTGAGTAGCACTGCTAACTTGCTAATTGGGACTGGCTAACGCTGCTAACTACAGCTATCGGTCACAATAAAACAAAATACTGGAAATCTAACCTTACTGTAAATAAAAGGAAGCGCTTTGCTCACCAAAATAAACAGTTTTACAGTTTTCAGGAGAGAAATCTGTGTAGATTAACATCCAGCACTCGTTTAACTTTGAAAGAAAATGTTTTTTTTTGTAAGAATTCTATTTTTGTTTACTTAGGCTCCTCCCCCAGCTTCCTTATTAGAAGGGAAACATGGCGAAACCCTTGCTCACTTCGATGTAGGCACCCTTACTAGTGTCACTTAATGTGCTTTATAGTCTGGAAATTACGGTAATGCCATTTGTTCCCCTTTAAGTAGTTTTAAACCAGTACTTTTTTTTTTACAACACTTTTACTTAATAAGTAAAAAGCTTGAGTTGATAATTTTTCAACTTCTACAGAAGTATTCTATTAAACCCTAATATCTATACTCTATTCTACCTACAAGGTAATGAATGGAGATACTTTTCACACATTTGTCCTCCAGCGCACTGGAGGCCCTTAAACTTTACAATAACACAAAACTACATTGGCCCAAAGGTAGAGCCCTGAGGAACTCCACAGTATAAAAGTGCTAGAAACAGCTATACATACCACTCTCCATTTGAGGATGTACTCGGTGATGTGGGCTGATGAAGGTGGATTCCACTGGATGGGATGAGAATTGGGCTTGTTTCCTGTCTCAGTGATGATCACCCGGACTGGAACTGAAGGGGGAGGAGATAAATAATAAGATTAGCACCCATTTCATCTGGAATGGAACTGCGGCGGGATTTTCTGGTTCTGGTTTTTCGCCTTTCAGTGAAAAATACGTCTTAGCTCAGGCTTCCACTGAGACTTGTGTAACGACCAGCACAGGTGGACTGGATTAACGTCTCTGGAGAGAAGAAAGCAACAAAAGCAAAAATAACATCGAACAGCCTGCAGCTGCTGCAGAATACGATTCGTAATAACGAGAAATTAGTCAAATCTAATTTTTGTGGAGGATAAATCCACTGCATCGCTCTACTCTGGCCTGGGGTGACCCGGAGGCTCGGCCCTGGAGATCATGTAACACTGAAATAATGACGGGACTTTCAGTGCAGTTACGGTAATCACTTCCATATGTGCACATCATACATCACTTCCACAGGAATGCGATAAATATTACGTCAACAGATTACGTCAACCCAAATAACTCTTTTTTTTCACAGGCCATAAAAATGCGACTGCAGCTCACAGGATGCTTAAGTTGATGTTCTGGATGTGACTGAAGATAAACTGGATTTGTTTCTAAAATCAGATCTGGGTTTGGGTTGATTATTTGCATTTTTATACTTTTATTTATAAGAGATCACATCAGATTTGCCTGTCTGGACATCACAATCCTAAAACCTCAGAATGTGGTTTAGATCCAATTAGCAAAAATTTTATTTCCTATGGTTTCTAGCTGCCCAACATTCAGAAAATCAATCAGGATACAATCTAGAAATGCCAAAAATCTATGGGTCATTTCTAGCTTTTCAACAATCAGAAATTACATCAGGATACAATCTAAAAACGCTAAAAATGGTTCCATGTGATTTCTAACTGTCCAACAATTAGAAATCAAACAGTATACAATATAGAAATTCAGAAAATCTGATTTTACATGATTTTCAGGTGTCCAACGATCAAAAATCAATCAGGATACAATCTAAAAATGCCAAAAATCAGATAATGTGATTTCTAAATGCCCAACAAGCAGAAATCAATAAGGATAAAATCTAAAAATGCTACTTGTCAAACAATAAAAATTCAATACGGATACAATCTAGAAATGCCAAAAATCAGATTTCAAGTAGTTTCCAGCTTTCCAACAACTAGAAACTCAAATCAGGATACAATCTGAAAAAGCCAGTAAATCTGATTTCATGTGATTTCTAGCTGCTCAACAATTAGAAATAAATCAGTATACAATATAGAAATGCCGAAAATCTAATTTTATGTGATTTCTAGCTGCTCAACAATCAGAAATCCCTATCAGATTAAATACCAATCTGTATACAAGTTAAATACTAATCTAAAAATCAATATAAATATTAAAATAGGATTTTCTGTCATTTCTGGCTGTCCACACCATCAGCAATCAACCTGGATTCAATCTAAAACTGCTGACAATAGCATTTTTACGTTTCTGGATGCAATCTAAACATGATATACGAAAAACAGATTTTACACAGTCTCTTGCTGCCCAGACTATCAAATAAAAATTCAGTCTGATCAAGCAGATTTAATGTGGTTGCTGGCAGTCTAGATAATCTAACATCAATCTGGATATAATATAGATATAACAAATTTGTTTTTTTTGTGGCTATTTAAATTATACAAATCTAATCTGGATAAAATGTGGAGATGCTAAGAATTGAAGTTCATCAGCTAAAATCTGATTTGGTGTGGTTTCTGATTGTCCAGACAATCAAAAATCTATCTGGATCAAATGAAAATATGCCAAAAATCAGATTTGTGCTGTCAGTCTGAACTAGGGTTAATCTCAAAAGTCCTCAAAAATCACTCGTCCATCAAACCTCCACAGTCCAGACTGCAACACATGGGCGCTATGTGTGTATTTTATGTTCCTGCAGATGTAATTCAGAGTAATATCACATGTTCAGAGTGTCCCTGTTCTCCGATAATGGTTAGCAGACGGATAATTCATGTTCTGGAACAGAACGGTCCGTTTGTTGACGCTCCCTAACACATTAACCGCTGTCTCAATATGAAAGAGGGCAAATGTTAAAGCCAGCAGTTTCCACTGATCAGCATTACAGTCAGTAAGAGAGGCTCCGGACTGACTGAGGTCATGTGATGTCTGTTGAGAATCACTTACATCATCACCTGTAGCCCCTACCCCTCTGCAGGTGTGGCTCTCTTATAATCACTACAGAATATTATGAAGTTTATGGACAGATTCTTATTCAATTTTTTTTTCAGGGGAAATAATTAGGGAGGCAGGAAATGTGTGAGAGAGCTGTAACAGAGAGCCGCCATACGGCAGGTTTAAGTTCATTTTTACACTCTACTCACAAGCAATACATTAACTCAGTACTCAATAACTACCTCTTCACAAACTGTCTGTTTAATATGCTGCATTCCTTTTCAGGAGTAGTATTGCTAGTTGAGCTAACTTAGCATTAGCATTTGTTTGTTCACCAAAAACTCTGACCCGCTATCTTTGTTTGTATTTCACTCACGTGAACTACTGAGGCTTTCATGTGGAGTTATGTAATAAACATAACGTCTTCCAAAATCACCCATCCTAAACTCAACTGAGTTGGTTTGTAGTGAGTTTGGGATGAGTTTAGAACGAGTTTAGGAAGGTTTTTAATGAGTTTAGGATTAGCTTGGGATGAGTTTGGAATTAGTTTGGAATGGGTTTTGATTGAGTTTGTAGTGAGTTTGGGATGAGTTTGGGATAAGTTTGGGATGGGGATTAAGTGAGTTTGGGATGGGTCAGAGATGAGTTTGGGATGAGTTTGGGATGGATCAGGGATGAGTTTGGGATGAGTTTGGGATGGAGCAGGGATGAGTTTGAATGAGTTTGGGATTAGCGATGAGTTTCCTTGCCTCCGCGCTCACTGGGGATTCTGTATTCTGTATTTTCTATGTGTAATGTTTTGCCTGATTCTTTGTCCTGTAATCATGTTTCTGTAAAGCTGCTTTGTGCCAACACCTGTTGTAAAAAGCGCTATACAAATAAATTTTGATTTGATTTGATTTGATTTGATTTGGGATGGATCAGGGATGAGTTTGGGATGGATCAAGGATGAGTTTGGGATGGGGTTTGAGTGAGTTTGGGATTAGCGATGAGTTTGGGATAGATCAGGGATGAGTTTGGGATGGATCAGGGATGAGTTTGGGATGGAACAGGGATGAGTTTGAGTGAGTTTGGGATTAGCGATGAGTTTGGGATGGATCAGGGATGAGTTTGGGATGGATCAAGGATGAGTTTGGGATGGGGTTTGAGTGAGTTTGGGATTAGCGATGAGTTTGGGATGGATCAGGGATGAGTTTGGGATGGATCAGGGATGAGTTTGGGATGGGGTTTGAGTGAGTTTGGGATTAGCGATGAGTTTGGGATAGATCAGGGATGAGTTTGGGATAGGTTTTGAGTGAGTTTGGGATTAGCGATGAGTTTGGGATAGATCAGGGATGAGTTTGGGATGAGTTTGGAACAAGTTTAGGATGGGTTTTGAGTGAGTTTGGGATGGATCAGGGATGAGTTTGGAACAAGTTTGGGGTGGGTTTTGAGTGAGCTTTGGGTTGAGTTGGGATGGATTTGGTGTGAGTTGGGGTGAGTTTGCAAATGAGATTCAAATAGATTTTGAGTGAGTTGGAATGAGTTTTTTGAGGGTTTTGAGTGAGTTTGGGATTAGTTATTATTGCTACTTTAAAGAAACTGAGATTGAAAACATTTTCTGGTTTGTTTAACACTTTGTTTTCTAACACTTGATTTATAGGTAACTCCATATGTGTTTGTTTATAGCTCTAATGACTTCAATATTAATCTACAATTTAAACTATTCATCAGAAATGAACACGGTATTGTGTGGAGTATTTTTTAACGATCACGTGGGATCAGGGAGAGTGGACGGGTTTAAGCCTTTTGCTACAACAACAGCGATCACACCTCCATCACAAATCCCAGAGGAAGAGTGTAGAGGTTCACACCCACGTCCATTTGCCTCCCAACACCAACACCCAACACCAACCCCCCAACACCAACCCCCCAACACCACCAAAACAAGCAGCCAAACTGCTAAATAACAGACCAATGAAAGCAGATGCTGTGTTAGTGTTAGCACTGTGGATCTGAAGAACACAAACACTGATTAATGATTAGAGAGGAGCAGAACTGTGGGACTAATCAGATCAATAGTATCAATAGTGCAGCACCAGCATTAGCTAAGGTCCAAATTCCAAGTGCTTTCAAGTGCTTCTGGTACTTTTTCAGACTTTCAGACGAAATTAACCCACAATATTTCATGATTTATCTGCTCAACTTCTTTTACTTTATCAATCTATATCCACTCCTGCATTTCAAACCTTGAATACATTCCAAAAAAAGTTGTGCAGTAAAGTTTTTACCACTTTCTAAGGTCGCCATTACTTCTTACTACACTTTAAAGATGTTTAGACACTGAGAATACCAAGCAATTCAATGGTTTTAAGTGTTATTTTGTGGACAAACCCAGAATCAGTCCTGGGTACAGAATCATTTATTCAGAAGAAGTGATAAAACTCTTTAAAACCCTGGATACAAGGTGCAAAAAGCTCCAAGAGCAGAAACTATAGCCCTGTTTAAATATACAAATACTGTATCTTAAAGGATACAATTATTGCACACTGAAATAAATTGTATTTATTTGTTAACTGGAGAAAGAAGGCTGATTTTAATACTGTAATTCTTCTTTGTGCAAACAATTTTTTTTTTGTTTCTATCGTACTGATTCAAAGAACCCTTTGTAGCATCTTGATTTTAGATGCCCTTGTGAAATAAGGAAGTGCACTTAAGAGCTTTAAAAGTATGTTAAAATTAGGTAAAGAATACTAAAAGTACATTTTCAATTGAATTACTTAAAAAAACTTTAAATATACTTTTTCTGTATCTCCATAAAATGTCTTTTTAAGCAATATGCTTTAAATTAAACGTTGTGTTGATGTAAAAAAAAAAAAACTACGCTAAAGTGCACTTTATGCAGTATTTAATGCCAAGACGAACATATTTTCTAGTAGCATTAAGGTGTACAAAATGTGTGCATCAATATATAAAGTAGTATATTTATGATATACTCTAATTGCATTAAAAATAATGGTTTTAAAACACATACTTAAATCTACTCAATTTTGCACTCCAAAGCACAATTTAATGCACTTATTTTGTATTTAAATAGTTTAATTACAATTTAAGTTGTTCCAAAATATTACATTTCGTATGTATTTAAGTACATACTAATTTTAATGTTAAAAGTATATACGTTTCCATGTTTAATATACTTTTAAAAAATACAGCTCTGGAAAAAAATAAAAGAGAAATTAAAAATTATGATTTTCTTTGATTTTACCAAATTAAAAACTATGCCTATAATCAAAACGAAAATATATAATCGCAAGCCATCAAGCCAAGCTGAACTGCTTGAATTTTTGCACCAGAAGTGTAAAACATAAAGTTATCCAAAAGCAGTGTGTAAGACTGGTGGAGGAGGAGAACATGATGCCAAGATGCATAAAAAAACTGTGATTAAAAACCAGGGTTATTCCACCAAATATTGATTTCTGAACTCTTAAAACTTTATGAATATAAACTTGTTTTTTTTTTTTGCATTATTTGAGGTCTGAAAGCTCTGCATCTTTTTTCTCAATTTCTGCAAATAAATGCTCTAAATGACAATATTTTTATTTGGAATTTGGGAGAAATGTTGTCTGTAGTTTATAGAATAAAACAACAATGTTCATTTTACTCAAACATAAACCTATAAATAGCAAAAACAGCGTACCGGAGGACAGCAGGGGTTCGCAGGCCTGTTCTCCGATGCCGTTCCCGTGGCAGTAGCATCGGTACCGGATTCCTTGGATCACCTTATCCCACGCTTCTCCAATCTGGTAGAACGCCTTGGACTCGGGTTCCTGGCACTGATCTGAGGCGAGAGAAATATTTACATAAGAGAAGTGCAAAGCGTCCTCTGGCTCTCCAGCAGCTGCAGAGGAAACATCTGCTCTTCAGAGCGGCAGCGGCTTTTCCTTCTGAAGGGCTTTAAGAGGTTTGGAAAGTGCGACATTTACCATAGACCTGCCGCCTGTCTCGCTCTCCTGACCTCTACAGCTCTGATATAATAAAATACTAAAGCTATTGTTCACTCAGGTCACTCGGCTGAATCACAGGAAACTGGAGAAAGTTACTGCAGAACAGCCGAAATTACGATTAAACTTCTGCAGATCAGTGAGCAAGTCTCCAGAGATGAGGACTGCGGATATTAAAAGAAAGCGAATCTGCTGCTGGCTCACCGATGGCGTCGCATTTCCAGCGTCCTCGGCCCTGACCGAAGCAGGTGCAGTTCATCATGTAGCCCTCAGTGTGGCGCTTATCGAAGTTCTGGTTCACCTCGTACGTGTGGCCGTCTACGATGCACTGATCTGGAGGTAAAAAAAAAAAAAAAATAGATTATAGGGTTATTACAGGTCCAAAAATGAAGAAATCGCACTCAATTCCTTGGAATTCTTAGAAATTTACAAGATTGAACTTCTTTTTTCCACCCAGAATAAAATTCTCAAGCAGTTTTGAGCCATAAAGATATTTTATCTTCAATTCTATTGCACATATAGCATTAAAAATTCGATATCCTCCATGCAGAACCGAGCAGTTAGTTGTACTATACTTGGCAACCGGGGTGTTGGCACGTACAACACTCATGCTGCGTTCAAGTCGTGTCAGAAAAATCGTATTTACGGGATGGAACCACCACCTTCAACCTCAAAATGACCACTTCCAAATGATTGTTTCTTCTGCATTTGTGCTAGAATTTCATTTTCACGTTCATTTTAACATTCTAACTTTTTGCAATTTAGAATATATCTATGGGCTATACAGAAACATACCTAAGTTCTAACATCTCCCTCATTGCTGACTTTCCACTGACAGTAGGTACAGATCCCTCCCTCAGAAGAAGTCTGCTGGCTATTCCTACTGTGTTCTACTGTGGCTATTCTGTGGGGCTCTGGTGATGGGTGGCGCCAGGGTGGTTCTTCTATGCAGGTTTTTTTTTTTGGGGTGTTTGGAGTACTTATAGTTATTAAAGGGGCAGTCGAGACCCAAGTGGAAATACAAAATAGCACAAAAATGCTAACCCAACATTCCAAAAGGCTATTTAACCTTTGTCACAGATATTTACAGCAGATTTGGGGACACCACATAGCAAGATATCTATATTGCATCCATATCTTTTCAAGAAAAGGAGATGTGTCTGTGGTTGAAGGTGCTAAATTAGCATTTACAAAAGACTCCATACGCCTACTCTCCACTCTGTGGAGGTAAACTCTGTTCTGAAGCTCCGATGAAATGGACATATTGGGTGTGGTGAGGCTGTCGGAGGAGATACCTTCACAGAAACGTCAGAACCAATTGGTTTCTCTGTAATCTACAGCATACCATTGCTGCAAGTTCCGCCCTCTTTATCATCATGCAGAATAAGCAATGAGGTTTTGGCCCAAGCGCCTTAAGCCAATTCACATACTTGGCAACCGGGGTTTTTGCATATTATACTGGTATACCTCGTAGTTGAGAGTAGGCAATGCAACTCCACTCGCCACGCCCATTTCCCAAACACGTGCAGCGCATCAAGTGGCCCATGGTGTCGTGGCGCTTGTCCCATTGGTCACCCAGACGATACATCACATCATTAGCTGTGCAGATTTCTTCATGAGCTACAGAGAAAGAGAGAGAAAGAGAGAGACACATATATAAAGATATAAAGAGAGATTTACACAGTGGAATAAATATTTAATAAATTTACTGATTACTGTATATACAGTTGCAAGAAAAAATATTCTTTGGTTTTACTTGGATTTCTGCATAAATTGGTCAATAAATGTCTCCTGATCTTCATCTGAGTCACAACAATAGACAAACACAGTCTGTTTAAATTAAAAACACACAAAACATATATATGTTTGCATGTTTTTATTGAACACAACATATTAACATTCACAGTGAGGAGGGAAAAGTATGTGAACCCCGAGGCTAATGACTTTTCTAAGAGCTAAATGGAGGAGGCAGAATGTGATGAGATTGTTTTGAGATGTGTTGGTTAAAAAAAGCTGCCCTGCCCTATAAAAAAACACACACCAGTTTTGAGTTTGCTGTTCTTAAGAAGCATTTCTGCTTGATGTGAATCATGCCTCAAAAGAGCACAAAAGGTCAAGCTCTTCGTTCAAGACCTTCGTTCAAGAATTGTTGACTTGCATCAAGCTGGAAAGGATTATAAAAGTATCTCTAAAAGCCTTGATGTTCATGTGTCCACACGATAAGACAGACGCTGTACAAATGGAGAAAGTTCAGCACTGTTGCTGCTACTCTCCCTAGGCGTGGTAAAGTCCTGTAAGGATGACTGTAAGAGCACAGCACATACAGAATGATCAATGAGGTGAGGAAGAATCCTAGAGCGTCAGCTGTAGACTTACAGAAATCTCTGGCACATGCTAACATTTTTGTTTGAAATTTGCAAAGGAGCACCTGTGTGTTCCAACACATTCCTGTCTACAATATCAGCAATGTGTGTAACTTAAAAGTCGCTAAATGCATTTATTAAAAGGAGTGTCCACAAATATGTAGAGATATAATAGTTTGGTCAGTGAAACTGAAACACCTGGTTTTAGAGCACAATAATTTATTGTGGTGACGGACAGTTCCGGTGGAAACAGGAGAGTTGAGGTGCACACTGAACTCTGCGGTGATTTGATCAGCCGTGGTTTTATGTTTTTTGGATACAATCCGGGTTAGCACCCAAACATCCCTTTCAGACAGCTTCCTCTTACAGCATCCACAGTTAATCCTGTTGGATGTGGTTGGTTCTTCTTGGTGGTATGCTGACATTACCCTGGATACCGTGGCTTTTGATGCATCACAAAGACTTGCTGTCTTGGTCACAGATGCTTCGGCAAGACGTGCACCAACAATTTGTCCTCTTTTGAACTCTGGTATGTCACCCATAATGTTGTGTGCATTGCAATATTTAGAGCAGAACTGTGCTCTTACTCTGCTAATTGAACCTTCACACTCTGCTCTTACTGGTGCAATGTGTAATTAATGAAGATTGAACACCAGGCTGCTCCAATTTAGCCATGAAATCTCCCACACTAAAATCACAGGTGTTTCAGTTTCATTGTTCAACCCTTGTATATATATACTGTGGATTTTAACACTGTGGATTTTACTGTGTGTTTTTACCCACCAGCCATGGGGCAGAAGCCGAAGCGCTGCTCGTCGTCGTAGTTGGTGGTGGTGCCGCACCACTTCATGCCGTCGCGGCGTCCGTCGGCGGTGCAGTCGGTGTAGTTGCGTCCGTTGTAGATGAAGGGGAATTTGCACATGGCGCCATTGGAGTTCCCTCCGCGGGTCGTCACCATCACTGAGAGAGATTTAATAAATATAAACTGCAGCTCTGAGGAGCAAATCCACACCTCATCCATCTTCCTCCACCTCCAGACCAGACTAAACCCACTGTCTCATTTTAACCGAGGAGAAACGTTATGATCAGCCAGAGCTGAAGCCTGGCCTGAAACAGGGGGCTTTATATATAGAGAGCTCAAAAACTGGCAAAGGTAAATTAATCTGTAATCTGCATATTTCAATGGATTTTAAATTTAAATTTAATTTGAAATGGTGTAATTCATACATTAGAATTAACACTGCTTTTTTGTGTTTTAAACTTGCGTGAGTTGGGTTTTTAAATAATGCAATATTAATACTTATTTACGCAATGTTTAGGAGTTTTAATGCCACAATCTTGGTGATATGACAAAAAAATGAAGAATAAGTATCAATGTTTTATTTACCATATTTTATGGACTGAACATAAGGTGCAGTTTAAGAGACACTATAAGGAACTTCTAATTCAACAGGTCCCACCGCTGGGTGGTGGTAACAGGGGGTAGGCAACTAAGTTAAGTAAAGCTAAGCTAACTAAACAAAACTTTAATGAAAAAGATGTTCTTATAAGTTAAATGAGCACTAGATGTTAATCTACATAGATTTCTCTCCTGAAAACTCTCCTGTTTATTTGGGTGAATAAAGCACTTCCGTTTGTTTAGAGTAAGCTTAGATTCCTGAATTTATTAGCATTAGCCGCTAACTGCTAGTGGTTAGCGCCTAATGCCGCCCGACAGTGCTACATTAAGGAACCCTGAGTGTTTTTTGTAAGCCAGGGCAATACTAGCTAGCATTTTTTCCCAAGTAGCTTGTTTTAACATGGTAAAGGTGCAGACTACAGTCTGATATACTCCCCTCTAAACGGTAAAAGATCTAGCGCTTAGCTAGTGGCTTGTTAGCGGCTAATGCTAATAATGCTCCAGCAGTGCAAGCCAGAGTTAGGAGAAGACTAAAGGCTAATAATATCCAATAAAAAAAAATAGCTTTGGATATTTTGATGTAAACAACGAAGCACTGTTGAAAGTCGCTCTGGATAAGGGCGTCTGCTAAATACCGTAAATGTAAATGTAAATAATACTTATCTGAGTGAGTATAGCATAAGCGGTTAGCAGCTAATGCTCATACTTCTCCAGTCCCAGTGCTGGAGAACTAAACTGAAACTTCTGTATAACTCTGTACTTCAGCAGAGTGGCTTTACTGCTCCTTAATACCTGACTGGTAAAATTCTTACATAAGGAGCACTGATAATTTTTAGGAAAATTAATTGAGAATTTTAAGTGCACCTTATAGTGCGAAAAATACGGTAATTGTGAGCTTTACTCAAAAGTGTTTCCTGAACATTTATGAATCAGAATGGTTTTAAATCCGATATTTCTGTTTAGGGTGAATCAGATCTGTACTCACAGTTCCTCTGGGTACAGAAGGAGTACTGTCCGTCTGAGTCGTAGTCGGAGGTGGTGCTGCACCAGAGCTGCCCGTCGGTTCGTCCTTCAGAGATGCAGGAATAATGAGTCTTTCCCTCAAACACGAAGGGGAACACACACGGCTGACCATTAGAGTTCCCACCATATACCTGAGAAGACTGACCATCTGCACAAACACACACAAACACACACACATAGAGAAAGACCACGGGTATCAGTACTCATAACCGTCAGACACACACTACCTGTCCTAAATGATGTGAGGTTGATGCTGCAGTTGGTCTGCAGGTTTAGGTTCAGCAACAGTATGTGCTGAAAGAATGAGGTCAGCTGACTACCTGAATATACTGAATAGAAACCAGGTTATTCCATCATATACATCAATGGATTTATTTTTTCTTCATATTCCATCCAAGATAACAATATCAGGATTCATGGTGCAGGAATTGTGAAAAAGTGCATGAAGGTTCAGGGAGCATGAGATCATCATTTTTACACATGGATTGAGAGAGTTTACCACAGAGTCCAGACCTTAACCTCATTGAGAATCTTTGGGATGTGCTGGATGGAGGAGAGCTGCTTTGTGCAGCTGTTAGACTCTACCATCATCAATGCTGCTGCAAAATCTTGGTGAAAATTAATATTTAATGCAACACTGGATTGAAATAAATTTTGTGACGTAGCAGAAGCTTATCGAAAAAATGCCACAGTGAACGCGTATGATCTTTTTCTGTTTAAAGTCTAATAATAACGATAATGAAAAAAAAATAATAAAATGCTTCTCTGGCGAGCTTTTGTTTATATTCCTCCCCTGTTTCTCTCTCTCTGTCGGCTCGGCGTGCCTTTGTTTTCTCCCGTTATTGTTTTTCTCGTTTTCTCAGGCTCCCTATCTCCTTATAAGGGCGTTTTTTTTCCCCAGCCGTGTCCCAATTCACTAGCCAGGGCAGCGGTAGTCTATTGGACCACAACCCTGACGACATCCGCTTTAATATCAACTGTTCTGCAATTGGGTTCAACAACCCTCTGGGCTTGAGAGCTACTAGTCTGTAGCTACACTCCATCCCATTACACTTAAGGTCCAAAAGCTCTTTCCTGATTGGTGGGAACAACGTACCCCAATCCTCGCAGCTGATTCCTCCGTTAACGCAGGTGCAGATCCTCTGCTGGCTGCCCTGAGTCTGGACCCAGCTCATGCCGTTAGAGTAGATCACCTCGGAGGCCACCCGGCACGATCCCTCCTCCTCCACCAGCTGATTCACCACGTCCACCTGATGAGTGACGGGTCTGACCCGAGCCACCAGCTCCGTACCTGTTCCAGGACCTGTTACCAACAGGAAAAGACTGTTACACACCAACATTTTTTACATTTAGCATCATTTAATACAAAGTGAATCAACAAAAACGCTCCAAAATTACTGCTTTTTACATTTACTTCCACTGAAAGTGTGAAGCTTTTGACTTTTTCTGTTTTATTTTTGTTTGGTTTTGTTTTGTTTAGATAAAATAAAATGTAGTATTATTTTTTTTTTAATTTGTAATTTTCTCCAATTTTTTCTCCCTTATTTGTGAGGCCAATTGTTCCATACTTGTTTTATTCCCCATCACTAGTGATGGCCCAACACAAGGAGGGTGAAGACTAGCACACGCCACCTCCGACACATGTGAAGTCAGACCCCGCCCCTTTTCGAATATATATAAACATCCGAGTAGCATCACAGTGCGCTCGGAGGAAAGCGCAGCGACTCGGTTCTGATACATCAGCTCACAGATGCAGCCTTGTGCTGATCGACATCATCCTAGGAGTGATGAGGGGAAAGAGAGAGCGCCATCTACTGTACCCACCCAGAGAGAGCAAGACCAACTGTGTGTGCTCTCTCAGGGCTCCGGCAGCTGATGGCAAGCTGCACGACCGGGATTCGAACCAGCGATCTCCCGATCATAGTGGCATCATAGTGGCTTTAGACAGCTGGAACACTCGCCACCCCCTAGTTACATTATTTTAAGCTAAATAAAGTGTCATTGTCTTTGGATACATTTTCAGCTCTAATTAGCGCCTATCGATTAATTCCAGTGTACGGCTGTAGAAGTGAAGACTCACCCAGCGCAGTGTGTGTAGACGAGTGTCTCTCACACTTCCACTCCCCCCGGCCGTTACCCGTACACAGGCACTGCAGTCTGTGCCCATTAGTGTCCACTTTACTCCAGGTCTCGCCGATACGGTACGACTTCCTGGTGTCCTGATCATTACAGCGATCTGAAGAAGCAAAGAATAAAGAGAATTATAGATCAGCAGCAACACAGCAGTTCCAAAACCATCCACACATCATTCTTTTACAGCCATGCCTTTATAATATAATGTGCAGTATGAGCTTAAGCTTTGTCTTGTTGAAAAATGCATGGAAATACTTGTAATTGGATTTTTAGGCCCAGTCCCATTTCTGTTTTGTACACTACCCCTTGTTTTCGAGTGTAACCTGTCCTCTCAGAACAGATTTATAAGAGGAAAGGCTGAAAACCTATGTGTATATATATATAGGACTAAAAAAAATTGTTTCCACCAATTTGAAAACCTCTGGAATATAATCAAGAGCAACCAAACTGAACTGCTTGAATTTTTGCACCAGGAGCAAAGCAGCATAAAGTTATCCAAAAGGAGTGTGTAAGACTGGTGGAGGAGGAGAACATGATGCCAAGATTCATGAAAAAAAACTGTTTTCTTTGCATTATTTGAGGTCTGAAAGCTATGAATCTTTTTTGTTATTTCAGCCATTTCTCATTTTCTGCAGATAAATGCTCTAAATGACAATATTTTTATTTGGAATTTTGGAGAAATGTTGTCTGTAGTTTATAGAATAAAACAACAATGTTCATTTTACTTAAACATAAACCTATAAATAGCAAAATCAGACAAATTGATTCAGAAACCGAATCTGGAGATCCAGATCCATTCTATTCTATAACTTCTTAGACTTGGGCTGGGTCTCCATAACTCTAAACTCCATTCAATCTAATCTAACTCCTTTTCTTTTCCTTCAGATCGTTAGTAAAAGTAAATCACTCCACAAAGGAAGTAGCTTTCCAAAACACCATGTTCTTCTCTATTGTTTCTTCACAGTTTTTTGGCGACCGGTTTGCTTTTCCCTCCAGTATCCAGCTCTTTTTTTATCGAGCGTTTTCGTGTTATTGGCTCCGACACGTTCCAGACAGAGCTGGCTGGAGAGGTGTAGGAAGTTTACAGCGTCTCTAATGGTGTTTGTTCAAACTCACTTCCTCCCTGATGTCACTTAACAATGCTAATGTTAGGCAGCCTGCTGTCTTTATTCCTGCCGCTGGAGCCTCGGCAGTACTGCTGTAAGCAGGGTCTGATCACCTGAGTAGTGACGCGCTAATATAAAGAATCTGGCTGCAGAATCTGAAGCTGAAAAGTGAAATAAAATCAAACAAATCTAATACAATCATTAAAAAACTAAATTTCTAAAGCATTAAACTGAAACTCTAGTGACATATTCCACCCAATGGGTGCCATTTCTGTTCCCAGGAAATTATGTATAAATGTGCACACAAAATAACTTTAAAATACATTTTATTACTAAGCACAGTGTCTTGTACACTGACCTATTTGCAAAATTAAGATATGTAATTAAAAATATTAATAAAAACTACTTAAAACACTAAAAAAAGCATTTGTTACCTGTTACCCCACTCTCTAACTATAAACTTTAAAATGAAAAAAAATTATTAAAATCCCATCTATGCTTTAAAAATATATTTTTCATAATAAAAACATAATATTTAAGTAAAAAAATACACATTTAAGTTGTTTACCTCGGTTTTCACTCAGTCTTGTTACCATAAAACACATTACCCTGATCATCTGAAACATCTGGAACACTCTACAACAGGAAGTCACATCTACAACAGGAAGTGACCTCATTAGTTTTTTTTTCTGTATAGTTGATCTTATTGTAACTGTAATGACTGAGGAGAAGATCGATCTCAACACTCAGTCCTGTTACCTAAATTAATTCTTTTTTTTGTTTGTTTATGTTTTAAAAATACAAATTTTGGGAAGATCACTGGAATGTGTCTGATCAGTGTCCTCATGCTATTAGCATAGCCGCCATATAGCTATGTTTTTATGCTTTTGCTAATTCTAAGCTAAAAACTCATTCCTTTCACTTTTAGTCCTGTTACTCATAACATAAAAAAAATCTAGTAACAGGAGTGAGTTCCAGTAACAGGATTTTCTTTGGTCATAAATATCAATTATTTGAACATGCAGTCTATCATTTCTTTAAAATAAAGACTTTTTTAAGAGAAAATCAAAAGAAATTAGTGGACTTGCTTTTAAACATGCTTTTTAAATTTTACATGAGTTTTAAAACATCTTTGGATTAGAAATCTTTATTTAAATTAAGTAAAGCTGTTTGAATTTGACCAGTACATGCTAGTTAGTTAGTTAAATATATGTGAATAGTTAAATGTATGTGTGTCATTAGCCTCAGAGTTTAAAAAAAAAGATGAAAAATAAAGTTTAATTTGGAAGAGTTAAAACAAGCAAAGGGTACCCATTTGGTGGAAATGACCCTAGTTGACCCAGAGTTAAAAAAAACAGCAGTCAGCAGTAAAAATCCACCAATCACATCCAAACATCCAGTTTACAGTCCAGTACCTCCAATCTCACACATGAGCTCAGATGTTCCACTGGTCTATAACTGTAAAAGCAGTAAAAACTGGCCTAAAGCTGTAAAACCTGTCAATGGCTTCCTCCCAGCTCTCCAAAACCCAAACCTCAGGCTCTTACAGTGAATCCTTATAATAGAGGCTTTTAAACAAATTCATTATTTGATGTTACTCGATTTCTGTAGCTGTTTCTGGACCTATTGTGATACTATGATTTTCATACATTTGATTAGATGCACTGGATTATAAGGCACAGCACCATCACCAGGCAGAGGAGCTCATTCAGCGGCAGACTGCTGTCCCAGTCCTGCTCCACAGACAGACTCCGAAAGTCTTTTGTTCCTCAGGCCATAAGACTGTTCAACTCCTCTCAGCACAGCAAACTAAAGACTCTGTGAAACTTTTTCATTCCGGCCACTCTGGCCACACCATGGACACACCCCCAGCTATGGACACACTCTCAGACTTGCTGATGCCTAGAACACTTTTTATAGTTCTACCATATTTTGCACTAGTAGTTCATTCACTAGTTAATTCACCTACTGTTTACGTATCTTTTGCACTGTTAACGTATCTTTTGCACTGCTTAATTTAATTTAAATTATTATATAACTGTGTATTTGCACTTTCTGTTTGGCTGACATCAGTTATCCTCACATTATGCACATCAACTGGTGTTCACTGTCTATTGTGTTCAACTGCACTACCTCCATTCTCCATCTCCATTACACACACACACACGAAGACTGTACATTTACACTGTATATTCTATTTCTTATTTGATTGTATTTATATGTATCTTTATATTTTATATTTTGTCTTTTTTAACTTTGTGTATTGTGTAACCTGCTGCTGGATGCCAAGAATTTCCCCCCGGGGATCAATAAAGTATCTATCTATCTATCTCTATCTCATTTTATTCAAAACTAGTACAAGTATTATTAGGAACAGGAGTGTCGCCAACGTTTCCTTCTAATTCACCTGTAAAGCTATGTCAGACAAGTTAAATGAGCGCTAGATGTTAATCTACATGGTATTATCCTCTGAAAATTGTTTATATGGGTGGTTTTAGGTGCTTCTGTTTAATTAAATTAAGCTTAGATTTACATTATACATTACATTACATACGTTTCACTTCATTTCATTTATTGTAAAAAATCTATAGTATGTTTCCGTTTATGCTATATATACACTAGTAGTTATTGTTTATAATTTAAGTTTGTAAACCATTTAGAATGGTCTATATTTCTGCATAAATATGACCTAAAACATAATTTCACACCTTTTCAAGTCCTAAACGTACATAAAGCGAACCCAGTTTAACAACTGAGAAAAATAATATTATACTTATTCATTTATTAATTACAAATTTATTATACAAGCAAAGATTAATGCTGCGTTCCATTTACCTTAGAAGTACATCAGATCTGGAAAAGATGTCAGGCCAGAGTTGATGGTATTATTCCAATAATTTTACACTTAAAATGATGAGTTTCTTTGATTTTACCAAATTAAGAACCTCTGGAATATAATCAAGAGGAAGATGGATGATCACAAGCCATCAAACCAAACTGAACTGCTTGAATTTCTGAATCAGGAGTGTAAAAAGCAGTGTGTAAGACTGGTGGAGGAGAACATGATGCCAGGATGCATGAAAACTGTGATTAAAAAAACAGGGTTATTCCATTAAATATTGATTTCTGAAACTTGTTGTTTTCTTTGCATTATTTGAGATCTGAAAGCTCTGCATCTTTTTTTTGTTATTTCAGCCATTTCTTATTTTCTGCAAATAAATGCTCTAAATGACAATATTCTTATTTGGAATTTGGGAGAAAGGTTGTCTGTAGTTTATAGAATAAAACAACAATGTTCATTTTACTCAAACATAAACCTATAAGTAGCAAAATCAGAGAAACTGATTCAGAAACTGAAGTGCTCTCTTTATCTTTTTTCTAGAGCTGTATCTACTAGATACAGATTATATCTGTATCTGTCCAGTATCATTTATTTTATTTTAATTCTGGATATTTGGAGAAATTTGGAGTGCATTATTATTATTAGTATCATGCCATCCTGGATTATTGACTTCTTTTACAAATCTGATAAAATTGTATTCTTGTATTTTTTAATATCTGAGTTATTAGAGGTGTTCAATATCATATCAAATGCAATAGTAAAATTTAATTTTTATTTTGTTGCATTAATGTATTCTTGAATTTTTTTTTTTTGATTCAGCAAATTCAGTATCGTTATCACGAAAATACCATGAAATATTGTGATATTATTTTAGGGCCTATTCTGATATTCTGATGGAGTTCTAAGGTAAATAAACGCAGCATTAGTCCGTGCTTATAGATAACAGTGTGTCAAACAGGGTCAGAAACCACATAAACACGTCAATTATCGATCACTTTACAATCCAATAGACCTTCAGACAGTGTGTAGGTCACGGCTGCTTGAGTTCATATAGGATTAGTCTGAACATTTGATTTGGTTTAAAGGTAAAGAGCATTAAATCTGGGGTTTATTACTCACTTCTGGAGGTGCAGGTGATGCGTCCGTTTCCTTCTCCCAAACACGTGCAGTCCACAATCATCCAGCCCTGATACGGCTTCTCCCACGTCTGACCCACCACATACGAGGAGCCCACCGAGGAATCGTAGCATCGCTCCGCTGAAAGAAGCATCGTTTTATTTAAGAACTGAGCTTTCTCCATTCTGACAGAAACATTTTGGGTGAATTTCAATGCTTTTCTTTAAAAACCTTGCTAAACAATTAATCTCTATACCCGTTTTTGCTGGTAACTGGTTTGAGATGGTTTATTTTGGTCTTTGCAGGTCAAGGTAGCTGAAAAAGGAAAGCTGGGCATGGTGGCACAGTGGGACTGGGGTCCTGGGTTCAAGTCCCTATCTGGGTGCAATTTTCCTTTTCTACATTCCTACAGGCTAGTCAACAAAAGTAAGAACTTTATCACATTTTAATAAATACACCCAAAGTCAATTTCATACCAGAGTTCTCCTTTAATCTGCAATGCAGACCATTAAAATTAGTGAAAAACCAAATTGAGAATCCTGTAAGTAGTGAGGAAAGCTCATGTCTGACACAGATTTTAGGTATTGATCCGTGTCCTGTTATTTAATATTTGAAGAGTGATGAGTTTAACCATTGGACTCTGACTTCCCAGAATTCCTGCTGCTGCTGATCTGTTCTCCAGCCCACACCGCCAACACCACCACCACCTCCACGCTGCCCTCACTGCCCCCTAATTCAGCGTAGCACCTACCCACGGGTTTGCAGGTCCACTCCCCTTTGCCGTTGCCCAAACAGACGCACTCCAGCATGTAGTCGCCGGTGTCGTGGGGGCGGGTCCACTTCTCACCAATCCTGTAGGAGCGCCCGCCCTCGTGGCAGCGATCTGGCATCAGATAATAAAGAGTTATTCATTAATAACAACAAATTTAACCTAAAAATGCAATTCACTGGGTTCACTGTACAATCAGAACAACATTTAGAGTATTGAGTCCAGGCTGAAGGAAACACTGTTTATAACTTCAGTGGGATTCAGTGAGACGATTAAAAAAAAAATGAGTTTCTTTGATTTGACCAAATTGAAAACCTCTGGAATATAATCAAGAGGAAGATGGATGATCACAAGCCATCAAACCAAACTGAACTGCTTGCATTTTTGCACCAGGAGTAAAGCAGCATAAAACCAACCAGGGTTATTCCACCAAATATTGATTTTTGAACTCTTAAAACTTTATGAATATGAACTTGAACTTTTCTTTGCATTATTTGAGGTCTGAAAGCTGAAAGAATTTTTTTGTTATTTCAGTCATTTCTCATTTTCTGCAAATAAATGCTCTAAATGACAATATTTTTATTTGGAATTTGGGAGAAATGTCTGTAAGTGATTCAGGGTTGATTCAGTAAAAATAAATGAAGTAAAGTTTACTAAAAGAAAGGATTGACTGAAGTTCAGTTCACTTATTTACTCTATGTAACATTTAAGTTTTGAAACCGAGTTGAAGTTACTTTCAACTCAAATTTTAAATTTACTCAAAAAAGTGTAGGCTGTGAGTATGTAGAGATTTAAAGCTGATTTATAGTCGTATCAGAATGTGATGTAACAGTGCAGTGCGGTGCAGTGTAGTACTGAACTCACTGGCGATGGTGCAGCTGATTTTGCCCTTGCCAGAGCCGATACAGGTACAGTCCCAGATCATACCGTCTTTAGGTCTCTCGTACGTCTCGCCAACGCGATACGACCTCATGTTCACTTTATCGTAGCAGGTCTCCTCCACTAACACAACAAAAACAACACAGGTTTACAAATTCAAGTTATATTGTTGCTGTCAGGGAAAAAAAACGATCTTCAAAAATGGTGAAAGCACAAACTTATTATTATTATTACCGTATATTATAATCTTTTAAAAAAAGATTTTTTTAATATTAAGTCAAGTCAAGTAGTTTTATTGTCAATACTGCATCTGTGCAGGACATACAGTGGACTGAAATTATGTTAGTAGTGTATTCTTGAAATAATTTTTCTAATTCAGTGTTTTGTCATATCCCCAAGAGTATCGTTATCGTGAAAAAATACCATGAAATATCGTAATATTATTTTAGGGCCAACGTAAAAACTCCCACCCCTAGTACGAATATAAACAGACAAATATACTGTTTATATATATATTTTTCTGAACCATTAGCTCACAGGCGCAGCCTTGTGCTGATCCACATCACCCTAGGAGTGATAAGGGGAAAGCTGATGGCAAGCTGCATGACCGGGATTCAAACCAGCGAGCTCTAGATCATAGTGGCAGCACTTTAGACCGCTAGACCACTCAGAGACCCTCTCCTTCCCAAAGTTAAAGCAAGTGTGACGTGAGACAAGAGACACTATATACAATAGTGATGGAGGGAATAAAGAGGTAACTACAGTATTTATTACATAAAAATATATTTATATATATTAAAGGTAAGATATGTGAGATAAACTGGTTCTAAACTTTATCCCAATAAATACGTAATAATAAAATAATAGGTAGCCAAGAAATACTTAAAAACTTAATATTTAACACATTTAAAGGGAAAAATCTGAAAAAATCATGCTGCTAATAATCTATATTAAAGAATCGTTACATCAAATGACCCCTAAAGGTTCTTCACACCCATACTGATGTCTAATACATACATTTGTTTGGGTTTAAATAGTAGTTCTTTAATGCTATCACCTGAAAATCCATTTTAGTATCTTTACTATGGTATGAAATGCAGTATGTGTTATTTAATGTTATATATCAGTTGCTTACCTGCTGGTTTGGATTCGCAGGTGACTCCGGCTGATCCTCGACAGGTACAGAGTAAAGTACTGCCCATATACGGTCTTTCCCACTGTTCATTCGCCCGGTAGAACCGACTGTTCTCAGTACAGCCCTCTATAACCACCAACACAGTAACCGATTAAACATCAGCTAATACAGGAACATCTGCACAAGCTGATTATGCAGCTAATAATATATATTAAAGTAGATTAATGAAGATAAACTGCTCCAACACTGATTATCACCATAAAATAATCAGAAAAGTAGCCAAGAAATATTTAAAAACGTAATATTTAGTACAATAAAAAGAAAAAAATCAGAAGAAATATGTCTAAACTTAAATTTTACACATTTCCATCTTAATCATGATGGTAATAAACTAATTTTAAGGAGATTAATGGGAAATAAACTAGTCCTTCACTGTTTATCCCCATAAAATACTCGAAAAAAGTTTCTAAGAAATACTTTTAAAATGCAATATTTATTACATTAAAAAGAAAAAAATAGAAGAAATATGTCTAAACTTATTTTTTTCACATTTCCATCCTAATTATGTAGCTAATAATATATATTAAAGTAGATTATTGGAAATTAACTGCTCCAACACTGTTTATCCCCATAAAATACTCAGAAAAGTAGCCAAGCAAAACTTCAAAACTTTAAATATTGCATATTAAAATAACAGAGAAACTAAGAAATATGTCTAAAATTAAATTTCTCACATTTGCATTCTAATACTGCAGATAATAATCTATATTAAAGCAGATTAATGGGAATATTAAAGTATATTAATGAACTGGTCGTACCCTGCAGGCCGGAGTACTGGGTCGCCTCCAGGAACGCCGTGTCCAGGGCGACCTGCTGCTGCTGCTCCTCGCCTCTGCCCGCCTGCGGCCCCCCGAGCACCGCGCTGCCCGCGCAGAGCAGCAGCAGCCCGGCTACAGACCCCCGCAGCATCCCGCTGATCATCCGGAGCTCCAGTAATAAATAACACACACTCACACACCCCGCCGCGGAGCTGCTGCTATGGACCCAACTACAGCGCTACACTGCTTATATACCCTCACACAGCCCGGGGGAGGGGCTAATACAGCAAGACACGCCCACCACTACTGTACATGGACCCCCTCCAAACCATAAACTTAAAAACCCTGTAAAATTACAGCATGACCAGGACAACTGGTAATATACTCATACTGTAATATAGTTTTAGGGAAGTACTTTTTCTTTTTCTACAAGTCTTAATAAAAAAAAATGATTTTTTCCTATTGTAGAAACGTAAAATATTAGTATATGTCAAATATGTGCTTTTATGTGTTTCTTATTTATTCAAATGATGGAAATATCTCTGAGCAGCTTGTAAAGTACTTTATTAGTAATGCAGAGATCCATCATTTTTTTAAACTCATCAGTCTCTCCTGTACAGTCAATTTTTAATAAACTATAGAGAAACAAAGCAGTGAGGTGATTTTTTTTTTTACAATTATTCATCTTTAAAACGTTACAAAAGATGTCTAAGGTAATTTGATAAAAGTATTAAAACTGTTTTTCTCATCATATGTTCCAGTGCATATATCTGTGCATTGTGAAGCTGTTTTAACACTGAACGCTAAAAAATTTGCAGCTGTGCTTTTAAACACAGTGTTTTTAATGGGATGTGCAGTGCAGAGTCGCATGGCTGTAAGCAGTGAACACTGCACTGACCGCGCTTTTAGTGTGTAAACAGCATGGAGCAGCAGAGACAGCGTTTGTTCATAGCAGTATATTATCTGGCTAATATATACAGTATATCAGATTAAACTGCAAGATATCAGCAATTTAGCTCAGTTAAAAAGGAGTATATTTGATAGCTGGGTCGGATCGAGACCAGAAGACGTTTCACTACAAGTGAACTAGTCCTAATGTCTACACATTCACAGATGTTTAAGGTGGTTAATCTGGTCAAGGAGGGTGACCAGATTAGATTTTAACCAGTACAGGGTATCCTTTTTGTTTTTAAATTTTGTGGTGACCAAGCTAGACAACCAGTATGACTAAGGTTGACCATGCTGGTCGCCCAACATGACCAGCACACTGGGCCGGCGCTAGCCATTTGGGTTCCCTAAGCACAAATGCTTTGTAGGGCCCACCAAATGCAAAACCAAATGGGCCTTTTTTTCTTATGTTTACCTCTGAATACTCCAACATGCTATGGTAAACTCATTCAATGCTAATACCATATTAATAGTGTAGAAAAAAAAAATCGGGTGTATGCACAATCAAATAGACACTTTTCCTAAATTCTACAGTAGCATCACTTGAAACATATATCTTAAATACATGAGAATGAGATCTTTACGAATTTACTGGCGTGGTATACAAACATTTAGATTTTCCTAAAAAATAGGACTCCAAACTCTGCAGAATATAAAACCAAGTTGAGATCCCATTACTCCAAATCCAGATAGAACTTAGATTTACTTAATAAATAAGACTTTAAATTGTGGCCTGTATGTAACGTAATGTTTAAAATATAATTGATTTAACATGAAACAGTTATATTTTACTTTTAGTAAAAGAAAGGTCTGCATTTTCAGAATGTTTCTGGTGGACATGTGTTGATTATAGCTGGTTAAAGGATGTTTATTGAGTCTAAAACTTTATGTTCAGTTTCTGCAGGAGAAGTGAGCGCAGCTTTCTCCCCCAGCCCCGCTGTGCACGCAAACTACCATAATGCACTCCAACTTTTACACGTCTTTTTTCTCCAGAAAATATATAAATTTTGTATTTTTTTATGTCTAATAATATGCTTTACACATTTTTATATTACATATGATGTTTTTATGGTTTTGCATATGACGTTATTATTATTTTTATTAGTATCATGATTTTTTACGAGCCTGATTTTTTAGGTAGTCATGTGGTTCGACCAGCTCTGAACCAGAGAAACAAACTACAGGTGTGAAAACATCCTAAAAAGAGTAACCTACAAATCTATTAATCATGATGTTTAAAAACCTTGGTGTTTCTGGAACTGAAGACCTGGAACCAACAGGTTCTCTTTTTAAAATATCTAACATTTCCAGATTGCACAACCGACTGCATTAGCGCTGCTTATACACGCCCTCTCTCTCCAGACCTACTCGACCTTCTCGCAGAACGCTGACCCCTCAGAGAGGATTAGCTGTAGCCCGGCTGTCAAAGCACCGCTGCTTCTCGTCAGGCCCGAGGACAAAAGTTCAGCGTTCCCGGGAGAAACCGGCTCGAGGGAGGAGACCGGGCCCATCACGCCGACTTTATATTAACCCATAAACAAATTCAGCGCTGTTACATCAGCCCGGGTCCAGAGCGAAGCCCTCAAAGCGACGGTTTGTTTGGTTCCAGCCCCTCTCAGCTCAGTCCTCAGAACATACATCACCAGCCTGTTATGAGGCGAAAACGGCGCCAGATCTCCACAGAATATACAGAGACTATTAGAGAGAGACAGCTCAGCAAAAACGTCCACTTTATACCACTGTACTCTTAACCCAGATGCAGTCCATCATCAGCAGCACCGTCAGCTCAGAGCTCTAAACCTACGCCTTACTGTAAGATTTACACTGGAGTTATGAGGCTAATGTAGCTAGCAGTAAGCTAATTCGTGCAAAACAGTTTCTCTGATTTTGCTATTTATAGGTTTAGTTTTAAGTTTTTTTTTATTCTATAAACTACAGACAAAATGTCTCCCAAATTCCAAATAAACATATTGTCATTTAGAGCTTTTTAGATTTTTATCGGCAGAAAATGAAAGAAATGGCTGACATAACAAAAAAGATCTCAAATAATTAAAAGAAGACAAGTTCATATTCATTTTATCAAGTTTTAAGAGTTCAGAAAAAAATCAGTATTAGGTGGAATAATAACCCTGTTTTTTGTTTTTAACCACTGTTTTTTTTTCATGCATCTTGGCATCATATTCTTCTCCACCAGTCTTACACACTGCTTTTGTATAACATTTTATAATGTTCAGAAAATATACAAACAAAAAAAAATACAAACGAATTAAAAAAAAAAGTTTGTTAACAATTTTAAGAGTTGTTTTTTACCCTGAGAGTAGGGCTGTGCGATATGACGATAAATATCCCTATCGTTTCTGCAGTAATTTCATCAATCATTCATGCAAATATATAAAGTAGGCTACAATGAAATGTATTGGTGTGGTCACTTTGCATAAACTGGGTTTATATAAGTGATAATAAAGTAATCTTCGCAAAAAATATTCATAATGTGGTTTTGCAACACAACGCTGCTTTACGTTATTTGACGGATACTTTAAAAAAGTTTAGTTGAGTTTATTTTGATAACTCAATTTAAGTACCTGTATAATTTTGAAAAAAAAAAAAAATAGCTACTGCATCTACCTCATCTGTTTTCATTTGAGATTATTTTTACTTACTCCTATAAAAAAACAGATTGGTTGATTGTTGTTATGTAAACTGAGTTTTGAGTGGCTTATTTTTCCCATTTGGTAAATAATTTAAACGATTCCTGTGATCCCAAAGAGACTCATTCATCTTAGAACATTATTCCTTTTCCACCTGGATGAGTTCACCTGTCTGCGGCTCTTACTCACTGTGTGTGTTTACCTGTGATTCACTGAGGCCCTGATTTCCCCACCGAGCAGAACCAGCTTCCTGTTTACCTGCAGTATGTGATCACGTCTGATCCATAGAAAACACTATCCAGCCCTGAACCTGAACCCTGCACCCGTACCTTACACTCTGCTGTAGCTGTCAGCTAGTGGGTGTTTCTAATAAAGTGGCCACTAGTGAGTGGGAGTACAAGTTCAGTAGGTGTTCCTGATGAATTGGCCATAAGGAGAGGAAGGATTTTTCGCACTATAAGGCGCATTATTCTACACTAGTAAGGAACAAGGGTGTCAAAATGTTTCCCTTCTAATTCAGCAGGTCTCGCCACTGGGTTACGCTAAAGCTGAAGTTAAGCTAAGTTAAGTAAATAAAACCTTAGTTGTTTAAAAAAAACATATTTTAAGTCAAACTAGCACTGGATGTTAATCAACACAGATTTCTTTCATTAAAACTGTTTATTCGGGTGAGTAAAGCACTTCTATTTATCTGCAGTAAGCTTAGATTATCAGATTTCCACTAAAGCTAGCCACAGTTAGCGGCTAATGCCACCGACAGCGCTATACTGAGGAACCCTTAGCCAGAGTGACATCAGTTTGTCCTACTTAGCTTGTTTTAACATGGTAAACATAGTCTTCAATATACTCACCCCTGAACAGCGAAAGAGCTAGCGCTTAGCACAGTTAATAGGTAATGCTAATGCTGGTCCAGCAGTGCTAGCTGGAGATAGCAGCAGGCTACAGGTCGATAACACTCACCTCTGAACTAGCGCTTAGCGCAGTTAGCAGCTAATGCTAATACTGCTCCAGGCTCGAGTCTCAGTGACTACACTGTGTGTTTGGGTAAGCCAGGGTGATATTACCAATGTTTATTACCGATGTTTTAACATGGTAAACACACAGACTACAGTCTGATACTCATCTCTGAACGGCGAAAGAGCTAGCACTTAGCGCAGTTAGCAGCTAATGCTAATACTACTCGAGTCTCAGTGCTGAAAAACTAAACTGAAACTCCTGTATAACTCTGTACTTCAGCAAAGTGGCTTTACTGCTCCTTAATACCAGACTGGTAGAATTCATACAGAAGGAGCTCTGATGATTTTTTGGAAAAGTAAAGGATTTTAAATGCATCTTTAACACTTATAATAACTTATATTAATATATTTTAACTAATGATCAGTAGATGTGAGCAAAGCATTAGTTTTTCAGAATTTTTTTTATATTACCAATTGCTCATACGTGACACTAATTTATCAGCATATGAATATCAGGATATTCTTACGTAGAAATGTTCACAAATCTTTAGCTCATCAAAATTTGAACATTAATAAATCACTAGTTTATAAAAAAATTAAATCTGACAAATGTTTATCAATTGCAGTTCATGTTGTCAATGTGTTTGTTAGTGTTTACAAATATATTAACAACTTTTTAGTTTCTTAAAATGTAATAAAATAACAGCTATTAATTACTCAATGGTATATTAATAAAAAAGTTATTATTGTGTTACCAATGCATCTTATAGTGTGAAACGTAAGGTAGATGGAGTACAATAAAATGGTAGGTGTTTCTAATAAAGTAGCCTCTGTTAAAGATTTAGTCTGTTCACTGTATAAACAGTGATGGGAATAATGCCGTTGAAATAAACAGTGTTACTAACGCCGTTACTTTTTTTTCAGTAAGGAGTAATCTAACTAATTACTCTGACTGTAACTATAACGCCGTTACCATTTCCCACACCCCGTTACTGCACGTTACTTTAGCCGCTCAATAAACTTTTTCTTTAACTTAGCGCATACAGACAAAGACGCAAGTAACGGGGGAGGGGGGGGGGTGGGGGCGAGTAACACAAAAGTAACGCAATAGTTACTTTTACTGGTAACTAGTTACTTTTATAGTGGAGTATTGCAGTTACTTTTTTGGAGAAGTAAATAGTAACTATAACTAACTACTTTTTCAAAGTAACGTGCCCAACACTGTGTATAAATGAAGGAACTCCAGCTGTGAGTCTGGTGGTTGTAATGTTTTGGACAGAAGGTAAGAGCGTGACGAGACATGCAGCAGACTGTTGACAGTAGGGCGAGTCTGATAACGCTGTCGCTGGATCTCAGCAGCTTCAGTGACTCATAAGTCCAGCCTTCAGTTCCAGTCTCTCCATCAGTTCCAGTAACAGAACTGGATCAGATCCTCACAGTCCTCAAACTTTACAGAGTCAAAAACTGTTTCCCTTCAGTGATTCACCCATTCAGCAAACAGCCAAGATAGAAAAAACAAACATGGCTGCCAACAGAGTCCATGTTTCCAGCAGTATTACACTCTATACGGTGTTGAGACCAGAAGCACTCTGAGATACTGATCCCCAAAGCTGCATCTGTTCTGAACCAATAACCAACAACAAACCTGAGCTGAAGTGTATTTAACAGAAGTGCTTGGTCCCTTTTACACGGTAACGTGTGCAGCAGTGGCGATTGGTCTAAGGGTGTACTCACACTAGGCCCGGTTTGGTTGAATCGTGCCGGAGCACGGTTCGGCCCCCTCCCCACTCCCCCGCATGCCTGCACTCACACTGCGCTAAACGATCCGTGCCCGAGCACGCTTTCGTCCTCAACAGGTGACTTTTGTTTTGAAGAACAGTATGCGCGCAAAACAATGGAGTTCAGGATTGTACTGTTGTTTTTGTTTATCTGGAGTCGTTTTGGGCGTGCAAATACGCAACTGAACCAGAGATTCATTGATTGTGCAACACAACGATTTACTGCTAATCGTGCTGCACGTGTAAGAAGGTTTTTACACAAGCAGCAGACGTCCAGGGAGAAATTTGCAGCTTTACTTGCGTACTACAATTCACGTTCATCAGTAAGGTAAGAGACGTATTTGCTATATACATAAATAGTGACCAAAGGAGCGAAACATAAAACTCAAGTAATAATAAAATGTGTTTGTTGTTTAGGACTTGTAGATAGAAGTCCTAATTTATTATGGGTAACACTAACCATTATGGTGCTCTTTAGAACCCTTTTCAAAAATATTATATGCAGAATTGTGTATAAAACGTCCTCCGTTTACAGTAGCATCGCATCACTGACGTCATCTTGATCCGTGCCCAAGTGAACCGTGCTCGGGCCCACCTCTCCAAGCGGGCCCGGGCACGGTTCAGCGTACCGTGCCCGGGCACGGTTCGGAGCGATCACACTAGCCAAACGAACCGTGCTTTGGGAGGTAACCGTGTCCGGGCACGGTTCGGATTGCCTAGTGTGAGTACACCCTAAGACTGCAAGGGAAGCTCAGCTTCCCCTAAAATGTAAAAAATAAGTGATTAAATATATACTTTTGTGTGTACATGTCACTGATTAAATATGCGCTACAACGCGCTGAACTTAGTCCAGAATCAGCTTTTTATCACTGGTAACGCCGCGGCTTTCCTCTCACTCATTCCCGCAGCTTCACAGCGCTGCTTTAAACAGTGCGGACGCTGAGCGTCTACAGACTTCAATAGCGGAGCAAAGCGCGCGGCGAAACGAGACGAGTCATTGGATAAATGCTGGACTTTGTCCCGCCCATCGGACGCTCAGCGTCTCTGGGGGTCTATGGGGCAGTGGGCTGGCCTCGGCCGGCCCGGACGCTCAGCTTCTGCATGATGATTGGGTGATCTGTCTGAGGCGGAGTCCCTTTTTGATTGACAGCGAAATGAGCAAATCAGCGATCTTTTAGTGTAAAAATCCATTTGATAGTCTTCCTTACGAAGAAAAACTTCGAGTTAAACAGCAGGACAGATCAACTGCTCAGATTAATTTAGTTTAAAAGGTGGGGAAAAGTAACAGGTATTTTCAGCTGTTCTGGTTTGATAAAGTGAGCTGGCTGACTGGAAGTGCTGTAACAAATAAAATGTACTGATGGCCATTCCTCTTGATGAAACCATCTCAGGACATAAATGAACAGGGGCCAGTAGTAAGTATTGTGTTATCATTAAAAATAATTTAAATAATTTAAATTAATAAAGGGATTATTTAAGGAAATTTAAACTGTCCAAAAAGGAAATAAATTTACCTGCATTTTTTCCTTTACCAACTTTAAAGATTTTGCGTAATATTTTTTTTTTACTGATCATTTTATGTTTATTCATCTCATAGCGTCTTTTTATGTAATTGTTCAATATAAAGAATGGGTAACTTTTTGTTGTGTAGTGAAAACTTGAAAATATTGCCTTTTCGTTTACAAAAAAAAATCTCAGGGAGAGTAGAATTTACGTATAAATAAAACTACATATGTTAAAATGTAGGCCGAAATTGAGCTTCCCCCTCCTTGAAAGACCAGCATCCGCCACTGGTGTGCAGTATGTGTAAAAGAGTCAGAATTCAAGAGTTTTCTTTGTCATATGCACAGCAGAAACAACCAGTTACACTGTACAATATACAATCAAATTCTTACTTTGCAGTTCCTACAATTACTGTCTTAAAAAACAATACAAAAATAAAGAAACATAAGAATAGGTATAAAAAATGTATATACACACTGAACTAAAAGGGAAGCTAAGTAAAGAAAACACTAAATAGAGAAGCATGTACATTAGTTTCGGGTTACTGCCATCCCAAATCTGATTTTTACTGTGTCTAGACTGTATTCAGACTGATTAATTATAATCTGGACAGCCAGAAACCACATGAAATCCAAATTTTGCATGTCTAGACTGTATACAGAGTGATTATTAATAGTCTGAACAGCCCAAAACTACATAAAATCTAATTTTTGGCATGTCTAGACTATATCCATATTTGTTTTTTGATAGTTTAAACAGACAGACACCATATAATCTAATGTTTGCCATGTCTAGACTGTATCCAGAGTGATTATTGATAGCCTTGACAGCCTAAAATTACATGAAATCTAATTTTTGGAATGTCTATTTTGTATGAGTATGTTGACACTTTGCACAGCCATAAACCACATGAAATCTGTTTTTGCATCTCTAAATTGACCACATTGATTTTTGCTTAGTCGTAAAAGCCTGAAATCCCATGAAATCAAATATTTGGAATCTCTAGATTGTATCCAGACTGATTATTTATAGTCTGAAGAGCCCAAAATCACATAAAATTATTATTTTGGCACGTCTACACAAATACAGACTAGTTTGTGTTTGATTTATTGTAGTTTTAAACAGACATAAACCACATGACATCTGATTTTTGGCATGTCTACATAGTATCCATATTGATTTTATCATGTCTAGATTGTATTCAGGTTGATTTTTGCATAGTCTTGACAGCCAGGAACATGAAATCTGTTTTTAGCATCTCAAGATTGAGCCGATTGATTTTTGCATAGTCTTGAAAGCCTTAAATCCAATATTTGGCATGTCTAGATTATATACAGATTGATATTTGATTACCTGAACAGCTGGAAAGCACATAAAATCAACTTTTGCCATGTCTACATTGTACCCAGACTGGTTTTAAATAGTTTACACAGACAAAAACAACAAGAAATCTCATTTTTGGCATGTCTACATTGTACCCAGACGGGTTTTGAATAGTTTAAACAGACAGAAACCACATAACATCCAATATTTGGCATGTCTAGATAATATCCAGATTGACATTTGATAGTCTGAACAGCCAGAAAGCAAATAAAAACTGATGTCTGGTATGTCTAGATTGTATCCAGACTGATTATTGATAGTTTAAACAGACATAAACCACATGAAATCCAATATTTGGAATGTCTAGATTGTTTTCAGACTGATTTGATAGTCTGAACATCCCAAAAACACATAAAATCCAAATTTTGCCATGTCTAGACTGTATCCAGACTGTTTTTTGTTTTTTACACAGACAGAGACCACATTAAATCTGTTTTTTAGCATATCTAGTTTGACCAGATTGATGTTTGCATAGTCCTGACAGCCTGAAATCACATGTAATCTAGTATTTGGCATGTCTAGATTATATACATATTGACATGTGATAATCTGAACAGCCAGAATCCACATGAATTCTATTTTTTCCCTGTCTACATGTATCGAGACTAGACAGAAACAACATGTCTTCTAATTTTTGGCATGTCTACATTGTATCCATAATAATTTTATCAAAGTCAAAGTCAAAGTCAAAGTGTTTTTTATTGTCATTTCAGCTATATACAGAGTACACAGTGAAACGAAACAACGTTCCTCCAGGGACCATGGTGCACATAAACACAGTGTAGACAGAACAATAGTGCAACAGTACAAAAGTGCAGACAGACAATACAACACAATACAAACAAAGAATAATAAATCGTGTCCAGATTGTATCCAGACTGATTACTCATAGTCTGAACCGCCAATAACCACATGAAGTCTGATTCCAAACTATAATTCGAGCTGGTCTGAAATGCAATTATTCTGCAGAAAAAGTAGACTAATTTATTTAAATAAAACATGACATTTCAACCCATTCTTCAGGGTCTATGTCAGATATCTGACCTGTAAATACCAATTCATCATGGCTTGAATCAACACAGGTGTGAATCCTTGAATTCTGTCCAGAAACTCCAATAAAGTTTACAATTTAATTCTAGCTAGAGTTAAGGACCCAGATAGCCCAGATAATTAATTTTTTTTATATGTATTAAAATTTCAAATATTAAATCTCACCAACTTAAAAAATGTAATTTGTGCCTTTAGTTGGCCTGATTTAAGTTCTACAAAAGTGTATTGCTGACTATCCTTTAGAAGCAACTAAAAAAATAAGTTGCACCAATGAAATGTTTTTTTTGTTTGTTTTAGTTTTTTCTTATTTGTCCCATTTTCTCCCCAGTTTACACAGCCAATTCAACCCACTCATTAGGACTCCCCCTATCACTAGTGATGCCCCAACACACCAGGAGGGTGAAGACTAACACATGCTTCCTCCGATACATGTGAAGTCAGCCACCGCTTCTTTTCGAGCTGCTGCTGATGCAGCATTACCGAGCAACCAGAGCAACAGCAACTCGGTTTTGATACATCAGCTCACAGACGCCCTGTGCTGCAGACATCACCCTAGGAGTGATGTGGGGAGAGAGCGCCATCTACCCACCTAGAGGGAGCAGGCCAATTTTGCTCCCTCTGAGCGCCGGCAGCTTGATGGTAAAGCTGCATGAGCGGGGGTTCAAACTTGCGACCTCCTGCTCATAGTGGCAGCTCAATATTTCTCATTCAGCTGACTTAAAAATCACATTAAGCAGAACAATTTAAAGTTTTCTTTTTTACAGTGAACAACAGATCACAACAGGACTAGTGATTATATTTCTTTTCATCCCTCGTTTCTCTACTTCAACACACGTTTCCAGGTAAAGAAAAGAACTCAGCCTGGGTGGCGAAGCGTTAAGTAGAGACTGGAGTGTTGGAACGCCGTTCCCGGTTCCTCAGTTTCTCAGTTCCCCAGTCCGCCTTCTGTTTGACAGCCAGCTGGACTGCACAGTAGGAAGCTGCATTCTCTGGAGTAATGTGGAGTAATGTGGAGTAATGTCCAACGCCCACTCCAGCGCCTGCAGCATGCGGTGGTATTCTCATCTGGAGAGGTTTGGACGTGTGGTTGGACGTCATGGGCCAGAGGTTTCAGAGATCCACCTGGGAGGAAAAGAATGCAGTGTGTGGGATTAAAAATGGTCAAGACGTTTTTTTTTTATCATTTAAAGTACAAGATTAACTTATTTCTTCCTGCTGGGTCCAGTCCTCTTTTCTCAAATATGTGTTGGGTCTGGACAGGTTTTAGATTTAACTGATTGGCGCCATTGGGTCTTACATTCTACAGTCTACAGTCTACAGTCTTCACACATTCTGCCTGTCTCATATAAATAGCAACAGAGTTTCTGAATATATCTACACTGATGGAAATGAGGTGTGTTTAGGTAGATTTCTGGAGTTTTGCTTGTTTATCTTGATAACAAAAAACACAGGAGCTCCACTGACTGATTAAAACCCTGACAACAGTCAACAGTCAGACATTAATTGCTATCTTGCCATCAGTGCACAAACCCAACTTGCGTGAACAAGCAGGTCAGTTTCCTCTGCTGAGAAGGGTTGTTGGACAGGTCCAGGTAGCTGCGCCTTTAAAATAGCAATCCACCAAAGTCAGAGCGCACCTAGCTCTTAAATGGATGATGAGCAAGGGACATGCTGATTGGTTTATTTCAGGTTACACCCAAAATTAAACACACCCATGATTAATTAAGAGAATAAGTACATGCCCTTTGTGCATTTTGAGCCATGCAATGTGTACTTTTCCCGTTGTTATGATAGCAAAGACACAATGACACACCCTAAATCAAGCTGCACTAAAATAGAGCCCCTGATGTTGTATTTTTATGGGTTTTAATAGTCTTCTTGCACTGAGAAACCCTGTTTTTCTAGTAATAGACTGGTGGGATCTTTTTTAGCTCTATGGTGGGTTCTATAGGAACCTCCATTTGGTGTTTTACCTCAGGCCAGAGTTGATGACCTCAGTTATGGTACAAGTTTCCAGAACTTTCTCTCTTATCTCCACCCACACTTGTGCATGAACATGTTGGCATGGTGAAGTGAGAAAAACACTCTAATTGTTGAGTCATACTGGTCCAGTTCCCTTAACATGCAGATGTTGGGACCACAAACCAGCATGAGGCAATATGTACAGTGGGCGGGTCTGATCTAGAACTGTCTGAACAGTGGAAAAACTGCAAAAAGGGCAATTTTTTCACTCTGAATCACATACAATACAAAGTACAGGGTGTACAGTGTTGGTGTAGATGTGACAATGACATCCCATCATACCACAAGGGCCTGCTGCGAAACTTGGTATTCAGTTATGTATCAAGGCAGATATGTACCGTATTTTCCACAGTATAAAGTGCATCGTATTATAAGGAGCATTAGCAATGAATGTCTATTTTCTGGTCTATTTTTATACATAAGGCATTTCCCTTTCAGACCTCAAATAATGCAAAGAAAACAAGTTCAAATTCATCAAGTTTTAAGTTCAGAAATCAATATTTGGTGGAATAACCCTGTTTTTAATCACAGTTTTAATGCATCGTGGCATCATGTTCTCCTCCACCAGACTTGGTTCCAAGAAGGGTAACCTGTAACCTTACAGAAACAGGAATTGTTCCAGGAATGTCCTGTAAAAATGTTTTTTTTCCAACTAGGCTAGACTAATACCAACATTAAAAGTAACATTCCCAAAACTAAAAATTAAAACACTCACACATGGTACAACGATGTTACAAGAACATTTAACGACATTAAATCAAAATGTCTTAAATAAGAACGTCCAGAAAACTTTGACAGATTGTTGACATTGTTAAGCGTTTTTAATGGGACAAGCAGTGAACTCTGCTCATACTGCACTCTTAGTGTAAATAAAAATCATGGAGCAGCAGAGACAGTGTTTGTTAATAGCAGTATATTATATGGCAAATATATATATCAGATTAAACTGCACCTTTTTAGCAGTTTAGCTCAATTAAAAAAAAAGTATATTTGATAGCTGGTTAGGATCGAGACTGAATCACGTTCTCACCACAAGCAAACCGCTCCAGAAAAAAATTCTCAGCAGATTACAGCGGAAGTTGGGGTCAAACTTGGTGGCGTAATATATTTGCCTAAAAAAATATTAACACATTACTGTTAATACTGTAATGCGTTAACGCTGACGGTCCTATATTTTAGAAGCAAGTACTGGGCGACCAACATAAAAAACAGAAAATACAGCTCTATAAAAAATGAAGTTTCTGAATCAGTTTCTCTGATTTTGCTATTTATAGGTTTATGTTTAAGTAAAATGAACATTGTTGTTTTATTCTATGAACTACAGACAACCTTTCTCCCAAATTCCAAATAAAAATATTGCCATTTAGAGCATTTATTTGCAAAAAAAAGATAAATGTATCAGTTTTTTTTTCATGCATCTTGGCTTCATCATGTTCTCCTCCACCAGTCTTACACACTGCTTTTGGATAACTTTATGCTGCTTTACTCCTGGTGCAAAAATTCAAGTAGTTCAGCTTGATTTGATGGCTTGTGATCATCCATCTTCCTCTTGATTATATTCCAGAGGTTTTCAATTTGGTAAAATCAAAGAAACTCATTATTTTTTAAGTGGTCATTATTTTTGGTACGTTATTTTTACACAGTCTGACAGCTCTTTGGTCTGGTCTCAGAAAGTCTACGTTTGCTTGCCCTCTTAACACCTGACCGAGCGCCAACTCCCCCCATTCAGCCGAGCAGAGAGTCAGCTGGGTCAACAGAGCCTGTGCCCGGGGTCGACCCGGGCAGCGGTAACACAGCGTCTGGAGAGCAGCAGTGAACAAACATGAGTAACGGCACAGTCAGAGAGGTGTGAACCCAAAGGTAGTGAGTGATTTTCACTGCCCACCTGACACCACGCCAACTCTACAGCTCCTGAGCCAGAGCAGCCGGGTGAGAATATAGCTGTTACTATAATCGGGCGATAAATCAAAACTACCTGAGAATATAGTATTATCCCACACATTCGGCTGCTACTCAGCTGTATATCCCTCTATCACTAGGGATGCCTCAACACCATGCCTTAAGGATGAAGACTAGCACACGCCTCCTCCAATACATGAGAAGTCAGACTCCGCCTCTTTTTGAATCACAGCACTAACGAGGAAAGCGCAGTGAATCGGTTCTAATACATCAGCTCACAGACGCAGCCTTGTGCTGTTCCACATCACCCTAGGAGTGATTAGGGGAAAGAGCGCCATCTACTGTACCCTCCCAGAGAGAGCAAGGACTATTGTGCTCTGTCGGGGCTCCGGCAGCTGAAGGCATGCTGCATGACCGGGATTCAAACCAGCAACCTCCTGATAATAGTGGCAGTACTTTAAACCACTGGACCACTTGGCGCTTCCGAAAATGTATTCCTGCTGAAAGTCAATTTATTTACAGATACAGGGATTGACATGACAAAGAAAATAATAAATACATTTAATCGTGTTAAAAGAACAGTAAATATAAGATAAAAATAGATCAAATAAAAATAGAATTAGAATAAAAATACTAATAATGATAACATCAGTTTGAAGCCCTGCCCTGAGAGGCATCATACTACTACTCCACCGCTACTGCACAATCTGCAGGAACTGTGTATACAGAATAATGGAGATATTATCCCATAGGAAAGAAAAATTAAAAAGGAGATTTCCTTAATGTCTCTGTTGTTTCTCCTAGACAGATATGAGATTAGAAGGAAACCCAAGAGAGATTTTACTTTAAATCTCCTGCGGCTCAGATGTTTCTCCTGCGACAAAGACTTCCATAATCTCACATGCATCTCCTCCTGAGTTTTACTACAGATCTCAATACAGTCTTACATTGTGCTCAGATTTCATAAAAACAATAACAGTAATAGTTTACTAAATACAGAAAAGCTTAAATAAAAGTAGACCATGAAAAAAAAGAAGCTTCCGAAATGAAGAGACTATACCTAAACAACGCAGAACATGAACTACACAATTTAGCATAAAAAATCTGATTTCACAAAATCTCATGTCTCATTTTTGTCTAAATTTATTTCTCCTAGGCAATTTTAGGAGAAACATCTGTGACAAAGTTGATATCTAAATGAGACAAGGGAGAATCACAAATATGTCTCCTGAGACATCATAGAGCAACATTTAAGCAATAAAATTTTCCTCTGGTATGGGATGGATTTTAAGAGGAGGAACATTAGGAACCTCCACAACTCCATGCTGAGATATCTGGCACGTTGCAGCATTACACACAGCCAAAGTAAAAGTGTAAACGTACTGGTTTCAAAATGACTCTAAGTATAAAAGTAAAAGTAATGTAAGTAGAAAAAAAATGCTAATTTTTCTAAAAGCCATAATGACTGTAATGCTAAAATATTAAAATGTTGATAAATATAATTTGTGATTTTGCACTAGGCTGTTTCCTGTTTCAGCTGCATATATGCCCAGTGTAAATGAATGTATTTTAGTAGAATGCAAATATATTAAAGAAGCTTAAGGTGAACAAAACACAGAGAAACGCGAGAACAAATGGGAAACGAGGAAAAAGGGCAAGGACGTGACAATGAGAAGCCGTAATGAAAACAAGTTGGATAAAAATGGGTTAACATTTTCTTTTGGAAAGAAAGTTGTAGTGTTTGGGGTTTTACTCGATCAACTAGGAACAAGCGCTAATCTATTAGCTTAGCTTAAATTAGCTGGATATCATGGACTCAAACAATAAACTAACACTAGATCTATTTATTACTGTTTTATTAAGAGACATATTGTATATGTAAGAGTGCTGTTACAGAGGGGAAGCTGCAGAATAAAGGTTAGCCGCCGCTGTGTTGTTGTTAGCTGCTTTGTTAGCGTGTTAGTTTTGACGTTTCCTCACAGTATTTTCAGTCAGTGTTGCTAATCCTGTAGAACAGAGTCTCTCTGCATAATCCTGCAGGTTCTGCAGCTCGCGGTACAGCGGTGCTGATGAAGTGCTGTATTTCACACTGAGGTGATGTTCTACTGAACCGGGCCGGGTCAGCACCGACCTCCAGCTAAACGTTTAGCCGCGCTGCTGTTAGCATCGGCTAAGAGTGATGAGTCAGGAGTGAAAACAGTGAGCTGGAGGAAACCGTGTGTTTGCTAAGTGTCTGAGTGTGTGTGAGCATGTGTGTGTGTGTTTGGGAAGAGAAGGTAAAATTGTGACGTGTATTTTAATCACTGAATGGTGTTAAGGACGTGCCCAGGGACGTGTTTCCCAGGGCAAAGAGATTTGCAGTAAAATGAATAAAGAGACTGTTACAGGAATAATACTCATTTTAAGAGATCACTTAAAAATTATAAGTTTCTTTGATTTTACCTAATTGAAAACCTCTGAAATATAATCAAGAGGAAGATGGATGATCACAAGCCATCAAACCAAACTGAACTGATTGATTTTTGCACCAGGAGTAAAGCAGCAAAAAGTTATCCAAAAGCAGTGTGTAAGACTGGTGGAGGAGAACATGATGCCAAGATACATAAAAGAAAATTGTGATTAAAAACCAACCAGGGTTATTCCACCAAATATTGATTTCTTAAGTCTTAAAACTTTATAAATATAAGCATGTTTTCTTTGCATTATTTGAGGTCTGAAAGCTCTGCATCTTTTTTTGTTATTTCAGCCATTTTTCATTTTCTGCAAATAAATGCTCTAAATGACAATATTTTTGTTTGGAATTTGGGAGAAATGTTGTCTGTAGTTTATAGAATAAAACAACAATGTTCATTTTACTCAAACATAAACCTATAAATAGCAAAATCAGCTAAACTGATTCATTTTTTTCAGTGTACAACTATACTTAGTGTCTGCAAAATTGTTTCAGTGCAATCTCGAGTTTATAGTAGTGATGGATTAATATCCTCCTTTATATCTGGTGGTTAAACACACTCACCAGAGTTTATATTTCATTAGGATCAATCTGTTCAACTCCAACTGAAAAGCTCACCTTAACTGTCGGTTCTAGGGGCGGGGCCACAGGGAAAGTTGTTTTATTAGCAGGACAGTGATGCTAACAGTTCAGTAGCAATGCTAACTACATAGTAGCTAATGTTGGCATGTTGCTAATGTTTCTACTTTACAAACTTTACACACATGCATTACCAGTCAAAAATTTGGACACCTCTTACATTTAGTAGTTTTCATTATTTTTAAATGTTCTGCTTTTGTAGATTAATACTAAAGTCATCCAAAATATGAAGAAAAATATATGAAATTATTAGGTAAAGAGTAAAAAAGTGATAAACAAACCAGAATATGTTTTATATTTTAGATTCTTAAAGTAGCTCCTCTTGCTTAGATGATCAGTTTTACACGTCTCTGATGGATTTTTTTTCAGTCAGTTTTATGAGGTAGAATCACCTGGAATTCAGGCTTTCAGTTAACAGCTGTGCTGAACTCATCAAGAGTTAATTACTTGAATTTCTTGTCTCTTAATAAAGTGTTTGAGAGCATCAGTTAATGTAAAGTAGTGAAGAGGTAGAGTTACAGGTATACAGTGAATAGTGAATATTTGAGTAATGTTCTAATACAGATTATGAGAAGCAACAACTACTCAACTAAAATTGATATTAAGAAGAAATGAAGGTCAATCAATCCAAAAAGAAGAATTTCAAGAATTTTAAAGGAACCTCAAGTGCAGTCACTGAAAAGACCATCAAAAATGGTATAATGATAAAATTGGTACTCATCAGGAACACCCCAAGAAAGGAAGATCAAGAGTTTCCTCTGTTGCACAGAAAAGTACATTATATGAAGCAGTATACTGCGCAGCACCATGCTGTACCTGCACTGTTTTGTTGTTTAGGAGGTCTGGTGCATTTCCATAGCATATCCCAAAATAACAAACGAGAAAAATGTAAAAATGAAACGTCTCACAGCTCTAATTATCCCACATTCAGTAGATGTGATCCAGAGCTGCTGTTCTGTGGGTAAAGGTACTAATTAAAGTCCTTATTTTTCCTGTATGAACTAATTTATCTGGGTTTCTGAAACCACAATCTGAATGGATGTGTATGAATGGAGAGTTTCTGCAGGTTCCAGTCTGAATGGAAGTATTACTCAGCGTTCCTGTCTAGACGGTGGGCCGGGGGTCTGCAGGTCTGCTGTTCCTCAGGTGGGGCGTGAGTTCCAGTAAGAGGGTCTGGATCTAAAACCTGGAACAAACCTTCAGTGATGGACAATTAAATTATTAAATCTTTATTTTCCCAATGCATTTTATGATGCAATATAATAAAACTGAAAATAAAAAAAGTGTTTTTACTGGAAACAAGGATGGTTGCGCAGCTAAAGTGGATCCTAAGGTCGCTTTAGTATCCCACGTGGTTGCTATGATGTTGCTAGGGTCTTTCTTTGTTGTTGCTATGATGTAGCACCGGATTATAAGGCACAGTACAGATTTTTGAGAAAAATAAAGGATTTTAAGTGCACCTGCAAAAATGCAATATATATACATTACATTTTGTGAAGGTTCTATGTTTCTAGAGCGTTCCTATGTGGTTGCTATGATGTTGCTTGGGTGTTTCGATGTGGTTGCTATGATGTTGCCAGGGTGTTTCTATGTGGTTGATTTTTGGGAAAATGAAAGGATTTTAAGTGCACCTGCAAAAAATGCAGTATATATACATTACATGTTGTGGAGGTTCTATGTTGCTAGGGTGTTCCTATGTGGTTGCTATGGTGTTGCTGGAACAAACTTTCAGTGCTTGCTAAGGTGTTGCTAGTTGGTTGCTTTGGTATCCCAGGTGGTTGCTATGGTGTTACTAAATGGTTGCTAAGATGTTGCTAGTTGGTTGCTGTGGAATCCAAAGTGATTGCTTAGTGGTTACTGGTCACAAGTTGTTTAGGTGTTTTGCTCTGGTGTTTCCAGATATTTGCTAAGGCATTGTTAGGTGTTGCTAGGTGGTTGCTAAGGTGTACTATATGGTTACTAGGGGGTTGCTAAGGTGTTGCTTGCTGGTTGCTGCAGAATTCTAGTTGCTAGCTGGTTGCTATGGAATTAACAGTGGTTGCTATGCTTTACTAAATGGTTGCTTGGAAGTCTTGCTGGGTGTTTGCTTTGGTATGCAAGGTGGCTGCTATGGTATGCAGGGATTTCGCTAAGGTGTCGCAATGGTAGAGTTGTTGGTTGTTGGGTGCTAAGGTGTATTAAGGTGGCAGTTAAGGTGTTACTATGGAAAGGGTGTGTGTCTGAGAGGTTAATGATGGTGACCGTCGGCTTCTGGCTAGAACTGTCCATGTGAGCAGATAAATGAGACCCCGCCCACATTTCCCACAGGTCAATTGGACATGCCAAAAGTCATGGGTCAGGAAGTAGTATGGTGTCAGGTACTGGAAATGACTGAAAACAGTTTAATAAAGAAGCCATTAGTCTCTTTAGAGGGTTTGCAGGGTTTCCTCCTCCCTCCACATCTGAAAAGGAAAGTCTAAACAGTGTCTGGAAACTTTACACGCACACACACACACACACACACTCAGTCCTCAGTCATCTCCTGAGGTCGCTTGTTTCTGTGTTTGCTCTGGTGTCTGTGGATTTTTTGTTATTTTTATGTTATTTTCTATGGTATTTTGTGGTATTTTGAGGCGGCTCATACCTTTGAGAATTATCTGAACTATTAAAAATTAAAAAACAGTTATAAATTATATATATACTTTAAATTCTGTGGAAGTTCTTTAGATGATCCCACTGGCACTAAGGTGACACTTAAATGTAATTTTGTTAAACTATTGTGAAAATAAGATCTGTACGACTACTACTACATAAAACAGTTTTTTTCAGACGTGTACTGCTATAACCATAGCAGTAATGGTAGTAAAAAATGAAAGTAATAAAATAATAATAGTAGCAGGGCTTAAAAAAGATTAATAGTTAGAGTAAACTGAAACTGTTAGGCAGTTCAAGTTAAAAAGAATGTGATCATTAGATTATCAGAGTGAGATTATCTAAGGACTTCAGAAGATCTGATAATAACAGCTTAATTAAAGATAAAGAGCCAGAAGGTAACATAGATACTCCAGTGATCTCAGTTCAGCATCTCAGTTCACTACAATTACATATCTCCACAATTACATAACCATTGGATCTGCTGTCGTTATATAACTGGAAACATTAATTATCGAAAGCTAGAAAAAAACTAAAATTTGGACAAGACCCAGGGCTCTATAGGAAAGTCATCAACTGTGCTCCGTGCAGCTTGATTTAGGCTGTCTCAGAGTGTCTTTGCTATTGTAATGTCGGGAAAAGTATCAGTCCTGGCACTGTCAATATGCCTGCTCTGAACTCTGAAGGTCTCAAAGACTCCATTTCCCAGCATTCCCTCACTCAGGGCTACAACAACTAAGCATTCCAATTTGCCTAGCTTTTGATTGTTAGCACCTGGACTATTAGTATAAATACCCCTCAGTTTGCTCTCATTGTTGCTGAGTATTGAATCTAGATTCCCAAGCTCTTCCACTAAGCGTTTCTCTTTGTTTATTGTTTTTTTGTGTTTGACCTGTTTCTGTATTTGTGTTTATCCTGTGTTTATCCCAGTTTACTGCTTGTTTTCTAGCTACCAACCTTGCTTGTAAATTTTACCATTCTTTTGCCTATTCCCCTCTGCTGGATTTCCCGTGTACTGACCCTGCTTACTCCTCCACTTCCTGGTTTGTTGTTTGTTATAGCTGCCTTATTGCTACTGACCCTGCCTGCCCTAGACTCTCCTTATATACTTGTCTCCTTTGTTAATAAACTGGCCTTTGTGATAAAAAGTACACCTTGCGTAACTCAAAAAAGTCATGTACTAATTCTTGTAATTCATCATTGGTGTGGTTAATTTTGGGCGTTACGTGAAATAAACCAATCAGAGTGTCACTTGCTCATTATTCCCTTTAAGAGTCAGGTGGGCTCTGACTTTTTATAGGCAGATTGCTATTTTAACGGCGCAGTTACCTGGACATGTCTGAGCTGCTGAATGTATGTATGACTGTGCCCAGATATGGATTGGCACTCTGTCCTGGGTAAATGCTGTAGTGCTGGATGCAGTCCTCCAGGTGGATGGTTGTTTCCAGTTGAGACTACGCTGTGCGCTATTGGCTGCCGCTTCTTACCGGTGTGTGGATGAGTGCTCATTATAAATGGTTGTATGTAAAAGTGTGTAAATTGTAAAGCGTCCTTGGGTTTCTAGAAAGGTACTATATAAGTTGACCTTCATTCATTCATTCATTCATTCATATTATTTACTTTAATGAGACAGGAATCTTAACCAGGACCTCTTAGTGACCTCTAACAGGTCAAACCTGCCAAAATTGTACCCATGTTCACTCGATTTTCTCTTGTCCTTCATTCAGACAGCTCTGGTCCTCCTCTGTTTGGCTGCTTCCAGACAGCCTCACCATCACTGATGCTAGGCCTGGCCAGGTCAGCGTGCCCAGTCAGAGTTGACTTAGCTCACATAGCTGCTCAGGAACTCAAACGCTGCTGACGGAGAGCCGAGAGCCCCGTCCCTAAGCAAGACCACAGGTACCACCACACCACGCCAGCAGCTCAGCGTCAGGAGACAAAGCTGGAGCTGTGAGTCAAAACCAGACATGTCTGAATGATCAAGCGACTGAAACGTCCTGCCTCATCATCTCTGACCGCAGGACAGTTAATGAACACGCTGTCCTCTGGAGGAACGTCTCTCTGGAACGTGGTCAGAGTCAGGGGAACAGGGGTGGCTACAGTAGCTGTTGTCACTTTAAAGGAGCTATAAAATGTGTTTATTGAGTATTAAAGTTCTTGTTTAACGTATAAATAGTACGAAAACGACTTTGGTCGAGGTGAAAAGTGCTCAGACATGGTTTTACAACCCAATTTATCCTCCTGTTTTTGTAGTTCAGAACGAAACACGTTCATTTTCCACTTAGAAAGGACTTAAATAAATTAAAGGAATAAATGAGCCCTGCTTTAATTTGTTTATTGGATTATGTCACAGGGGATGGCTCAAAGAGCCACGTAGTATAGCATAGCATTATAGCGGTATATAGCGTTTTTAGCACAGTAGCAACTGGGCTAATATGCCTATGTAGGGCTTTTATATTTAAAAACTTCTGAGCTCTTCACTGACCACCCATACAGTCCCCATATCAACATGCTATCTAGGGAAAACAATGCAATTAACATATTTTTCGCACTATAAGGTGCACTTAAAATCCTTAATTTTTAAAAAAAATCGTCAATACGCCTAATTATCCTGTGCTCCTTACGTACAAATTCTACCAGTCAGGTATTAAGGAGCGGTAAATCCACTCCACTAAAGTACAGAGTTATACAGGAGTTTCAAGTTTAGTTCTCCAGCACTAAGAATGGAGCGGTATTAGCATAAGCATTAGCCTCTAAGGACTAGCAGTAGACTACAAGCTGATAATACTTTCCTCTGAACAGATAAAGAGCTAGCGCTTAGTGCATATAGAGGCTCTAACCGCACTAAGCGCTAGCTCTTTTGCTGTTCAGAGGAGAGTTTTATTGGCCTAAACTCTACTGCTAACCCTGGCTAGCATTCCTGGAGCAGCATTAACATTAGCGGCTAACTGCACTAAGCAGTAGCTCTTTCGCCGTTCAGAGGTGAGTATTATCAGCTTGTAACCTGCTGCTAGCCCTGGCTAGCACTGCTGGAGCAGCATTAGCATTTGCTGCTAACCATGCTAATTGCTAGCTCTTTTGCCGTTCAGAGGTGAAGAGAGAGGGAGAGAGAGAGGCTGTCGGGTTACAAGATACTAATGCTGCTGCACCCAGCCTTATTGGAAATCTGGAGATCAAAAGCTTACTGTAAATAAACGGTGCTTTACTGACCCAAATATACAGTTTTCAGGAGAAAAATGTGTGTAAATGAACATCCAGCACTTGTTTAAAAGAAAATTTTATAGATTTTATATTAAAAATTACAGTTTTGTTTATCTAAGTGCTCCTCCCCCTACACAACTCCCCCCCACCACTCAGCGGCATAGTTCAGCGACCTGCTGAATTAAAATTAAAACATGGCGACATCCCTGTTCCTTACTATTGTTGCTTAAAATGCACCTCATAATCTGCCTTATGTATGAAGACCAGAAAATAAACAAAAACTAGACATTCTTTGGAAGTGAGCCTTATATATAAACCTTTTCATGGTTGATTAAGAAAATTAAACGTAATATATTCAGTATATATAACAAATTAGCCTTACAATAAATCATCCAGACCCAGATAATTTATTTGTCTTTGGCCAACTCCACTGCTAACGAACAGCTTAGCCTCCCTGGAGAAGATTTTTTTTTTTTATCTGAAGATATGTAGACCAGACCAGGCCATCCTGCTTCACCGAACAAATCTCAAACCTCGAGTAGACAATACCTGACCCCAAATTTCACCAACCATGACGAACATGTTCCTCTATACCACAGAGCAAAGGGAAGCTCGGATTATGAGGGAACGTATTACGATCAGACTTAACCACATCTGGAGATATCTTACATATTTTTGAGCTTGAGTACCATACAAGGTGCTGCCGGACTCACATTCCAGCACGGCTAGGACACCGGATCCCCTCAGGCCAGACAGACTGCACACAGAGCAAACAGCTGATGAAGCTTCTCCTGGAAATGATGCTAGTGACGAAAATGTTATTCTCTATAGGAAACGCAGCTCTTTTCTGTACTTAGTTCTGCTCTAAATCCATGATAATCTCCTGATGAACAGAAGGGAAAAGGGAGGTTAAATAAGGAAAGGTAACAAGGGCTCTTTAGGGCAGGTTTCCAGACAATGTTAAGCCTAGTCTTGGATTTTTTTTTACTTTCACCGGACATTATAGCATTATATAGCATTATAGCGTAGCGTAGTGTTTTAAGCACAGGTAGCAACTAAGCTAACATGCTTATAATAAAGTTTAATTTCTTATAGTTTCATCACTGACCACCCATACAAACCCCATATCAACATGCTATCTAGGCAGAACTTGTTTTTTACTTTTACCAGACATGGATATACTTTAGAGTAGTTTGAGGTGAAATGAGTTTTAATGGGAGCCATGATGCTCCTGAATGCATCCGTCCAGTAGGGGAAAAAAAACACTGCCCATCCACACTAAAAACTGATTGGCTCACTGATTGACTCACAGACTCCTTGCAGAGAACAGGCCAATCAGAACCATCTCTAAATGCTCACGAAGGGAGTGTCTTTCTCTCCCTTTATTGATATGCGGTAGACTTCCAAGACTTCTGGGAGACTTGGGACCAAGTATCTGTTTAAATATCACCTGCGAATATAAGTTGAGACTATGCCTAACAATGATGTGAGGAGAGAGCGCCACCTACTGTACCCACCAGGGCCATTTTAAGGCATTTGGGGGGCATTGGATTCAATTCATAACCAGTCGCTATCTGGGGGACACAAGTCAGCTTGGGGCCCTATAGGCAATTAATTGGTTGGCCGATCACTTTCTTTTTCTTTTTAAAACTCCTTTCTTTACTCTCTCTCTCTTTATCCCTTCCTAGTAGTTACTGTCAGCAAATAGAAGGAAGGGATATCCTATAGGGGTTTCCAATAACAGTGTCATTGCATGTATTTGCATTGGGCGCTCAAAGATGACCATGGGATTCAATTCTTAATTTAATTCGGTCGTTATCTAGGGGGCCCAGGCCAGTTTGGGGCCCTACAGGCAAATAATTGGTTTGCCTGCCTTGTTGCAACAGGCCTGGTTTCCACCCAGAGAGAGCATGGCCAATCGTGCTCTCTCAGACTCCGGCTGCTGATGGCGAGGTAGCTGGATGCAGGATTTGAGCTTGGGAATCTTGAATCATAGCGCAGAAATGTCAGCCAAAATAAATGATAATCTCTAATGTGATGTTTTTAGTAGATTTTAAAGGAATGTAGCACCAACTCCTTTCTTTACTCTCTCTCTCTCTCTTTAGCTCTTCTTACTCGTTGCTGTCAGCAACTACTAGTAGGATAGGCCAGCTTGGGGCCCTATGGCAATCAATTGGTTTGCTTACCTTGTTGCAACGGCCTGATACCCACCCAAAGAGAGAGCATGGCCAATTGTGCTCTCTCAGACTCCGGCTGCTGATGGCGAGGTAGCATGATGAGGTATCTGAACTCCTGAATCTTGAGTCTTAGCACAAATATACAAGCTAGAGCAAAACTAGCTTGTAATATTCTATCGTTTTTTGTAGATTTTAAAGGAATGTAGCATCAATGCTAGCCTTTATTATGCTTCCTTCCTTTGTTTTATGTGATTTTAGATATATTAGACTAGATTATACTCTTTTGATCTCATTCTCTTTCTTTTTATATCCCCCTTTTTTACTTCACTTTACTCTATTTCTTTTTCTCCCTCTCTTTCTCTCCCGCAGTCATAATAAAGCCGTCTGGCAGCGCCAGCCTTCAATAAGAGGAAATGAGTCTGTCTCTCAGTATTTCTCAGGCTCTTTAAAGACCCGACACTCTTTTCCCTGAGAAATACCACACTCTGTATCAAAGCCAGAGCGAGTGGGGCGAGCTAGCCCACGTCCCGCCTGCATGGGTCCCTTCTGGTGTCCCGCTTTGGTGCCAGGGGCAAAATGCTCAGCTACTAAATGCTCCATTAAGATGACAGATTTTCCCACAGAGCTGACCACGGAAATATGGGAAAACGTAAAGGAAAGCTTCACTCAGAACCGTAGCTAATGTGGCTCAGAGTTAGTCCATACTTGTGGGCACCAGTTAGCATAATCCTCCTTACTGGCCGGTGCTAACTTTAAAAAGGTCTTGGGTCGTGGAAATGTCCTTTACTTTTATTTGATTGCAGACATGATGAACCAAAGATACCATGACAGAACCTGGCTTGTCATGTTAGAACACAGCAAACATGTGGAAGAAGTTTCTGTGCTCAGATCAAACCAAATTGGAGCTTTTAAGCCTAAATGCAAAGATCTATGTGTGGAAGAAAAGTAACACTGCTCATTACGCTGTAGAGATACACACCATCCCCGCTGTGAAACATGGTGGTGGCAGCATCATGCATCTTGGACAATGATGCTGGCCAGAGTTGATGGTGGGAAGATGGATGGAGATACATACAGAACAATCCTGGGAAAAAAAAATCTTTTGGAGTCTGCAAAAGACTTGAGACCTTCCGACAAGACGATGACCCTAAACATACAGCCAGAGCTACAGAGGAATGGTTTAGATCAGAGGACATTCATGTGTTATTCAAAGTCCTGACCTAAGAGATGCTCTTCATCTAACCTGGCTGAGATTCAGAGCTGTTGTACACTGAAAAAAATGATGAGTAAAATTTACTTTTAAAAAGTTTTGCAACTTTCTGCATTTCAGATAAATTTAAAGGTAACTTCAACTCAGTTTCAAGACTAAAAAGTATACTAAAAGGAATGTATTACATGCCATACATGTATTGAGACAGTGGGACTTGGTCTGTTTACAAAAAACATCTTTGAGATTATGTAAATATTTGAATGTGTGTTTTAACTAAAAATATAAACAATAATATTGTATAAATTAAGTAATTGTAATTAGGTAATATTGTATGCAGAAATTAAGTAAAGTTTACTAAAAGAAAGGATTGATTCAGTAAAAATAAATGAAGTAAAGTTTACTAAAAGAAAGGATTGATTCAGCAAAAATAAATGAAGTAAAGTTTAATAAAAGAAAGGATTGATTCAGTAAAAATAAATGAAGTAAAGTTTAATAAAAGAAAGGATTGACTGAAGTTCAGTTCACTTATTTACTCTGTGAAACATTTAAGTCTTGAAACCGAGTTGAAGTTACTTTAATTTACATTAAATTAAATTACATTAAAAAAATGCAGAAAGTTGCAGAACTTTTTTAAAGTAAATTTTACGCATAATTTTTTTAAATGAAAGAATGGACCTGGAGGAATCTGGGATAATGAACCATCACACACTGAAAACACACTGACTTGACAATTTTGTCATAAACGTGAAACTACAGAATGATGAAGAATATGATTAATTTTAGAATAATGATGTTTAGGAACGCATGCTTGCGTAAAGAATCTGTCGTCTTTTGAGGAACAGAAACTCCTGAACTCGCTGAATCTCAGACCATCTTTCCCAACATCAGCTTCACAGCTGGATAACAGATCCAGTCAGCAGTGACACAGGATCTCCAGAAGCAGCAGAACAGGGCGAGGTGGAGCCCGAGGAGCTGGAGAGGAATCTTCAGTAGCATCTTCAGCATGACTCACAGTCTGTCCACCAGTCTGCACTAATTACACCATTCCTTCCAGCTGCTGTAACTTTACAAGCACTGAGCCTGCAGCGCCTTTCTGCTGGCCACTTTATCAGAAACACCCTACTGTGCCTTGTGCTTTTATTCATTTGTGTCCAATTTATTAGAAACACCTACTATAAAGTGGCCAAAATGAGTGGAAGTACAATTACTTAGAAACACTCTAACATACAATTTGCTTTTACTTATTCTGGCCACTTTATTAGAAACACTGCACTGTACTGAATACAACTGATTTTGGCCACTTTATCAGAAATACCTTCTGTCCTGACTAATTTTTGCCAATTTATTAGAAACACCCTATTTTACTCTGTTTTCACTTATTTTTGCCACTTTATTAGAAACACCTAATGTATCATGTATTTTCATTCATTTTTGCCACTTTATCAGAAACACCTTCTAAAATGACTTCCACTCATTTTTGGCCACTTTATTAGAAACACCCTACTGTACCTTGTGCTTCCACTCATTTGGCCACTTTATTAGAAACACCCTAATTGCACTTTTCACTGTTTTCACTGTGTTTTCACTCATTTTGACCACTTTATTAGAAACACCGTACTGTATCATGTATTTTCACTCATTGTAGCCACTTTATCAGAAACACCTTCTATTTTGACTTGTACTTAACCTATTTTGGCCACTTTATTAGAGACACCTAGGTTATCATGTGTTTTCACTAATTTTGGCCACTTTATTAGAAACACCCACTGTATATTTTGTTTTAATTCAATTTGCCCACTTTATTAGAAACACCTACCTTTAATTCAATTTGCACACTTTTTTAGAAACATCCCTAGAGTATCTTGTGTTTTCAATAATGTTGGCCACATTATTAGAAACACCCTACTGTACCTTGTGCTTCCAATAATTTGGCCACTTTATTAGAAACACCCTAATTGCACTTTGTGTTTTCACTAATTTTGACCACTTTATTAGAAACACCTACTATAATGTGGCCAAAATTGTACTTCCACTCATTTGGCCACTTTATTAGAAACACCTAATGTACCTTGTGCTTTCACTAATTGTGGCCACTTCATCAGAACCCCCTCTTCTATTCTTCACATATTATGAATGATAGTATAGTATATGAACTATGAATGAATCAGTATTTAGTGTAAAGCATTTAGTGTGCGCTATGAATTATATAATGTGTAAACCAATAATGCACTATCCACTGTAACTGATCCAGTATGCACTATGAATTAATCAGTATGTGTTATGAATTAGTCATTATCTACCACAGTAATGCTTGTCACATATATTATTCAGTATCCATTATGAATTATTCATTATCTACCATTAATTGGGCAGTAGATACTACTTAGGATTCACTATCCACTATGAATTACTTATAATCTAGCATCAACAATGCAGTATGTTCTATTAATGATTTAATGTTTAGTATGAAGTATCCACTATGAGTTAATTATAATCTATATCTATAATCAACAATAATGCAGTCTGTAACACTAATGATTTAGTATCCACTATGAATTACTTAGTATATGCTATGAATTTTTCATTATCTATTTATATCACTGCAGTGCAGGAAATGCAATAAATAATGCAGTATCTGTATACTATCTAACTACTATGAGTGATCCTGTATCTACTATGAACCGTTTATTAACCATAGTAAATGATCCAGTATGCATTATAACATGTTTAATACTATAAAATCACTTTGTAAGTAATAAAAGTGCTGTTTGGGTTTGAGTGTTTAATTCTGCTGTTTTCTCTTATGTAAGGTAATGAATGGACTGGGTTCAGACACGCCCTCTGGATGTGGAGCTTCAGCCCCACCAGTATGAATTCTTTCCGTATGTTCACCGTCCTGTATCTTGGCAGTAGTGCGTGTGTGTGTATTCTGTGTGTATAGTGTGTGTGTGTGTGTGTATGGTGTGTGTGTGTGTGCTGGGGTCAGGCCTCAGGCTGTAATAATATTAGCTGTTAGCTGTCAGGCCTGGAGCAGAAGGCCACGCCCACTGTGTTACTGTGGGAACAGGCAGCAGCGTGGGTCGCCTCCCCGTCCGGCTGTAGGCCCAAAACCCACAGGCCAGAACCTTCAGTACGTTTCCAGAAACAGTGACGTTGTGTGTCTTTGCTATCATAACGACGGGAAAAGTACACGGCTCTAAACACTCAAAACGAATTCTCTTAATTAATCATGGAGACCATTTACCGTATCACATTACTATTCCCTTCAAGAGCCAGGTGCGCTCGGACTTTGGCAGATTGCTGAAGCACCTGTGTTTTCCACTGCCAAGATAGCAATACGCCAGAAATGTATCTGCCCACAGGATACTTTTCTGCAGGACACTGCTGCCCACAGAACATTGCCGACAGGATGCCGCACACAAGACACTGTTGTCCACACATCGTTGTCCGCGGAACACTTCCCACAGAATGCTACCAACAAGATGCCATCCGCAAGACGCTGCCCTCCAGGACACCACTGTGCAGGACATTGCCCACCGGACACTGCTGCCCACAGGACCCTGCCCACTGGATGCTGCCCACAGGACGCTGCCCATGGGATGCTGCCCACTCTGCAGGACACTGCCCACAGGAAACAACCCGCAGGACGCTGCTCTGCAGGACACTTCTCTGCTGGACATTGCCCACAGGATTCCACCCACAGGAGGCTGCCCACAGGACCCTGAGCTGCAGGTCACTGCCCACAAAAGGCTTCACACAAGTTTCCACCAGCAGGACACCTCTGTGCAGGACATTGCCCACAGGGCACTGCCCACTGGATGCTACCCACAGGACGCTCCACTGCAGAACACTGCTCTGCAGGACATTGCCCACAGGACGCCTGTCTGCAGGACATATCCCACAGGACGCTGGTCTGCAGGACACTTTCCACAGGATGCTGTTCACAGGTCACTGCTGCCAACAGGACACTGCTGCCCACAGGTTGCCACTCTCAAGAAGAGAGGAATTGCCCACAGGATGCCGCCCATGGAATGCAACCCACAGGATACTGTTCTGCAGGACACTGCCCACAGGATGCCACCCACAGGAGGCTGCCCACAGAACACTGCCCACAATATGCTGCTTAAAGTATGCTGCACAGGACACTGCCTACAGGACTATTCTCAGTGCAGCAGTGACACTTAGGTGTTTAGAATTTCAGCAGTACTGCTGTGAAGATGGTCGTAATGTTATGAGATGGTCATAATGTTATGCTTGTTCGTACCGTATCTGATGTGGTCTCTGACATCAGGTCAGCGTCTGGAACGAGATCAGTGCAGACGAGCGTCTGGCGGCTGCTTCATTCATCACCTCAGATCAGCTCCAGGCTGCGTCTGCTTTCAGAGACAGACTGTTTTTGTTTTGGTGTTCTGAGGAGATGAAGAAGAATAGACTGTTTATAGACTGTAAACGTACAGTATACTGAATAAAGATACTCCCACGCCATACTCTAACTGATCCAGACTGATAATTATACAATGAGATTTCTCACAAACCCTGCTAAATCTGTATAAAAGCTGTGAGCAACTGTACTTACTGTAGATGTTTCATAATCATTATGTTTCTGCACTTGAGGATACTTCTAATTTTTACAATATTACTTAAATAATTTATAAAACATAATATATTATAATTCCTGAAATTATTTTTTTTACATACAGTCATATGAAAAAGTTTGGGCACCCCTATTAATCTTAATCATTTTAGTTGTAAATATTTGGGTGTTTGCAACAGCCATTTCAGTTTGATATATCTAATAACTGATGGACACAGTAATATTTCAGGATTGAAATGAGGTTTATTGTACTAACAGAAAATGTGCAATATGCATTAAACCAAAATTTGACCGGTGCAAAAGTATGGGCACCCTTATCATTTTATTGATTTGAATACTCCTAACTACTTTTTACTGACATACTGAAGCACAAAAAAAGGTATTTAAGGTGGCCAATTGCAAGTTGTTCTCCTATTTGAATCTCCTCTGAAGAGTGGCATCATGGGCTCATCAAAACAACTCTCAAATGATCTAAAAACAAAGATTGTTCAACATAGTTGTTCAGGGGAAGGATACAAAAAGTTGTCTCAGAGATTTAACCTGTCAGTTTCCACTGTGAGGAACATAGTAAGGAAATGGAAGAGCACAGGGACAGTTCTTGTTAAGCCCAGAAGTGGCAGGCCAAGAAAAATATCAGAAAGGCAGAGAAGAAGAATGGTGAGAACAGTCAAGGACAATCCACAGACCACCTCCAAAGAGCTGCAGCATCATCTTGCTGCAGATGGTGTCACTGTGCATCGGTCAACAATACAGCGCACTTTACACAAGGAGAAGCTGTATGGGAGAGTGATGCGAAAGAAGCCATTTCTGCAAGCACGCCACAAACAGAGTCGCCTGAGGTGTGCTTTTGCACTGAGGTGTGCTTTTGGGATTGATTCAGTAAAAATAAATGAAGTAAAGTTTAATAAAAGAAAGGATTGACTGAAGTTCAGTTCACTAATTTACTCTGTGTAACATTTAAGTGTTGAAACCGAGTTGAAGTTACTTAAATGTATCTGAAATTAAATTTACTTAAAAAAGCAAATGCAGAAAGTTGCGAAACTTTTTTTAAGTACATTTTACTCAGCCTTTTTTCAGTGTACAGAGTGCTAGGCAAAAATCACAAAATTACTGAATCTCAGAAAGCTGTAGGAGAGTGGAGGTGGCTATTCATCAAAGGTAAGTAATTTTTATCATGTTTTACTACAACAAAAGTTCATTTTACACCGGAGTTCTCCTTTAATTACCCTACATTACACAGTAAATTACAGTATGTTGATTTTACATCATGTTTAAGTGCCTGTAACCAAGAAATTGAAAGACCACTCGAGACTAAGACAAGATAAAGCCCTGGCCTGATCACATCAGAGTGAACACAACTGTTAGAGATGGTACAGATGTGCAGTTTTGCGTAATTGACCCCAAAGAGATAAACTGTACCATTCTAATCCAGAGAACAATCCGTGAAGTTCTCAGCTGCCTGCTGGAGAAACACTTCTTGGCAGGGTTGCTTTAAGCAAATGCTGTTTCTTACGCATTTTTCTCGTACCACCTACAACTTCTTTAACGAACAAGAGTAGAATTATCGTCCGGAAAGCGTCAGAGAGTTCCTCACACCCACATAGTCTCGCTGAGTGGTAATGGAAGTGTCCAGTTCCAGATGCTACGCCTACATTCCTCAGCAAATACCTCTTTCCAAATATCTGCCATTAATGTTTAAACACAGCCGTCCAGACAAATATGTTAATTAGCCTGTCTGGGATCAAGGCATGGGGTTTAGCTGGAAGACACTTGGACAATTGGCCAAAATGACCAAATGGTTTAAGTCCTGGTTTAAGGGTTGTTGGAGGGTGGGTGGACATCATGGTTGGTCTGGAAGGGTCATGGATAAAATATCTGTGGTGGCCAACTGGATAATCTGTTCAATAAGCCAAATTAAAATGATCAGGCTAAATTGTCAAGAAACTTGAATATGCTAGTCATCCAACTTGGTCTTTTTGGTCGGGCTAGTTTTTATAGTAGAGCAGATTGGCTATGTTAGTGATGGTAATCTACCATTTTGGTGTAGCTGGACATGCTAGTTATGCTAGGCTACAGCTTGGTAATGGCTAAGCTGGTCAACAACCATGACCAACATGACTAAAATGACCATCTAGCATGACTAGCTTGACAAACATAGCAAAGCTGGTCAACTATAATGGCTAGCATGGCTAACATAACCAAGCTGGTGGACTACAATAACCAAAATTACAAAAGCTGGTTCAATACCATGACTAACATTATTAAGATGGTTGAGTAGCATGACCAACATTATTAAGATGGTTGAGTAGCATGACCAACATGACCAAGATATTTAAGTTTCATGACTAGTATGGCCAATGTATGTATGCTAGTCAACTTCTTGTGATGCTGATCATGCTAGTCAACTAGCTTAGCCCTGCTGTTAATGCTAGGTTAGTAATACAGCCAATCAACCAAAATAAGCAATACTGGTAATGCTATTTTTGAAGCTTAATCATGCTAGTCATCCAGGATGGTTGTGCTAGTTATATTCGTTAAACAGATGGTCCCCCAACATCATTATAACCTTTGATTACAACCTGGGTGTCTTTTAGAACATTTAGCAGTTGATGAATCCAGTAAAATCTGATGTCTCTCACTGTGTAACACTGCAGGATCTGTTTTCCAGGGCTTGTAAACGCTTGTTATATAAGAAGAATAACTAAAGTAAGTGACGGAAGTGCAAATCAGGGTGTTTGTGGAAGATCCCAGCTGAGCTAAGTGTATCCACATTACCCAGAATTCCCTGCTGTTTGCTGATAATAGGTTTCCGGACGTTTCGGAATTAAATCCCAAAGAGAGTACTTCACCCAAACAGCCTCGGGTTACTGAAGACCTCATGTTCTGTCCTTACATTCTCTCCCTCTCTCTCTCTCTCTACCTCTAACTCTCACTCTTTCTTTCTTTCTTTCTTTCTTTCTTTCTACCTCTCTACTTCTATCTGTCTCTCTCTACTTCTTTTTATCTACCTTTATCTCTCTCTCTTCTTTTTCTCTCTACTTCTAACTCTCTTTCTACCGCTGTCTTTTTCTCTCCATCTATCTCTCTATTCTTCTCTTTCTTTCTCTCTACCTCAATCCCTCCTTTCTCTACCTCTATCTCTCTCTCTATGTCTCTCTCCCTCTGTTTCTGTCTACCGCTATCTCCCCCCTCTCTTTCTTTCTACTTTTCTACTTCTATCTGTCTCTCTGCCTCTATCTATCTATTTCTCTCTCTACCTCTCTTTCTCTCTACCTTTATCTCCCTCTCTTTCTCCCTCTACCTGTTTCTCTCTACCTCTAGCTCTCTCTCTCTCTTTTTTTACCTTTTTCTCTTTACCTCTATCTGTATGTCTCTCCCTCTCTAACTTTTTCTCTCTCTACCCCTATCTCTACCTTTATCTCTCTCCCCCTCTATCTCAATCCCCCTCTCTCTGTCTCTACCTCTCTCTACCTCTATCTCTCCATCTTTTTACCTCAAACTCTTTTTACCTCCCCCTCTCTACTTCTAACTCTCTCTCTGTCTCTCTCTTTATCTGTCTACCCTCTCTCTCTGTCTATCTTTCTTTCTACCTTTATCTATCCCTCCCTTTTCTACTTCTGTTTCTCTCTCTGTCTTACTCCCTTTTTCTACTTCTGTCTCTCTCTTTTTCTCTCTTTCTACCTCTATCCCTCCCCCTCTCTACCTCTATTTCTCTCTCTCTCTCATATGTCTTTGCTCATATGTAACTTCTTATCTCTATAATAGCCTTCAACCACACCAAACCTCAGACTCTTCTCTGCGGTTCTGCCAAACCCGGGGGAACTGGTGCCAGACCCGTGCCCTGCGGCGGTACCACCCATACCGCTGACAGATGAGTTAAAGATGGTTCTTCCACTGCTGATCGTCACGTGTTTTTGCAACTTCCTTAAACTTTCGTATATCTTTCTTCATGTTTGACTCTTTTCAATTAGTTTGGCACTGAACTTACAAGAGGGTATAAAATAGTGCTGCCCTATGAACCTGCTGCCCTATGAAAAGACCTTGGTGAGAGATCGTTTACTGCTAGACATGAATTACCAAGTTTACCAAGACATTTTGCATGAAACTTAAGACCATCTGTCCGCCAACTGAAGCTCAACAGAGGACGATGATGCAACAGGACAACGACCCAAAACATAGAAGTAAATCAACAACCGAACGGCTTCAACTGAAGAAAATACTGGGCCTTTTGGAGAGTCCTGACCTCCTGAACCCAATTGAGATGCTGTTGTGGCATCATGACCTCAAGAGAGCGATCAATTCACACCAGATATCCCAAGAATATTATAGCTGAACTGAAACAGTTTAGTAAAAAGGAAAGATCCAAAATTCCTCCTGACTGTTCTGCAGGTCTGATCTGCAACTACATTGGTTGATTGGTTGGATCTCCAACTATTGGTTGAGGTTTTTGCTGCCAAAGGAAGATCAACCCGTTATTAAATCCAAAGCTTCACATACTTTTTCCACCCTCACTGTGAATGTTAACATGTTGTGTTTAGTAAAACCATCCAAACATTTTTTGTGTGGTTTTAGTTTAAGCAGACTGTGTTTGTCTATTGTTGTGACGTAGATAAAGATCAGAACACATTTAATGACTAATTTTTGCAGAAATCCAAGTATAATCCCAAAGAGTTCACATACTTTTTCTTGCAACTGTATGTGTATTACATTCATTTCCAGCTGGAATGTCACTGGCTTCACTCCAGATGATCCTCTCAGATGGTTTGTACAGTCTAAGCTTTATTAAAGCAGAATTAAAGAATTAAAGCCCTTCTGTTGATCCAGCAGCATTTTTGTAAGGTCACTTCACCCTGACCTGTTCAGGAACCATTGTTTACTCTGCTGGAATTCTGTTTATACTGCTGTAGAGTTTGTAGAGCCGTTTATATTCATTTATAGGCTGATAAAATCTCAGACTCAGTACAGAGCGCACAATGCTGCTATTTGAAGCCGTGCAGCCTGTGTGCAGTGGGTACAGTATTAACGGAAGCAGGGGAATTGAGATCAGATATAATACATGCTGTTTGATGTGTAGCTCCGCCCATTTTCCGTATATATATATATATATATATATATATATATATATATATATATATATTTAACTGACAGAACAGCTTGTAAAAACTGTCTTTCCATCTCCTGTATTTATTTCTACAAGGGGCAAAAAACGAGAGCATCAGAGCCAAATACTTTGTAGAGAAACCACTTAAAAATGATGAGTTTCTTTGATTTTACCAAATTAAAAACCTCTGGAATATAATCAAGAGGAAGATGGATGATCACAAGCCATCAAACCACCAAACTGAACTGCTTACATAGGTATTTGCACCAGAAGTAAAGCAGCAAAAAGTTATCCAAAAGCAGTGTGTAAGACTGGTGGAGGAGAACATGATGCCAAGATGCATGAAAAAAACTGTGATTAAAAAACAGATTTATTCCACCAAATATTGATTTCTGAACTCTTAAAACTTTATGAATATGAACTTTTTTCATTTTTCGCAAATAAATGCTCTAAATTTTTATTTTTATTTGGGAGAAATGTAGTTTAAATTGTAGTTTATAGAATAAAACAACAATGTTCATTTTACTCAAAATCAGAGAAACTGATTCAGAAACTGAAGTGCTCTCTTCATTTTTTCCAGAGCTGTGTAAATGTAATTATATGTTGCCAGATCAAACATTTACAGGCTTGCTGTTATTTTATTACTCATTGTATTGTTCCTTTAAATAAACACAATCAGTGTGAGGTTTCACACATTGTCATAGTAAATGCAGTATCATCGGAAATGAGAAGCGCAAAATTGAATTAATAGTGTATAGTTTTATAAATAGGATTAATGAGTTTCTCGCTGTGGTAAATCTGATTATTAGTAACACAGTGTGAAGCTGGTTCACACTCACAGTAGTGATTATGAAGGAACGCTGTAAACACTGCTGACTCAGAGCTGAATTATCTCTCAGCACGTGGGGCAGAACGTGAGCGGCATCGTAAAGCTTTTATCACGCAGAGATCGGCTGTTTTTGTCGGCTTGTGTCGGCATGCCTTTATAGCATCGCTTTTAACCAAATTACCAGCAAGCTAAGAAACGCAAGCTCCGATACATGTGAAGATAGACTCCGCCTCTTTTCTAACTTCCACTAATCAATACAGCATTAATAGGCAGCATTACAATGTTCTCTGAGGAAAGCGTTGAATCCCCAGCTCTGATACATCAGCTAACAGACGCCTGTGCTGGCCAACATCACAATGGGATTGATGAGAGGATAGAGCATGACCTACTGTACTCTCTCGGACTCCAGCTGCTGATGGAGAAGCAGCACGACCTACTGTACTCTCTCTCTCTCTCGGACTCCGGCTGCTGATGGAGAAGCAGCATGACCTACTGTACTCTCTCTCAGACTCCGGCTGCTGATGGAGAAACAGCATGACCTACTGTACTCTCTCTCAGACTCCGGCTGCTGATGGAGAAACAGCATGACCTACTGTATTCTTTCTCTCTCTCTCTTTCTCTCTCTCTCTCTCGGACTCCGGCTGCTGATGGAGAAACAGCATGACCTACTGTACTCCTCTCTCTCAGACTCTCTCACTTCATAAACCAGTGCAGTGTATCTGCTGTGTTCTCCACACAGTGGAAAAACTCAGTCCCTCAAAAAAAAAAAAACTCACATCTGCTCCTCAGTCTTTCTAGGAAATAAAGATAAACAGAGCGTAAAGAACAGGTTGCAATAATACGCTTTATTTATCACCTTTCAGCTTCAGAAAGAAAAGAAAGACAGAAGACTTTATTAATATAAGAGAAGAAGATCTGATACTTTCACTCTCACTGAAGCCAAAGTTAAAGCAACATACCAACAATTACCAACCACCTGGCAACACCTTAGCAACAAACACCAATATCAAAGCAGCAACACCATATCAACCAGCATCAGTACACTAGCAACACCTCAGCAACCAACACCAATATCATAGCAGCAATACCATCGCAGCCAGCAGCAGCTACAGCAACATCGTATTAATCAACAGTTACAGCACCAACAGCTAGACTTTGCAATACCTAAACAACCAACAACTACAGTACAGAAACATCTTAGAAACCACCTAGCCACACCATAGCAACCAATATCAATACTATAGCATCATCCTATTAACTTTGCAAGACCTGGGCAACCAACAGCTAAAGTAAAGCAACACCTTAGCAGCCACCTTGCAGCACCTTAGCAATTAATATTAACACTAACTAAAACTAATACTATAGAAACACCCTGGCATTCACCTAGCTAGTCTTTAGGAGCCACCTAGTAAAACATTAGCAACCAACACCAGTATCATAGCAAAATTTTTCACAACTACCTGGCAACACCATATCAACCAACATCTTATTAACCATTTTGCAATAGCTGAGTAACCAACAGCTACAGTATGGCAACAGCTTAGCAACCTCCTAGCTTTGCCATAGCAATTATTACTATAGAAACACTGTGGCAACCACCTAACCAGCCTTTAGGAACCTACCGGCAACACCTTAGCAACAGCTATCAATACCCTAGCAACCAGCTGATTAACACAATAACCAAAGGAAGGCTCCTCTCTCCATTGTTCACGTCATCATTCACTTTTTCTCAAAAACAAACTGGAATAAGCTATATAGAAAAAAGTATTGGGACACCTGCTCATGAATTGTTTCTTCAGAAATTAGGGGTATTAAAATAGGTTATCCTGCTTTTGTTGTTGTAACTACCTCTTACTGTTAAGGAAAGACTTTAAACTAGATATTGGAGCATTGCTGTGAGGATTTAGTGTAGTAGACCATAAGTAAACCTCAGTTTGTGTTTACAGGGCAGTGTTTGTCTAGAAGACATATAACTAATTATTAAACTTTTTTTTTTATGTTTTTAATAGTTCTAAACCCAGTTTATGACCAGGTGTCCACTCGAATGTTGCAAAAGATCCAATATTTATAAATAGTCCAATATTTTCTATTCTCCAGCCTTTGATTCTCCTCAGGTCCTCAGGTCACTCCTCTACATGGAGCTGGTAGATGGCTCCACCTGCTGCCCAATGGAAGATTCACAACCGCAAATAACATGAATCTACACCAATCAATCAATACATTATGACCACCTCCTTGTTTCTACACCTATTTTCTATTTTTGTTTCCAGTTCAACTGATCTACAGTTTTGGTCTGGACAAGTCTGGACATATGCGCTGAAGTGATCTATCAGACTATGAAGGAACACATAAGGGATCATATTCATAATTTTTTAAAGTTCAGAAATCAATATTTGGTGGAATAACCCTGTTTTTTCTTGGCATCAGGTTCTCCTCCACCAGTCTTACACACTGCTTTTGGATAACTTTATGCTGCTTTATTCCTGGTACAAAAATTCAAGCAGTACAGTTTGGTTTAATGGATTGTGATCATGCATCTTCCTCTTGATTATATTCCAGAGGTTTTACATTTGGTAAAATAAAAAAAAAAATCATAATTTTTAAGTCGTCTTATGTGGCTCTTATTTTTTTCCAGAGCTGTATGTTTATATATTATTTAAATAAATTATTTACTTATATGGATATAGGTATTATTTATTAGCCAGTTATATTAATAGTTTTGAAATAATTGTGTAGTAAGAAATGTGTTTAGCAACTGTTTCTCCATGAAAGAAACTGGAGAAAAAAAAAGGAAAGGAAATGCCACAAAATGGCATGTACCAACAAAAGACAGTCCCCAGCTTCAAATAAACCAAACTAAAACACAGCCAAACTCAAAGCAGGCTGAGCACAGCTTAGTTTTCTCTTTTCTTGCTTTCTTTTGAGACCTTTTCTTTACTTTTCTTTTCTTATACCCACTGTTACCGGTCACCCCTCTACAAAGGTGCGACAGAGAGGCCTGGTTTGACTGAGGTCTATATAGAGCACTGCCCATCACGTCTACAATGCAGAACATTTTTAAATTAAATAAAAAACACAGAATTTAAGGCATTGTTGTTGTGTTGGGTTCATTGTTCATGTAAAGACTGATCGAAAGAATGAATAAAAATTGTAGTTTTGTGACGCTGCCTCACCGAACCCCGAGCTCAGGGACACGAAGTCAGCGGGTAGGTAGTGACCAAGGGGAAAAAATGCAGTGAATCCAGTAGTTCAAATGGGGAGCTATTATTTACAGTGAGTGTGAGAAAACAAAAACTGTGCAAAAACGGAAAATAAACGCTAGTTTCAGTACAGGTAAATAAACCAAGGCCGCAAGGCCATAGGTTCAAAACTCGATACCCAGCTCGACCCGCACCTGTGCCCCCTCTCAGCATCAGGTCAGTCATAACTGAGCCAGCCTCTCCAACCAAAGCTTACCCAGTCCCTCTTAATCAATTAGCCCCGCCCCTAATTTAATGGATCACACCATTTCTAAATCTGCAGGGGAAAATGGCTAGGCTTCAGAGGTTCCAAACATAACAGACATGAAATTATAACTATTTACATAAGGCCTTAAAAAGAACGATCTTACAAATGTCGACGTAAACATATACCAAGGCTAACATTACTTTTTGATATATAACCTTTAAGGAATTACTCTACCCCTTACCCCTCCCTGAGGTAGCCGAGGGCCCTTCAGCTTGCCCCAGAGACAAAAAAAGGTATAAAAAGGTAAGTATAACAGGTGTTACAAATAGGTATAGCAGGTAAGTAATACAGGTAAGTATCAATAGGTATAAAAAGTAAGTAATACAGGTAAGTATCTACACTGGTGATGAAGACAACTATTGTCTTAATCACAAGTTTCTCTGTAAAAGTTCTCAGATACAGAAACAAAGATTTGAGGGCCCAAGAGCAACAATCAACAGCGAGGATCTAAAATCAGTCCTTAAACTGACCCTCGATCAGCAGGTTTACTCCTGAAACACCATAAATATTAATCTTTATCTCTTTTTTATCATCTCTCTGTAGCGTCAGGGTTACAGCAGACCAACAGAGCACTGAGACACAGTGGGGATCTTCAGAACTCCTGAACTCCAGTACTTCTGAGCTTTTGTGCTTCTGAGAGGAGAAGATTAAAGACAGAATGATGTTTAGCTCAGTATTGGCTTTATTAATACTTCTGAACCTGCAACCTCAGATCAGGTAAGAGAGATATATCACTTTTATATATTATTATTATATTTTTGCACAATTTATAATACTCAAAAAGAGCCAAAAGTAACATATAATACAGTGCAGATACAGGCAAAAACGAACAACAATGATATAGGCCTATATAAGCCTCTATATTAGTATTATAACTTTATAATTGTTAATATTCTAAAAACAAAACTATATAGGAAACATAAATTCATAAAAAAGTCAGTAAACAACTTCAATACACCATATAAAGCATATGAATACATGTGAATGTGTATACATTAAATTCGTTAGATACATTTTAAATACATTGTTTAATATTTCTAAATGTATTTTAGGCAACTGCAGTGAGAGAAAAGAGAAAAATACATTTTTGGCCAATTTCATACTTTTTTTTAAATATATTTTATAAACACATTTTACATATATTTATTTCTTTTCTGTATTTGAGTGATTGAGTTGAGTTTGGTGATTTGTCACCAATTTTGTCAAGAGATTAAACAGAAATTTGTAATAAATAAACTACTATAATCTACTGTTAAATTTAATGATTTTATGATCTTATAATTGCAAATATTGTATGATATATGATTTTCCCATAAATAAATTAATTTTTCTTATATAGTTTTGTTTTTAGAATATTAAGAAATTATAAAGTTATAATATTAATATAGAGGCCTATAGATAAGCCTATATCATTTTTGCCAGTATCGACTCAGTATATTATGTTACTTTTGGCTCTTTTTAAGTATTATAAATTGTGCAAAAATATAATGTTAATAATATATGTGTATGTTTTACATTAAAACATTGCAATGTTTATAAATCTATAAAACATTACAAAAAAAATCAATTGCTTAAAAGATCATTTGGGTAATGTATTTTAGCTGTTTTTTATGTTTATTATGTATTTAATGTATAGACATTCACATGTATCTGAATTTAGATAAGCCTATATCATTGTTGTTTGTTTTTGCCAGTATCTACACAGTATATTATGTTACTTTTGGCTCTTTTTGAGTATTATAAATTGTGCATAAATGTAATGTTAATAATATATGTGTATGTTTTAGTGTGTATACATTAAATACATAATAAATATGAAAAAAGCAGCTAAAATACATTACTCAAATGATCTTTTAAGCAATTGAAATTTTTGTAATGTTTTATAAATTTATACATGGGAAACCATATAACATATAATATTTGCAATTATAAAATCTTAAAATCATTCAATTCTACAGTAGATTATAGTAGTTTATTTCTTACAAATTTCTGGTTAATCTCTTGACAAATTGGTGACAAATCACCAAACTCAACTCAATCACTTAAATACAGAACAAAAGAAATATATGTAAAATGTGTTTATGAAATATATATTTAAAAAAAGGTATGAAATTGGCCAAAAAAGAAAATTTCTAATTCACTGCAAAATACATTTAAAATACATTTCGAAATAAGAAACAATATATTTGAAATGTATGTCACGAATAAAGATATGCACACCTTTATATTTCTTTTCTGTATTGGCTGAAAGTTCAATATCTGTCATTTTTGACATTGCAATATTATTTTTGGTGTAATATATTTCTAATAGTGTGAAACATACCTGGTTTACCTAATAATTACGTAACAGCCTCACTGGAGAACAACATACACACTCCAAAGTCTGTAGACACTTTAGATTACAGAGTGTGTGTGTATAGTGTAGTGCTGCTCTTGGAACAAAGCCAAAACAAAACTATCATTTTATTTGTTCATTTGGAAAACACAGTTTTCCTTTACAATATGTCAACCTTTTAGATGACGTAGCAAAATACATTTTAACAACTATTTTTAAAACCATCTTGAAATTTTTGTTTGTATTTTTTTTATTATTATATATTTTTGATTTATTTTTTTGTTTTTTGTTTTTGACAGTGTAAACTCAAAGCATATAAGGCCTATTATGACTGTTATTCTTTTCTAACAGAATAATACAATTATTTACTTTTTTACATTTATACATATATATATATATATATATATATATATATATATATATATATATATATATATATATATATATATATATATATTACATTTGTTTAAATTTTAGTTTATTCCAATAGTAATGTTTTGGGGTATTTTTGAATAAAAGTAAAAAAAAAACCCAAAAGATTGGAATACCTGACTAATTTTTTTATCAATTTAATTTACACTTTTTACCCCCCTTTTAAATAAAGTCAATCAACTACCTAAAATTTGCTTTTTTGATTTTGTGCTATATACTGCTAGATGGCATCTAGATGGACAGACAGACAGACAAATAGATAAATAGACAGACAGACAGACAGACAGAAAGATAGATAGATACATAGATACTTATGATTTTATATATAATGTATTTATAAATTCATTTTTAATATATTTCTTTACCGTATGAGCAGAAAAATAATTAAGTAAGATATTTTTTGGAATTAAATACTGAATGTTCTTTATTGCAGGGCAGTGGAAGGCCTGGCTCTACGAGCTTATGACTACACCAAGTACCACACCATGGACGAGGTTATTTATATTATTATTATAATTATTTAATATCTGATCTGTCTCCAGTCTCCTTCACTCCTCTGATTATCTCCTGCTGCAGATCTCAGGCTGGATGCAGCAGATGGAGAAAGATTATCCTGAGGTTGTATCTAGTGTGATATACGGAACCACGTACGAGAAGAGGAACATCACCCTGCTGAAGGTGCAGCAGTTACCCCACATTTACACAACATCAGCAAATAAAGAGTGGGATTGTAATTTATCTTCACAAGGAAGATAAAAGTTACTAGAAGCTACAGATACTACAGAAGTAGTGTGTAATGCATGTGCAACATAAACTCTACGTGTCAGTATGTAGAGTTGTAAAGGTTTCTTATGCTCCTTCTGTGATAATCTATCCCCTAATAACTCCAATATTCTCTGCACACAGTTCCTGCAGATTGTGGGGTAGGGGTATAGGAGTGCTGATAGATCAGGGATAGATCACTTATCAATAAATTATTATTTCAGTTTTTTTTTTTACAATGTATTGTATTTTTTTTTTTTTTTTACAGTTTTTAGCTCTTTTTTTTTTTTTTTTTTTAAGTTCAGGCAGTTTACTGCAAAATTTTACAGACTGGATTTCCGATTTTTTTGACTGGACCTGAAGAGCTTAAATAATAAAAATAAAAGGATTTTTTTTTTTTTTTTACTTTTCACAGGTGTTGCACTTAAATAAAAAAACTTGTTATTCAACCTATTCAAATTTACTAAGTCATTATTTAGCTTCGACTTAGTTTAGTTTAAAAAAAACTTAACAATTGATGTTTTTACAAAGCCAACAAATATTTTTTGTAACATTTTTAGTAACATTAAAGAAATAATAAAATATCATTTCGGGATTTCTCACATAGTTTACCCAGCTGGACAAATACTAATGTTACAGGAATATTAAAGGTAACATTCCCAAAACTTAATATTAAAATATTGACACAAAGTGACGTTTCAGCGACATTTTTAGAAACGTTCTGAGAAACATTAAGAAAACATGACAGATTAAAGGATGTGGTTGTGATTGGTTGGGTTGTGTGTAATTGGTGTATAATGTTTGTGGTTCTGAGCTGCAGATCGGGTTAAACAGCACAGAGCTGAAGAAGGGGATCTGGATGGATTGTGGGATTCATGGTAATGAATGGATTTCTCCTGCTTTCTGTCAGTATTTCATAAAACAGGTCAGTCTAATCCTTACTACTGATTTAACCCATACTATATGTGTGTGTATATATATATATATATACCAGGGTTATTCCACCAAATATTGATCTCTGAACTATTAAAACTTGAAAATGAATATGAACTTGTTTTCTTTGCATTATTTGAGGTATATAATGCAAAGAAAACCAGTTCATATTCATTTTCAAGTTTTAATAGTTCAGAGATCAATATTTGGTGGAATAACCCTGGTGGTTTTTAATCACAGTTTTTTCATGCATCTTGGCATCATGTTCTCCTCCACCAGTCTTACACACTGCTTTTGGATAACTTTATGCTGCTTTACTCCTGGTGCAAAAAAAAATTCAAGCAGTTCAGTTTGGTTTGATGGCTTGTGATCAATTATCTTCCTCTTGATTATATTCCAGAGGTTTTCAATTTGGTAAAATCAAAGAAACTCATCATTTTTAAGTGCTCTCTTATTTTTATTTCCAGAGCTGTATATAAATACTGTATACTACTAAAAACATATTACACACGTTATAGTCAAGTTTCATTGGTAAAGATATAACTGCATCATTTTAAACATATGTTCCCATACTAAAAAGTACCATTTAAAAGTTTGGAAACACCTTTAAATGCAATGCTTTAAATTTAAAAGTGTTAAACAAACTAAAATACTCTGTGAAGCATTTAGGTGCTTTTATCTGGTGGGCTTGCTAACTGGTTCGCTTGAAATTTCTAAGGCCTGTAACAGGAACTTCCTGTGCAACAGAAATAATGGTACTGATGAGTGCCAGTTTCATCATTATAACATTTTTGACGATCCTTGCAGTGACTGCCCTTAAGGATACTTTTAAAGTTATGTTGAAATTGACTGATTCTCTCAAACACTTCATTAAGATAAAAGAAATTCAAGTAATTAACTCTTGATGAGTTCAGCAGAGCTGTTAACTGAAAGCCTGAATTCCAGGTGACTCTACCTCATAAAACTGACTGAGAAAATCCAGCAGAGAATCTAAAATATAAAACATATTCTTGTTTTTTATTTACCATATAATTGTGTGTTTTTCCTTATAGTTTAGATGACTTTAATATTAATCTACAGTGCAGAACATTTAAAATGATGAAAAAAAGCACTGAATTTGTTTTACACACATTTTCATTCATTACTAACTATTGTATATCTAAAATTGAACCTACAGATCCTGAGCTCTTACAAAACTGACCCAAAAATGGGTGAGATATTTAAGAACCTGGATTTCTACATCACTCCAGTTTTGAACAGGGACGGGTACACATACTCCTGGAAAGATAACACGGTGAGTTTAATCCTACATCAGAAATGTTACCACTATGATTGGGAGATTGCTGGTTCAAATTCCGATCATGCAGCTTAGCATCAGCTGCCGGAGCCCTGAGAGAGCACAGTTATAGGCCTTGCTCTCTCTGGGTGGGAACAGTAGAGTAGATGGCGCTCTCTCTTTCCCCTCATCACTCTTAGGGTGATGTGGATCAGCAAAAGGCTGCATCTGTGAGCTGATGTATCAGAACCGAGTCGCTGAGTGTTAGCGCTGTGATGCTACTTGGCAATGCTACATCAGCTTCACCCTCCTGGTGTTGGGGCATCACTAGTGATAGGGGGAGTCCTAATGAGTGGTTTGGGCAATTGCTCTTGTACATTTGGGAAAAAATGGGATACAAAAATGAAAATAATGTTACAAAAGAAGGTGTGTTACATGTCATACTGCAACCAGCCAGCAGAGGAGCTAGACCATGTCACTAAAGCTAATAATTCTCCTTATTTTAGACTCGTCAGTGGAGGAAGAACAGGTCCCCAGGTACCGGCAACTGCACATGCTACGGCACCGACATCAACCGCAACTTTAACGTCAACTGGGGAAGTAAGTGTGAGAACGTACGACTTAAAAATTTACTCCTAAATCAGATAATAGTGTATTTGGTGGTAACGCTTTATAATACAGCCCGCGTTTTAAACGGTAAGTACTGTGTACTTATAGAGTAAGAACAGTAAAATACTTTATACTACATAATACAGCCTGACACTTCCTGTTGTTTCTTGTCACGCCGCCGTGTTCTCCTTCCACACTACCGGATTCCATTTCCCAAAATCCCGTGAACAATGACATCAACAACACCCGCTCACCTTCACCCAATCACGGTACGCTCCAACGCTCTGACTCGCTTGTGTTCTGAGTTGGTTCCGGTTCATTCCCCTCTAGCTTCCTGTATTTAAGGCGGCCGTTTGTAAACAAACACCGTGAGGTATTGTCGACTCATGTTGCATACTAAGCGTTATTTTCCTGTGTACTGTTTTTGCCTTCTCGTTACGACCCTGTTTTCGGATTATCGGTTTATGTCTTTTGTTTTGCCCTTTCTGGATTTGTTGTATGGTTGGACTGTTTCTCGGTTTCGAACTCGGACTGTATTTTTGACTACGTCTTCTGGTATCGGTGAGATCTTTGTTTGCCTGGCTATTCTGTTAGCAGTATCTGTTAGCCTTCCTGCTAATAAACCTGTCTGTACTTTTAACTCGGCTCGCGTCACATTTCTGAGTAATTACTGAGTAAATACTGTGTACTCATAGAGTAAGAACAGTAAAAATCAGGGAGGTGTGGGTTTATTAACCATTTATATAAAACCTTGTGGTTTCTGTGTATTAATGAATCAATTTTCTCTAAAATCTGTTATTATAAACAGATAAATATTACTGTATTTTAGTCTTGACATTACCAACTATGTTTTCTTTCTACTCTACTCCACCCTAACTGTTTATAGCTGCTCCACCCTCGACACTTTTAAAAGCATAAATCAAATTTTCATCTACTTTTTAAACTCATTAAATTATTAGAATAATAAAATAATTCCCTGGAGTGTGACTGGAATGAAGCAGTCATAACTGCCATGAACAAAAGGAAAAATTCAATTCTATTCTATTCTATTTTATTATTTTATATGAAAATAGCACCACAGGTTTAGGGAAATTGCAGGATCTCCTGTGCTTTATTTGTACCTACATTTCAGTATGAGTAGGACCCCATAAGTATTTTGTATTTTCTGATTTATAGAGAACAGATACACCATAAATGTTGGGTACCCGATAATATCGCCAACATTTTTAAATATCGTGAACTATATTAAACCCCGATATATCGTGCAATGTTACTCACCTCTAATTATCACATCAGGGTACGAGTTTTTTGCTGTTTTTAGCAAAAGAAATCTATCTATCTATCTATCTATCTATCTATCTATCTATCTATCTATCTATCTATCTATCTATCTATCTATCTATCTATCTATCCATCCATCTATCCATCATCTATCTATCCATCTATCCATCCATCCATCCATCTATCTATCATCTATCTATCCATCCATCCATCCATCCATCATCTATCTATCTACCTATCTACCTATCTACATATCTATCTATCTATCTATCCATCCATCCATCCATCCATCCATCCATCCATCTATCCATCATCTATCTATCCATCTATCCATCCATCCATCCATCCATCCATCCATCCATCCATCCATCATCTATCTATCTATCTATCTATCTATCTATCTATCTATCTATCTATCTATCTATCTATCTATCTATCTATCTATCTATCTATCTATCTTTAAAAAAAGAAATCAATGTTTTGTCATATCGTCAAGAGTATCATTATCGCACAAATACAATGAAATATCGTGATATTATTTTAGGTCCATATCGCTCAACCTTAGTACAGGGTAAGTTTTAGAAAGTTACCTAGTTGTTACGCTCTTGTTCCTGGTTGTACTTTATTTATGCCTACAGTTAAAGTACCTGTAGGACTGTAGGTAAGTATTTTGAATGTACTGCTTCATCCAGAGAAGTTAGACCATAAGTAAAGGAAACCTACCCTCTAAAACTCAGACTGTTTTATAAAGCCTTATCGATTTAGTGTGTTTATATTGAGCACTCTAACTCTATTCTGTTTATACAGCCGTGGGAGTGTCTAAACTGTGCTGCATTGGGATGTATTGCGGTCCGTCCGTCCTCTCAGAGCTGGAGTCCAGAGCCGTCACTGAATTTCTGGAGTCTAATCGGAACAGAATTCTGTTATTTCTGACCGTCCACTCTTTCGGTCAGCTGATTCTACTTCCCTACGGACACTCCAGTGTTTCAGTCCCCAACTATGAAGAACTGGTGAGTGGTTTTAGATCCAAATCAAATCTAACGCTACGTTCAAACAGCAGATAAAAGTGGCCCAAATTCAAATATGTTTATGTTCACATATGGCAAAGTTGAATCCAATATTTTGTCAAAAGTACAATACACAGCCAAATGAGGGCGCTGCTTTAGCCTCAAACCAAAATAAAATGCTTAAAAACGCTTAACAACAGGGCTCTAACTAACTTTTTCCACTGGTTGCACTGGCGCTCCTAACTTTTTTCCTAGGTGCACCAGCACAAATCTGTTACAGGGGTGCTATGATCACTGTCAGTTTCCGCTGCATATTAGTTTGTTTGTTTTTTTTTGTGATCAAAAGAACATAAATACAGTCAATTCCAGTCATGAATAAAGGAAGTTAACCTTTTACTGATGAGGGATGACTGTCTGTTTATTACTGAAGTAAGCATTTAGAGTGATATAGAAATTCAAGTTCCCATTTTTGTTTGGATTATGAAATAAAAAAACTGAAAATACTAGCCTTTATTTGTTTTTTTTTGGTATTATATTGAAAAACAACAATATTTATTGTTTTATTAAATTTCAGATTTTTTTTCTCAATTGAATATCAAATGAACGAATGATATACAGATTTGTCCAAACTGATTGGTTCTGTCTCATGAGTAAGGGGCTTTAAAGAGGAGGGGCTTTAAAGGACACTTTAAAGCCTGCATTAGTACAATAACACCAGATTTTGCTTTGTTATTTGCCACCTCCGGCAATTAAGTAATACGAGTAATACGTTTCTGGAGGAAACTGTTAAGCATGGGGGTGGAGGGATCATGCTTTGCACCATTTTAAAATTGCTTTGCCAACATTTCAATGGTAGATTGAGGAATGGGTTTAGTTTAATGATCTGTAGAACGCAGTTTTTGCAGATCGTTTCTGATGGTTCTGACAGATCTGATTGTGTTGTTGGTAGATGGAGGTGGGTCAGGCTGCAGCAAAGGCCATCAAATCCGTTCACGGAATGGACTACACTGTGGGCGCAGCATCGGATGTGATGTGTGAGTGCTTTTATATATATATATTGAGATTATTATGCATTTTTATGTCTGGTGAAATTCTGACTGTTTCACTGGAATCCACCATCTTCTTCTTCTCCAGATCAGACGTCGGGTTCTTCGCGGGATTTCGCTCGTCTGATCGGGATCCCGTTCGTCTTCACCTTCGAGCTCAGAGACAAGGGCGAGTTCGGCTTCAAACTGCCTGAAGATCAGATCCAGCCCACCTGTGAGGAGGCTTACCAGGGGGCGCTGTCCATCATCACCACCGTCCACGACAAGACCTTCACCAGCGCCGCGTTCACCATAACAGCCACACTGTGGACCACGCTGACCGCCGCCTGCCTCTCTACCGCCACCTGGGTGTAATTGCATGGGAAATGACTGTTGCGCTGTAAATTTACAGTGTTCCTTTGCTTTCTTTTTTTCTGTTTGTAAAATAAATAATTTTGCTTGAATTTTATGGTTGGCCCCAACTTATTAAGTCTTGTTACAGATCCTGGTGTGATTGTTGTAGCATGTTTTAGCGTTTTTAGCAGGCTAAATTGATGTCTAACTAAGCTAGTTCATGCTTAAGTGAGAAGCACAAAACATACAGATTCTTCCCTCAAACAAAGTCTACTGGCTAATCCTGCTGTGCACTGTACAGGGCTTTTAAATAGCTAATGTAGTTAATAAGCAATTGCCCACGTTCTGTTGCATTTTTGAGCAGGCTAACTTGATCTCTTCCTAATAATTTCAGAAGGTAGATTACTTTTAATTTATATTAAAATATGGATTAAATCTCACAACTAACTCTCACTATGTCTTACGCCACTCTCCCCTTCGGCTGAATCAATTAATACAGAGACAATAACATCCAACTATCTGAATCTTATGTAGAATAATTTGTTTAATTTTTCATATTTTGCATTAATATTGTTTGATTTTTGGAAGTTCAATCGGTATTTAAAACGTAGCTCAGAAAGATACTAATACTAATTGAACTAATATATTTTTTACATTTACATACATACAATTATTATTTTATTTTACATTACATTACATTACAAAATCACTCTCACATAAAGATAAAGAGATCTCGCCAGCTCTACAGTATTCTTTTTTTATGCAAATAAGCTGTTGCTGGCCACACCCCCTGTTTCTGCTGAGTGTTTATCACATGCTAATTTTAATTTTAGTTAACTTGTGCTAAATGGCAAAACACAAACTTGCTAACTAAGCTAGTTCTAAGCTAGTTAACTGAGAAGAACAAAACATACAGATTCCTCCCTCAGACAAAGTCTGCTGGCTAATCCTGCTGTGAACTGTCCAAGGATTTTAATTGGCTGTTTATAGTTGTTGATAAGCAATTGCCAAGTGTATTCACAGCAATCACTTTAGGCACTGAATTTAGGATTCAGCAGGCTAATGAAAGTTTTACATAATGTATTATAATTTTACTGTAAACATATTTAAAATATGGTATTACATACATGAAGTAGTTGAAATGTTAGCACAACTTATGTTAGCACAACTTAGCACAATTTAAGTAAGACTTTTGTATTATTTTTATACAATTAAAGTTAAAAAAGTTAAATATACTGATTAATAATAAAGTGGCTACAAGAACACTTTAGTGAAATATAGCATAATAATGCTTAGTATACATTAATTTACTTTTTTAAGTAGGGCATCTTTAGGGTGTTTTTTACATGTTGCTGGTTTTATCTGGACATTCTTTACATTTTGAGGATTGAGGATTTCCATCAGGTTTCCTCGGCGGCTCTGTTCCTGTGGTAGTTTCCTGTAGTGATGGATTCAGGATGTTGAGCTTCATTTATAAAGTGGGGGAATTACAGACCCACATTGTTCAGTAACTGAAGCTTTAATGCCAACTGAGGACATTTTGCTCATATACTGCTAACATCATTATTATTATCATTATCATCATCATCATCATCATCATCATCATCATCAGCCGGGGCTATAAGGAACATACGGTCAGAACTCCCTATTCATTTTTCTATTCATGTATATTGTGATATTATATATAATTTCGTGGTTTTAATTCTAGTTTTTAATGAAATGAAGTTTGGGATTCTAATGCTTTATTAAGTAAGAGCATCCAATAGCATCCCACACATTTTCTATAATCAGCAGTGTTGGGCACGTTACCTTGAAAAAGTAATTTGTTATAGTTACTCATTACTTCTCCAAAAAAGTAACTGAGTTACTAACGGAGTTACTCCACTATAAAAGTAACTAGTTACCAGTAAAAGTAACTATCGCGTTACTTTTATTATTCGCCCGTCAAAAAAAAAGGAAATTAATTATGTATTTACTATTATTATTAGAAAAATAACAAACGATAATAAACCCAAAATGTTGACAAAAATATAATCTAACGAATTACAAAAAATAAAAACGAAATTCTTCACAGAACCAAAGAAAATTACTAAAACATATAATACTGAAAAAAATATACTTTACCCAGTAATTCAGAGCTAAGGAACAAATGGTTAGAATTAGTCTATGGAGGAAAAACACCACCAGCCAAGTACAATTGTTAATAGTACACTAGTTAAAAGTAAAAATCCACCCCGGGATTTTTTTTAATTGAGCTAAATTGCTGATAAGTCGCAGTTTAATATGATATATTAGCCAGATAATGTATATAAACAAACACTCTCTCTGCTGCTTCATGCTGTTTACACACTAAGAGATCCTAAGTCATTATCTTGAGATACTAAGTCATTATTGTGAGATATTAAGACTGATCCCTAGCGAAAAAAAGAAATTAAAGTATACTAATCATTATTATGCTATAGTGCACTAAAGTGTTCTTGTAGCCACATTATTAATCAGTATATTTAAAGAGTGATAAAATGAAACAACTTTTTTTTGTACTTATTATACTTTAATTACAGTATAAAAATAGTACAATTCAATTGTGCTAAGTGTACTTAACTGTACTAAAATGGAACTATTTTAAAAATACTTAAGCAACATTTAAACATACTACTTCATGTATGTAACCACCTATTTGTGTAAATATGCTTACAGTATTTAAATTATAATATATTTAATTTAAGTTTTACAACTGTATCACTATTATATTATACACCAGTTATAAATATATATTAGAAATGTACTAAGAATTGATGTTAAATGATCTATATTTACATTAGAGTAAAGATATGCTTCTTGTTCCCGTCTTTTGTAGGTAGCAAGCATCTAATATAACTTAGATGGACATACACATATATTTTAATATACTGTACTACAATTTTTAAGCAAATTTATTTACTTTCAATTTTATACACATAGTAATTTTAATTTACTTTCTAAAAGTTGCATAATACATTGCACTTTAAGTGAACTACTGTAAGAGTGTCACATCCTGGTCTCGTGTGTGTCTTCCCCACGTGACCTGTGCTCCCCTGTGTCTCCTGTCTCAGTACTTTTCCACCTGTGTCTCATTTGTAGCTCCGCCCCTTCCCCAGGTGTTTCTAATTATAGTGTTTCCTGTTTCTTTAAATAGCCCTCGTCTACCACTTTGTCTCCGTCGGTCTTTGCACTAACCCCTGTTGTTTTGTCTCTCCGTGTTTCGTAGTTTCTCCGTTTTTCATAGCCTCTGTTCCTTGTTATTTTCCCTGTTTATTGCCCTGCTCAGTTTAGTCTTCCTAGTCCTGTTTATTTCTAGTTTCCCTTGTTATTCTCTTGTATATACCCTGCTTTGTGTTTATTTTCTAGTTTTGCTCCTTATATATATTCCCTGTTTGTTTATCATTATTATTATCTCTAGTTTGTTTATGTTCTCTAGTCTCCCTCGTTTATTTTGGTTTATTATCTTTGTTACGTGTTTACTTGTTTCTTTGTTTATCTTTGTTATTTATTTATTAAATATTTCCTTTTGTTCTTACCTGCACTTGTGTCCGCTTTCCTCGTCTCCCTGCCTGGGTCATCCGTGACAAAGAGTTGTTTTTAACACACTAAAATGCTAAAAATGTACAGAAGTATATTTGGGAAAATGTATTTTAGAAGTATATTGAATAACATTAAACTAAAAGTGGTGATTTTTTTATAATACACAATATTGTACATTTTAAAAAGTATGATCAAAGTTTACTTTCAAACATTTGATGAAAGTATAATATTAATGTACTTTTAATATATAAATCTGTTTTATATTTTTTATTAAATATGCTGTTATGTTTTACAGTATATTTATGTTTTAAGTACAATTAAGTATATATTTTCTTCACCAGGCTAAGTATCTCAAAACGATGACTTACTTTCTCAAAATAATAAGATAACTGTTTACTTATTAATAATAAATAAAAGGGAAGGGGATTCCATTCAACACAACTCAACTGAAATTTACTATGCTTTAACTTCATTCTAGGCTTTAATAACTTGAAACATAAAGCTAAAATTAGTTCAACTTCAATTTAAAACAATTTAATTCTTGTTTTTCTGTTGATTATAATAATAAACTGCTGGAACAAAAACTCAGTGTTGATGATGAAAGGGCCGCCCTGACCTTTATTATCAGACGGGTGATTAATAAAAACTCATCATGGAAAGTGAGCAGTGTGAACAGGACGTACGTTATCATCAGCTCACACCCATAAATCCTCAGGAACAGCCGTGTGAGGAAAATAATGAGCAGATATTAATATTAATAACCAGCCCTGATAAATGTGCAGAGTTCACTCCTGAAGCTGAACTGAATCAGACAGTCTGATAACAGCATAACAGCACTGCGCTTATCATCATAACCAGTGACGACGCATCATAAACTAAATATATTTACCATCCGCACCCTTTATCCTTTATCCTCCTCTCACTGAAACTCCACCCCGGTTACATTCTCTGAAGAACAATTACACACAAATAAGCTAAAGTTATACTAAACGTCATTAAATTACAAAAAATTGTCATATATATTGCTGTTTAATGGCATTGTATTATACTGAAAATAGACTGAAATGCTAATTTAATACACTAAATTCTCATTAATTTGCATGGAATTCAATACAGGGCACTCTAAAACTCACTGCTGTCACTAAATAATTTTAAACTTTTAATGTCTACCATATCTAACCACCTTCAGACAGCCTCTACCTGTTTTACTTAATCTTATTTATTCTTAACTTCTCTTAGTTCTTTATTTCCTTATTTTATTTTATTTTTATTTATTTAATATAGTTTTGTACTATTGCTTTTTGACTTATTAAGATTTCCTTTTATTATTACTATTATTATTAATTATTTTTCTTCTTATTATTATTATGTTTATTTTTTTAGTTTAATTTTATTTATTTTGTTTTAATTGATTTATTCATTTGTATTTTTATTGTATTATGTAAAAGTTAGTTTTAGCTTAATTTTAACTGTTTTTTTTATCTCCTCTTATCTCTTTTGATCACTTTTTTTATCAATTAAACCAAATTTTAGTATAATAATTATTATTGTTTGTATACAATCCTATTTTTTTCAGCTATTTTTGTTAATTATTGACTGTTATTTTAAAATGATAAAATGTAGTTATTATTTTCTTTTCATGTCAATCCCTGTTTTTATAAATGCTCAGCTACACTGAAAATGAGTGTTGCCCCCATAGGTTACATAGAAATGTCATAACATTACACTACAATTCCATTCAGTTACAAGAAAATACCATTACATTACACTGAAATGACACATATATTACATTGGTTTTGGTTTTACATAATATTAAGTACCATTTCATTACATAGAAATGTCATTAAATTACATTAAAGTACAATTACTTTGTTATTTAGCATAAATTATACCAAAATGCCATTAAATTCCATTTAAATTGTATTACATTATGCTAAAATGCCATTAAATTTACTGAAAATGAATCACTTTAATTACAATGAAAAACAACTAAATTGCATAATGAATAAAAACTACTTATAAATGCAATTAAATTACAGTGAAATGCCAATACATCACACGCTATGGTATTGTATGACAATGCATACAGATGGTATTTTATACCTATACTAAAATGCTATTATGGTCTACTGAAAATCTATTACATTACAATAAATAGATATTTCATTATACTGACATGTTATCACATTACACTAAAATACTATTCAATTACAGTAGAATTCAATTACATTATACTGTAATGCCATTACTTTAAAATTAAATGCCATGCATTATGATGCAGTGCCATTAAATGACACCAAAATATCAATGATATATATTAAAATGGAAAGAAAATACGCTAAAATGCTAATAAAATGCTCTGAAATTGTTACACATTAAACTGAAATTGTATCAATTTCTACTTAAATGTCATTACTAATCCCATAATGTTATAATGAAACACAGTTAAATTACATTCTATACAAAATGGATCATTAACATACATTAAATTTGTATTACATTATACTGTAATGACATTTAGTAACACTATGGTGGCTTTCAATTACAATGAAAGTGTATTAAATTACAGCAAAACATTATTACATTATACTGACATGCAACACTTACATTACATTACATTACATTACATTAAGATGTCATTAAAGTACATTGAATTGGTATTAAATTATGTTGTAATGACATTTAGTAACACTTAAATTGTATTCAGTTACAGTAAAATGCCATTACATTATACTGAAAGGTTGTTACATTATACTGAAATTACATTGGAAATACATTACACTGAAATTACAGTGCACTGAAACGCCAATTTATAAAAATAGTAATACGTTCTATTTATATATAGTGCTTATCTCAGCCCCGGGGGATTGGGCGGTGGCTGTGTGGGTGGGGCTAAACCTCTGAAAGCTGATTGGGTGATTTGTGATTGTGTTTTATTGATGATTATAATGTATGCAGTGTTTCGTAATCAGTGGGTTTGGTGCGTTATGGCCTTCAGGATCAGTCATTAACCTGCAGTGTGAGGATCATTCAGCGGCTGCAGTAAAAACCCTGATTATAAAAGCCGACACTCAGGAACTTCTCTCAGGAGCTTCTCTCAGAACAGGAACATCTAAACCACCGACCATGCTGAGATCAGTCTTACCCGCACTGCTGCTACTGACCCTGCAAACCCACAACAGGTACCGTATACACTGCAATATTCCTGCTAACTAACTAATTTAACTCATTTAACTCAGTTTAACTCAATTTAACTCAAATTAACTAACGCAACTCAAATAATACTGCCACTACTGACCCTGCAAACCCACAACAGGTACCATTTACACTGCAATATTTGTGCTAACTAACTCATTTAACTCATTTAACTTAATTTAACTCAAATTAACTAACGCAACTCAAATAATACTGCCACTACTGACCCTGCAAACCCACAACAGGTACCATTTACACTGCAATATTTGTGCTAACTAACTCATTTAACTCATTTAACTCATTTAACTTAATTTAACTCAAATTAACTAACGCAACTCAAATAATACTGCCACTACTGACCCTGCAAACCCACAACAGGTACCATTTACACTGCAATATTTGTGCTAACTAACTCATTTAACTCATTTAACTTAATTTAACTCAAATTAACTAACGCAACTCAAATAATACTGCCACTACTGACCCTGCAAACCCACAACAGGTACCATTTACACTGCAATATTTGTGCTAACTAACTCATTTAACTCATTTAACTCATTTAACTTAATTTAACTCAAATTAACTAACGCAACTCAAATAATACTGCCACTACTGACCCTGCAAACCCACAACAGGTACCATTTACACTGCATAATTTGTGCTAACTAACTCATTTAACTTAATTTAACTCAATTTAACTAACGCAACTCAAATAATACTGCTGCTACTGACCCTGCAAAACCACATCAGGTACCGTATACACTAGAGCATTCCTGCTAATTAACTCATTTAACTCATTTAACTAAGTTTAACTCAATTTAAGTAACCTTACTCAAATAATACTGCTGCTACTGACCCTGCAAACCCACAACAGGTAACATTTACACTACAACATTTCTGCTAATTAACTCATTTAACTCAGTTTAACTCAATTTAAGTAACCCAACTCAAATAATACTGCTGCTACTGACCCTGCAAACCCACAGCAGGTACCATTTACACTACAACATTTCTGCTAATTAACTAATTTAACTCAGTTTAACTCAATTTAAGTAACCCAACTCAAATAATACTGCTGCTACTGACCCTGCAAACGCATAACAGGTACCATTTACACTACAATATTTCTGCTAATTAACTCATTTAACTCAGTTTAACTCAATTTAAGTAACCTAACTCAAAAAATACTGCTGCTACTGACCCTGCAAATCCACAACAGGTACCATTTACACTACAATATTTCTGCTAATTAACTCATTTAACTCAATTTAACTCAAATTAACTAACACAACTCAAATAGTACTGCTGCTACTTACCCTGCAAAACCACAACAGGAACCACTCACTCTACAACATTCCTGTTAATTAACTCATTTAACTCAATTTAACTAAAATTAACTAAAATTAACTAACACAACTCAAATAATACTGCTGCTACGGATCCTGCAAACCCACAACAGGTACATTTTAACTCAAATTAACTAATAAAATGGTAATATATCAAAAATGCAGAAATTTACTATTTGAACTAATGCAAGAATCAAATTGATCTAAAGTCAACTGAAATCAATGCAACTCAAATTGTTTTAACTTTATTCTTGAGTTTTTTGACTTAAAAAATATATCATATTTGTATTGCCAAAATGTAATAAGTTAAATCGTGTAAATGCAATAATGATGCAATTGAATGTAAACTGTAAATTCATGGATAGAAACAGTTTTAAAAATACTGCTACAAAAACATAAAAAAGTTTTTAAAATAGCATGTATTACAGTTTAGAATTATATCAATACATTATACTATTTTAAATTGTACCCTGACTGACCACATTTCAAACTTCAAACATTTTAAACTTCAAAGAATTCAAACTTTCAGATTTAAAAAATTTTAAACTTTCAAAATTTTCAATTTAAAATTCAAGTGTCAAATTTTGCAAAGTATACAAACGTTATTGTATTAGTTAATATTAAACCGCAGGTTCCTCTGATGTTCTTTATGATCCTTCTGTTTTACAGTAATTCAGTTATCATGAATTAAATACTGAATGTTCTTTATTACAGGGCAGTGGAAGGCCTGGATCTACGAGCTTATGACTACACCAAGTACCACACCATGGACGAGGTTATTTACTGATTGATGTTTCTTAGATTTTCAATATATGTATTTTTAGTGTATTTTTAGTGCATTAGTATACTAAAATAGAGGGGTTGTTACCAAGTACTGGTCATAAAGGGTACCCAACCTTCAAAATATCTATGGGGTTCCAACCATTTACCATCTGTAACACCATAGTAACCATCTGGGATACCATATTAACTGGATGTAACCACCTAGCAACATTACAGCACCAATTTATTAGCCTCTTGAAAACAGCATAGTCAAAAGGGATACCATAGCAACCACACAGCAACATCACTGTAACCACCTAGAATACCATAACAACCACTTAGGGACACTTTTTCACCGTCTTCATTTACTAAGCACCTGGGGACACCATAACCAAAATGGGTACAACAGAAATCGGAATCACCTTGCAACACCATCTTAGGAACGCCATAGCAACCAAAAGGGATACCTTAGAAATGACATCCACCTAGCAACACTACAACACCAAACACTACAGCACCAAAAGGAAAACCGCAGAAATAATCTGGCAATACCATGGCAACCACTTCGCAACACCACTGTAACCACCATAACAACCACTACCATAACAGGATCTACATCCACTAACCATTTGGGAACACCATAATATAAACATTAACTAGCAACACCACAGCAACCACCAAGAAGCAAAAGTGATACCTTAGAAATCACCTAGCAATGCCATAGCAGCCACCTAGAAACATCACTGAAACCGCTCTAGCAACACCAATCTAGTAACCACTGGGAAAGACCAAACCCCAAAAAGGATACCACAGAAGCCACCTAGCAATACCAAAGTAACCACCTAGGATACAATAACAACCACCTAGAAACATTAACATCATCTACATGTACCACCCAATGGACAACACCATAATCTAAAGAGATAGCATCTAGCGACACCATGGCAACCATGCTCAACACCACTGTACCCACACTGCAACACCATCTACATTTGCTAATCACTTTGGAATAAGCAAACACACATGGTTCTGAACTTTTGTCAGCACCTGAGATACCATAGAAACCACCTGAAAAACCATAACAATCAAATAGAGACACTACAACACCAATCTACTAATTACTTGGAAACAGCATAACCAAAACAGGGATTGCAACACCACAGCAACCACCTTGCAACACCATTGTAATCACTTATCATACAATAATAAAACCACATTGCAACACTACATCGCACATCTAGCAACCTCTTAGGAACACCATGACAACCAAAACAGATACCTTAGAAATCACATAACAACACCATAGCAACCAAACTCTAGCAACAATATTAATACGGTTATTTAATTTAATTTAGTCCAAAGCAGGTGTTTGATCTGAATTAATCTTTTAATCTCCTCTGTTTTCTATAATCTTCTTCACTCCTCTGATTATCTCCTCCTGCAGATCTCAGCCTGGATGGTGCAGATGGAGACGGATCACCCTGAGGTGGTGTCCAGTATGATATATGGAACAACATACGAGAACAGGAGCATCAGCCTGCTGAAGGTATTCAGATATTTTAAAATATTACTATATACATTAACAATTAAAAGTTTGGGATCACTGTCAAATGTACTCCAGACCATCATTCTGCCTCCACCATGCTTCACATATGGCATTTACCATTGGTCTTGCATCTTTTTCACTGTTCCTGCACCTCAGAAATGTTCTTCTCCTTTCAATCATCTAGTGTGCAATGTCTTTTCTTGTTGGCCTGTGTAAAATATGGACGAAGTTGTTTTTTCAAAGTTGATGAATTCCAATTAGTGCAACTGTCAGTACACTCTAAAATATTTATCCTCCTGCACAGTTGTGCATCAGGGCCTCCCACTCCTTTTTCTGTCCTTGTTAGAGCCAGTTTGTGCTCTTCTCTGTAGTCTGTAGAGTGTAGTTAACAGCATAGTAAGATTTTTTAAGTTTCTTTGCAAGATCTTGCATTGAGTAGCCTTCCTTTTGATTAACACAGCAATAGACAAGATAGCAATAGCAATAGATATCTGAAGAAAGTTGATGCTGATGCTTCAGAAACTTAACCAACCGAAAATGTTGGGCTTTAACAATTATCTGGTGCATTTAAATGAACTTTGTCATGGACAAACTTGTTTATGAAGTGCATTAAAATGTTTTTTTCGTTGGAAAAGAGGGAAATATGCAAGTGATCCCAAACATTTTACTGATAGTTTATATTATTATGTGGGAGTTTATTATCATCCAGTCACTGTTAACAGTTAATCCCAATTAATCCCAGTGTTTTTAAAACGGTGTGTTTTAGATCGGTCTGAACAGCACCAGTCCAAAGAAGGCGATATGGATGGACTGTGGGATCCACGCCAGAGAATGGATTGCTCCAGCTTTCTGCCAGTATTTCGTAAAGGAGGTGAGCGCTAATGCTAATAAACCACCTATTGATACTAACTAACTTCTAACGCTAACATCTTTAACTCAGGATAACATAGCATAACTCTAACTACTTTAACATAACAGGTTTTATTCTACTTTCTTAAAAAATGGTTTTATTTAGACTAACCCAAATTAACATGTTAAATTTAGACTGACTTAAATAAACAGGTTATATTCTGACTAATTTAAACTAACAGGTTTTGTTAAGACTAATTTAAAATAGCAAATGTTAATCAAAATAACAGATTTTACTCAAATCAACGCATTTTATTAAAATAATGGGTTTTATTAAAAAAAATAACAGGTTTTACAAATGAACAGGTTAGGCTATATTTAGACTTACTCTAATTAACAGGTTATATTCAGATTAACTCAAATTAACAGGTTTTATTCAGACTAATTTAAATAACAGGTTTTATTAAAAAACTAAAAGTTTTTATTCAGACTAACTCAAATTACATTCAGACTAAATTAAACTAACAGCTTTTATTAAGACTAATTTAAAATAGCAGATTTTATTTAAAATAACAGGTCTTACTCAAATCAACACATTTTATTCAGACTACATCAAATTAACATAAAGCATTAAATGGTCTGGCACCCTCTTATATTGCAGATTTGCTTACCTCCTCAGTCTCACAGCGCTCTCTGAGATCATCAGCACAGAATTTGTTGGTCATTCCTAGGGTTCGTTTGAAACTCAAAGGTGATCGTGCATTTTCAGTGTATGCCCCAAGACTTCGGAACAGTCTGCCACTAACTATTCGCCAAGCTACTTCTGTCTCGGTTTTTAAATCAGGTTTAAAGACTTACTTATACAAACTTGCTTTTGATTAGTGAGTTACTGTGGTAATTGAGAGGTCGATTTATCCTTTATATATTGTTGTTGTGCATTTTAGTCTATGTGTATTTTTAGCATTTTTATTTTGTTTATTTTATTTCTGTTTTATGTTGGGTTTCTTATTTTAATATGTTATTTAAGTGATTTCTTTTACCTAATTTTTGGTTGTATGTATGTGTAGTTATTAGACATTTTGTGTACAGCACGTTGGGCAGTGGAAGCTGTGTAAAGAGTGCTTTATAAATAAAGCTTACTTACTTACTTACTTACTTACTTACTTAACGGGTTATATTCATGCTAACTCAAACTAACAGGTTATATTCAGACTAACTCAAACTAACAGTTTTTATTTAGACTAAGTTAAAATAACAGGTTTAACTGAAAATAACAGGTTTTATTCAGACTCACTTAAATTGAGGCTAACTCAAATTAACAGGTTTTGCTCAGACTTATTAAAGCTAAAAATAACGAATTAGCCTACAGCTGCTTTCATTTGAGAAAATTCAAGCTAACAGGTTTAATTTAGGTAGCTTACGCTAATATTTTCAATTTAGGCTAACGCTAACGAACAGGTTTAATTCAGGGTAACCCTGATTAACAGGATTATTTCAGGCTAACATGAGCTAAATTCAGGTAAACTGTATCTAAATGTTTTAATTCAGGCTAACATTTTCTAGTTGCTTTTATTTAGGCTAATCCTAGCTAACAGTTCTGACGTAGCTCATGTAGAAGAATTAGACATTAGTGTTCTCCTCCAAGCATGTTGAGCCACAGTAATGCTTTAAGTAATGTAGCATTAGCTTGCTAGTCCTGCTAGCCTTTATCCTCCCAGTGTGAATTTGCATTAAAAAGCAGCACACTCTGTAAATAAAGCTCTTCTCTGCTGAATCAGATCCTGGCCTCCTACAAAACAGACACGAAGATGAATGAAATGTTTAAGAACCTGGACTTCTACATCACTCCTGTTCTCAACATGGACGGATACATCTACTCCTGGGTGGACAACACGGTGAGAACCTGGGATTGGGCTACAGGTACAAGTTGCTATGGTTACAGGATGATCAGTGATGGATGTGTGTGTTGTAAACCTGTAGACTCGTCTGTGGAGGAAGTCCCGGTCTCCGGGTTCTGACGGCTGCAGCTGCTACGGCACTGATCTGAACCGGAACTTCTACGCTAACTGGGGAAGTAAGTCCTTATTTTACTGTTAATATTAACTCAAAACCAATTTTTAATAGAAGCTTCTGATTGGCCAGTGGCTAAATGACCTAAATACATCTTATGCATCATTGCACATTCAAATTTTATTACATTTAAAATCAAATTTTAGATTAAAATTCAATTTCAGTCCAAAATTCTATTTTAGTTAAAAAAAAAAAGAAGAGTTTCAGCTCAAAACTGTTTTTTAGTTCAGAATCAAAATTCACTTTCAGGTTGTTATTTAATTTCAGTTTAAAATTTAATTTTAGTTCAAAATTCAGTTTCAGTTCATAATAATTCAATTTCAGTTCAAAATTCAATTTCAGTTTAAAATATTTCAAGTTTAGTTCAAAGTTCAATTTAAGCTTAAAATTCAATTTTATTTTAAAATAATTCAATTTAATTTTAAAATAATTCAATTTCAGTTCATTTTTAAAATTCAGTTTTGGGTTCATTTTGAAATTCAAATAGTTAGATACAAATGTATAGACCCAAAGATACAAATTCAACATTAAAATCCTACTATCTAATATTATTCACATCAAAATTTGACATCAAAATTCAGTTTCAGTTTAAAATACAAATAGGAAGATAAAAAATATGCAGACAAGTTTGAGTTAAAAATCCTTTAGTTTAAGTTCTAATGTATCTGTGTGCTGGTAGATGGAGGTGAGTGTTATCGGCCTGTAGCCTGCTGCTAACCCTGGCTAGCACTGCTGGAGCTGCATTAGCATTACTACTAAACATGCTAAGTGCTGGCACTTTTATTGATAGAGCACCTTATAATCCAGTGCGCCTGGATTGATGAGCTGCGTTCAATGTTTTCTGAATGTTTCAGTTAACATTCTTAGAACGTTGAATCTGTCAAGTTTTTTGGATGTTCTAAGAAAGTTTATATGTAATGTTTTAATCGTTTAAAATTGTTACTTTTTGGGAATGTTACTTTTAACATTTCCATAATGTTAATATTCATCTAGCTGGGAATGTTATGTGAGAAACGGTCTAATATTGTGTGATGCCAAACTATTACTATATCTCAGTTTTCTGAATGTTCCTGGTACATTATTTTATTTTATTATTTTATTTTATTTACATTAATTATTTTTTAATAATTAATATTTATAGCTGGGACAGCACCCACGTGAGGACTGAAGGATTTAAATAATCTTCATCTTCTAGCAGATGGACGATCATATTGTGGCTTGATCCATTTCTGTTGGTCCATTGGCTCGTTTAACATCATTTTAGAAAGTTTCTATTGGTCCATTCAACATGAAATTCTGACAGAATTTCTATTGGTTGAATTTTGATTTTCCCAATGAACTGACCCATATAAATGCTCCAAAATGGCTTGGAATAAAAGCCTCTGACAGGCTTTCTATTGGTCCATTCATTGAGAAATTCTGATACAAAATTTATCCAATGGCCAATTCATCAGAATTTCATGGTGAATGAATCAGTGGAATAAAACTCTTTACATTGACCTCCACTGAAAGTTAATTTATTTTAGTCCATTCATCATTAAATTCTGGCACAATGTAAAGAACCACTGACAGGTTTAGATGAATTACAGAATTATATATTAGCTAAATATTAACCCCGTATTGCTGCTGCTCTGTGCTCTCAGTGGTGGGAATTTCTCGTAACTGCTGTTCGGAGGTGTATAACGGTCAGTCCGCTCTCTCCGAGTCTGAGGCCAGAGCCGTCACCGACTTCCTGAGCTCCAACCGAGACCAGCTGCTCTGTTTCCTCACCATCCACTCCTACGGTCAGCTGATCCTCGTCCCCTACGGACACCCCAACATCTCAGCGCCCAACTACAGCGAACTGGTGAGACCTCAATAAACACAATACACAACCTTAATACACACAATACACAACCTTAATACACACAATACACATCCTTAATGCACACAATACACACCCTCTACTTAGACGCACAAAAGTGTTGCTCTGTTAAGATACCAACGTGCCAAAGTCAGAGATTACCTGGTTCTTAAAGGGAATATCAACTGCCACACTGCAAAATATAACTGTGAGTTTGTATCCTTACCAAATAAAATAACATTTTAGCTGAATTTTAATTTTTATAATTTGTATAGGAAAAAGGATTTTTTTCTTTGGCAGCATGTGTAGATTCCAAATCGCTTTAAAAGCACTTAATATATTATTAGCACTAACACAATTAGTCTACTGTTAATAGAAAATAACTAACGATTCCAGATCTGAAGTATACAAACAGTTTATCTGTTATAACTGGGTGTACATTACATAAATAAACTATATAAAATATACAAAATGTTTTAGAGGGCTTTTGCTTTTACCTAGATACTGTTTTAAAAGCCAATCTTTAGAAATTTCAGCTGTACCTAAAAATATTTATTTTGTAGTTCAAAATTCTATTAATAGTCCAAAATTGAATTTCAGTTCAAAATTTAATTCCAGTACAAAATTTTATTTCAGTTCAAAATTCTATTTCAGTGTTAAATTAAATTTCGATCGAAAATTCTATTTCAGTTCAAAATTCTATTTCAGTTCAAAATTCTATTTCAGTTCAAAATTCTATTTCAGTTCAAAAGTCTCTTTCGGTCTAAAATTCACTTTCAGTATGAAGTTCAACCACAGTTTCAGATCAAAATTAGTTTTAGTTCAGAAATCAATTTCAGAATAAAATCACTTTCAGATTGTTATTTAATTTTTTATGTAAAAAAGTACATTTCAGTTAAAAAAATGTCAAGTTTAGTTCAAAATAAAATTCAATTTCAGTTGTGTTTCAAATTCAAAATTCAAAGAGTTAAATACAAATGTATCGACCCAAAGATGCGAATTCAACATTTAAAGCCTACTTTTAAATATTATTCAAATTTACATCAAAATTCAATGTCAGTTTAAAATGCAAATAAGAAGATAAAAATATAATTAACATTGTTTATGTTTCTTGGATGTTGGTAGATGGAGGTGGGTCTGGCTGCAGCGAAGGCCATTAAAGCCGTTCATGGGAAGGAATACGTAGTGGGGACCTCGCCTGACGTGCTGTGTGAGTACAAATAGATTAAATAAATAAATACTGTATATGCTGCTTGTGTTTTTAACTGTTGATGTATAAAAATTGTGTATATCGTTGTACATTATATATAGTTGTACATTTTTAATAATTCTATTGTTACTATATTTATAGCTTTTTTTTTTTATCTTTATAGCTCAATATTATTCTGAACTTTTTTTCTAGATGCGAATTCGGGTTCTTCGCGGGATTTCGCTCGTCTGATCGGGATCCCGTTCTCCTTCACCTTCGAGCTCAGAGACAAGGGCGAGTTCGGCTTCAAACTGCCTGAAGATCAGATCCAGCCCACCTGTGAGGAGGCGTACCAGGGGGCGCTGTCCATCATCACCACCGTCCACGACAAGACCTTCACCAGCGCCGCGTTCACCATAACAGCCACACTGTGGACCACGATGACCGCCGCCTGCCTCTCTACCGCCACCTGGGTGTGAGCTGTAGACAGTGGGTCTTTCGCCAGGAGGGACACACGTTTTATCACAAATACATATGAGAGAGAACTGACCTAACGATCAAAATGGAGTTTGTCTGCGATTTGAAAGACAAAAGTAAAAAACAAAAAGTTCTAAAATTGTGTAATATGAACCTGTCTTAAAGATCTCAGCTAATTATGAGCTTTTTTATTATTTTTTTTAAATAATGTTTTATGAATATTTATTAAAACCCAGTCGTTCCATTGAAGCTAAAGGGTTAAACACTCCATATTCATGGTGTAAAGAAAGCAATGTACAAATTTGATCTCAGATCAGGCCTTCATTCGTTTATTTAATTTAATTCAGTGTATGACTGACACTGATGACTTTGTAAACAAAAGTATTTGAATGTTTTTTGCTCAAATTACTAAAAATAAATCTGCTTTTACCTACATTTGCATTGTTGTTCTTAAATCATATTATTTACTGCTTTAATTCACCTGTTTAAATAGAACTGCCCTCTCCCTACAGTCTTCAATATATCGAATCAATATACCAACATCATAGCAACACCTCAGCAACCACCCAGAAACACTTTAGCAACCAACACTGTATACCAGTACACAGTAATAGGTAAGGAGTGTGTGGTTTTGAATGTGTATAAACTACAGTGTAAGAAGAGAGTGATGAATGTATCAGAAGTGCTTTGATGTTTAATGAAGACCCGGATGTAAAGGACTAAACACACACGCGCACACACACACTTTCACGGTGTGTGTCTGACCTCTACTGGACATTTACAACAATGCAGGAGAAACTTTCTCTGATCGTCTAGTTGATTTTGCTTGTATCAGAGAACATTTACTGTAAAAGTTAATAAAATATTTAGATAAAACGTAAAAATGTATTAATTTATAAATATATTTATTAATAATGCAATATATAACAATAGTATAATATGTTTATAGTTAATTTTTCAATACTTACTTTAGAGATACGAGATATATACGAGACATAGTATGATGTAAAAAAATGAAAATAGTATTTTAATAATGTAATTTTATGGTTATCTTTTTTAAAAGAAAAATAAAATGTAATTACACTAAAATAGCTGTACTAAATATAAGTATTATATTATTATATAATTATTATTGGTAGTAGTTGTAGTAGTAGTAGTAATAGTCTTCACAACAAACAACAACAACAACAACAACAACAACAATAATAATAATAATAATAATAATTATTATTATTATTATTATTATTACACAATAAACATTGTTATTGTTGTTGTAATTATTATTATTTTTTGTAGTTAGTATTATATTATCATTTGTACTAAAAAACACAAAATATTTTTGAAAACTCCCTTTAAATCATTATGTAAATTAAATGACATACATCGTAGACAAGCAGAAAGTAAAAAAAATAATAATACGATAAATTAAACCATAAAATAAATAAAATAGTACATAAAATTAGAAAATAAAATAAAAGTTACAGGCAGAAACTTTTATTTTGTAAAGAAAGCGTGACGTACCCCTGTGCACATGCGCAGTGGAGTAGTCGGTGATCAGGGCAGCGGGTCGGTGGTGATTGTGAATTCAGCCCCGAACTAAAGTCTCTAAACCCGGCGAGCCGCGGCGTATTTACCGCTTCCCGGAGCTCCAGCGAGCCGCGACGGATTTATCGCTCCAGCGGGACGCGGGTCTGCTCGGAGCCGAGTAGCAGCGCGGGCAGCCCGGCCAGCACCCGGTCCGTGCAGCGGTGCTGCTGCGAAACAGCGCGGCTAGCAGGGGAAGTAGCTAGCGGGGCTAACGGCGCGGACCCGCCGCCGCAGCAGCCGCGATGGGCCGGTCCCGGAGCCGCAGCTCCTCCCACTCTAAGCGCTCTAAGAGCGGCGGGGGGAAGCACGGCAAGAAGCGCAGCCGCTCCCGCTCCAGAGAGAAGAAGCGCCGCTCCAAGAGCCGCGAGTCCAAGAGGAACCGCCGCCGGGAGTCGCGCTCCCGATCTCGCTCAGAGACCGCGCCATCCCGCCGGGAGAGGGAGCGGGAGAGGGCCGCCTCGCCCCCGGACAGGATCGACATCTTCGGGCGGACCCTGAGCAAGAGGAGCGCCGTGGACGAGAAGCAGAAGAAGGAGGAGGAGGAGAAGCGGGCCGAGCTGGAGCGGCAGAGGAGCATGTGAGTCCAGCGCCAGAAGTGTTAGGACAGGGCATGGGGGTCTAGTACCAGAAGTGTTAGGACAGGGAATTGGTGTCCAGCGCCAGAAGTGTTAGGACAGGGAATTGGTGTCCAGCGACAGAAGTGTTAGGACAGGCCATGAGGGCCCACCACGAGAAGTATTAGGACAGGGAACGGAGGCATGGGGGGCCAGCATCAGAAGTGTTAGGACAGGGCATGGGGGTCTAGTACCAGAAGTGTTAGGACAGGGAATTGGTGTCCAGCGCCAGAAGTGTTAGGACAGGGAATTGGTGTCCAGCGACAGAAGTGTTAGGACAGGCCATGAGGGCCCACCACGAGAAGTATTAGGACAGGGAACGGAGGCATGGGGGGCCAGCATCAGAAGTGTTAGGACAGGGAATGAGGATCCAGCATCAGAAGTGTTAGGACAAGGAATGGTGGTCCAGCACTAGAAGTGTTAGGACATAGAATTAGAGTCCAGCACCAGAAGTGTTAGGACAGGGAATGGGGGTCCAGAGCCAGAAGTGTTAGGACAGAGAACGGAGGCAAGGGGGTTCCAGCAACAGAAGTGTTAGGACAGGGAATGAGGATCCAGCACCAGAAGTGTTAGGACAAGGAATGGGTGTCCAGCACTAGAAGTGTTAGGACAGGGAATGAGGATCCAGCATCAGAAGTGTTAGGGCATGGAACGGGGGTCCAGCACCAAAAGTATTAGGTCAGGAAATGTGGGTCCAGCACCAGAAGTGTTAGGATAGGCTATGGGGGAGGTGGGGTCCAGCACCAGAAGTGTTAGGACAGGGAATGAGGGATTGGGGGTCCATCACTAGAAGTGTTAGGACAGGGATTAGGAGTTACAGCACCAGAAGTGTTAGGACAGGGAATGAGGGTCTATGAAGCATGTTTTGTGAAGCAGACTCAGTATTAGTAAAAGAATGTGTTTTTGATCTTCTCGTTTTTGTCTTGTCAGCCGGCAGCAGGAAATCGAGGAGCGTCTGATTGAGGAGGAGACGGCGCGGCGGGTGGAGGAGCTGGTGGCTAAGCGGGTGGAGGAGGAGCTGGAGAAGAGGAAGGATGAGATCGAGCGGGAGGTGCTGAGGAGGGTGGAGGAGGCCAAGCGCATCATGGAGAAGCAGCTTCTGGAGGAGCTCGAAAGGCAGAGACAGGCCGAGCTGGAGACCCAGAAAGCCCGCGAGGTAAACCGTGCACATACATACAGTACCAGTTAAACGATTTTATATTAAAAATGTTCTGCATTGAAGATTAGTACTAAAGTCATCCAAACAAATTAAGAAAAACAAACATTAAAAAAGTGTTAAACAAACCAGAATATGATTTATGTTTTTTGTTCTTCAAAGTAGCTCCTCTTGTTTAGATGATCAGTTTTGAACATCTCTGCTGGATTTTTTTTCAGTCAGTTTTATGAGGTAGAGTCACCTGGAATTCAGGCTTTCAGTTAACAGCTGTGCTGAACTCATCAAGAGTTATTACTTGAATTTCTTGTCTCTTAATGTAAAGTTTGAGAGCATCAGTTAAAGTAAAGTAGTGAAGAGGTAGAGTTACAGGTATACAGTGAATAGTGAATATTTGAGTAACGTTATAATCCAGATTATGAGAAGCAACAACTACTTAACTAAATACAGAATAAAAAAAATGACTTAAAGAAAAGATGAAGGTCGGTCAATCCGAAAAAAAAGAAGAAATTTAAGAACTTTGAAAGTATCCTTAAGTGCAGTCACTGCAAAGACCATTCAAAACTTTGTGATGATGGAACTGGCACAGATCAGGACCACCTCAGGAAAGAAAGACAAAGTTAGATATGTATAGTATGTAAAGTTATGTATACATTTATTGGAGTTACCAGGATAAAAACTGCACTGCACATATACAGACACCTTTTTCCACAAATGTGGGTCAGGGAATGGGCAAAAGTTTACAAACCCCACCACGACAAGGAGGGGCCATATTTCCTGTCTGACTTCACATGTATCAGAGTTGAGGACGTGGGTAGTGATGAGGAGTTGTAAAGTGTGGGTGGGGTTAAAACTTTTTTTAAAAAATTGAGAAGAAAATGGAATAAAATGAGGTAAAAGTAAAATTTTGCTGAAGGATTCTTATATGAACCCACAATCTGACTGAAATATCCCTGAAGTTGTCTGTTAAATGTCTGTTTTTGTGCTTTAACTGAAACCTTCGTCTTTCGCAGGAGGAGGAGAAATCGAAGCGGGAGGAGCTGGAGAAGATTCTGGTGGAGAACAACCGCAAGATCGCAGACGCTCAGGCTAAACTGGTGCGTTTTCTTGTCTTTACACAAGTCTTTACTTTTCTGAAACAGGCTTGTTTGGACTTTGTGAAGCAGTTTAAGTAATGCAGGCTTGGTGATACAGACTTTCTGAATAAAGCTTAGTGAAAAAAACTTCCTCAACCAGACAATCAGCTTTAGTGATGAAGGCTCCTTCAAACAGGGCTCTGTTTTAGCAATCTGTAGCACGTCAGTGAATTGTGCATCACGCAGCTTGATTTAGAACACGAGGGCACAAAAAGCACTTTGTAAAGCACATTCTGAATTCATTCAGATTTAGTGAATCAGAGTTAATGATTTAGGCTTTTTAAAGCTGCATTAACAAAGCATAAATTCCTAAACAGACTTTGTAAAGCAATTTTTTTAAAACACGCTTAGTAAAGCAAGCTTTGTAAACAAAACGTAATGAACGTAATAAGGTGTTTCTAAAGCACACCTTAGTGATTAAAGATTTTTAAAGCTGGCTTAATGAAGCAGATTTTGAATCAGGTTAATTGAAGCAGACTTTCTCAAACAGACTTGGTAAAGTGGGGTTTCTAAAGCAGGCATAGAAAAACAGACTTAGTGATTCATGGTTTCTAAAGCTGGATTAATAAAGCAGACTATTTCAAATCAGGCTTTTTAAAGCAGGCTTTCCGAAGCTGGTTAAAATAAAGCAGATTTAAAGGTTTAGTAAAACATGCTTAGTGGAGCAGTCTTTGTTAACAAAACTTAGTTAAGCAGACTTCGTGATTGAGGCTTTCTAAATCTGATTAAATGAAGCACACATTCTAAAGCTAAAGCAATCTTAGTTAAACAGGCTTTAGTAAAGTTTCTAAACATATTACAATAATATGTTACAATATGTTAATATTAAAGCTGTTATTATTGAAGCCATTACAGTATTAAAATCTACAACTATTACCTCCTTTCTACAGTTAAAAAATAAATTCAGTTCAGTGTGCATTAAAATGATACTTCAAGCTACAGTATTAATATATTTAAACAGGGCTATAATTTCTGCCCTTGCAGTTTTTGTGCACCTTGAATCCAGAGTTTAAGAGAGTTTTATCATTTGTCCAAATGATTTTGCATTTAGAGACAGGAGGAACCTTTTCCATTTGTCTCTTCTTTCGAGTGAAGAATGGCTGTTTGCTGGTGTTTTCTATTTTACCTGGATAAAAACGCTTCTACAGTGAGGAACAGCAGCAGGAGCTCCTCAGATAAAATGCTGTTCTCATGTTTCTTCAGGCAGGACAGAGTAAGATGAGCGATTTTTGGCTCCACAGAGCTGAGCTACTTTTAATCCAGTGAATGGGGCTTGTTATGTTTAGCGAGCTGTATCTGCTTCTTTGGTAAAAAAAAATGCACACCAGTTTTAATTTCCCCTCCAGATGAATCTGTATATTTTAACATGCGCAGGGAGCAAGAAAAACAGTAAAACACAGGACCGGAAGTTGGAACACTTTAAGCATTAAGCAATTTGGATAATTAAGGTGATAATTCTAAAAAAAACACACAAAGTCAAAGTTACGTTCTCTCAGCAGGTCAAAACTGTTTATCTGGAATTTAAATGAATGCTGCTTTTATAATGGCATTAAATTAAAATCCCAACGTATTCCTCGTACCAGGTTTGTGATTTTAAGCAATTATGCTGCTAATGTCAGTGTAGCCTTAATGGCATGATGATAAATATTAAAGCCACTGTTTTACATTCAGCAAAACAACAGCAATTTTAAATTTAATCAGCCAGAAACTCAATAATTGGTTAAATTAGTGTTTTTATTAGTCATGCTGGCTTGTTTGGCTTTTAATAAGTTATTTTCTCTGGCTGTGTTTGGGTTTTTTTAAGGCATTTTGAGCAGTCTGAGGGGGTTGCATGTATTGAATAGGATTGTACGGTATGCTCATTCTTTACTTCTTCCTGGTTTTGAAGCATTGCTGTGAGGATTTGATTGTGTATTCTATTGGCAGTACTTCTCTTCTACAGGAACTAGACAAGCTGTATGTGTGCATTTGCAGGTCTCAGCAGTGCAATTTTAGTCATAAATGTATCTCAGTAGTGCTATATAAATCATATTTGAGTGAAAATTACACAAAGAAAGTCTTTTGGTTAACAAACCAAAAACAAGTACTAAAATATTTATTTTACTTCTTTGCTATTGTTTCTATCCTAACCCTATGTCGTTTGTTTCTTTCACCTGAAAAACAAACAATTTTTAAAGAGGTAGTCAATATCTTGATCGTGATATCGAGAGTGTGATGCTGAATGCCTTATATAATTTACTTAATCAGAGGAAAATGTAAAAATGTACTTAAACATGCAGTTTTTATGGGCTCTGAGTGGTGCACATAATGGCTGCCACTGTGAGTAGAAGATTGCTAGTTCGAATCCCAATCATGCAGCTTGTCATCAGCTGCCGGAGTCCTGAGAGAGCACAGTTGGTCTTGCTCTCTCTGGGTGGGTACAGGGTGATGTGGATCAGCACAAGGCTGCATCTGTGAGCTGATGTATCAGAACCAAGTCACTGCAGGAATAAAATAGGAATGAAATAGAAATAAATAAATAAAAACTTGCAGTATTTCAGCTTTCCCTTTAAAAAATCCTAACATAAGAGGAAACACTTATAAATACGACTTATAATAGATCTTAGAACATTTTTGATTTTATATATCTGCACTTATTTCATAAGCTGTATTTAAATCTCTATACCTATGTAACCGTGATCCTGCTGTCTGGCACCAATAGAAAACAAAAAGATGACCATCCCTTTTAGGGGTGTCACGATTCTCTAAATCCTCGATTCTATTTCATTTTCGATTTGAGGGTCACGATTCGATTCGATTCTCGATTTTCTTGTTTTTTTTTCTTGTTATTATTTTATGCCTCATAACATTTAAATAATATATTTATTATTATTATTATAAATATTATAAATATTATTATTATTTATTAAGATATATATGGTAATGCCATCTAGTGACTTTTTTTGGTAGCAACAGTGTGCACTATTAAAACAAGCAGTTTATCAGAGCTGTGTGTGGATGGCTGGTGAAACTGCTCATTACATGAAGCTGCAGTTCTTCATCCAACCACTAGCAGCAGCAGCACAAGCCCCGCTCTCTTCACTCAGTCACTACTTCAGTACAGCCCAGCCACGGGCTACAGAGCTCAGCCAGTCCGTTTTTACTGTTTCTGTAAACAAATAAAGGTTTTAACCCCACTAACCGGATTATACAGCTCACTACAGTTCATCTTTCAGCCCAAGCAGCTAACAGCAGCAGGTTAGAACAGCCGACACGGAGTCACTGCTCGGATTACATTATAAACAGGTCAGTTAGCGCGCTGCTAACCTCAGGATGTTTATAACTACGGAGTTTAGTGGACACACCACGGCCGCCAGGTAAGTCTTTTAAAGGCTACTGAAGACTATTAAAGGCTATTAGAGGTTATTGAAAGCATTATTGGGGGGCAGAAATCAGTACAGGCTGGTTAGATAAGTGATGTTTATTAACGTCTTTAAAACAGATTTTGTCAGGTATTGTCTTATAAATATTTACACATAACTTATATCTCTCCTGAAAAGCTTTTATTTTAGTCAGAAACACGCTTGTGTTTACTTTATCTGAGAGAAAGATGTTTTTTTAATTCAATGGAAAGCAACAGGTGTAGTCAATTATAAGTTTAAGATTTTTAATCCACCTCACTGTGATCTATAGTCAGTGTTCTCAAGTCACACTGACACACGCATTTCAGCGAGTTCACACGCTCTCACCTGCGCGCACCCACCCCTCCGTTAGATACAGATACAAAACCTGCGCGCCCAACACCCGCCCCCCCTCCCCCGTTGGACAGATAAAAAACAGTGATCACACTCCCGCCGACACTCAAAACTTGAGAGCCCTGTCTATATTTCTATAAATCCGTTTTCAGTTTCTCCTCCGTGGTTGAAAGGCAGCTGTCTCTCACACAGCAGAACTGAGGGCGGGGCTGCGCTCATGCAGCGGCTCTCTATTTAAATGAATAGGATGCGCTGTGTTGGTGCCGCGCCATTTGCGTAGCGCGCTGCGCTATTTGCGTAGCACGCGCGGGAGGGATCGTCGATCCTCTTTTTGACTTCGATACTCGAGACCATGACCTCATTTCGATTCGATTTCGATAAAATATCGAGATCGTGACACCCCTAATCCCTTTAATGTGCATCTGATAAGACCTTTTAATAAACCAGAAGATGGGGGTTCATGACGGGTCACTAACCTGCAATAACTGGTTATTTTATAAGCCGTTTCTGCTGAAAAGATATAAAATAAAATCAATGAGCTCATATAGCTTTTCATAGATGTGTCTTTAGATACAGGTTTTATCTTGTTATATAGCCTTTATCTTTATATATTAAACTTTAATTTACACTGTTTCCTTTTATCCCAGATCTATCTGATTTACCCTGTTCTTCAGTACTCAGAACCCACAGGATAGTAAACCACCACAGAACAGCTATTATTATTATTATTATTATTATTATTATTATTATTATTATTATTATTATTATCTGGGTGGTGGGTGGATATTCTCAGCACCGCAGTGATTACCCGACCCTGATCACCCTCAGCTAAAAGAAGCTGAAAAGCGGCCAAAAGCAGCAGCAGACAAGCAAACTCTGCAGCAAAGAAGTTTATGTTTATGGTTAATACGCTGGACACTGGACTATTTAAGGTTCTGTATGTTTAATGTTTAAGTTAGGGATGGGCGATATGGCTCTAAAATAATATCACGATATTTCAGGGTATTTTTGCGATATCAATATACTTGGCGATATAGGAAAACAAAAAAAAAATATTTAATTTCAGGAATATAGTATAATAGTATAACAGAATAATCATAATGTGGCAAAATAAATAATATCACATAAAATAATATAATTCAGCAAAAAATATTTCAGAATATTTAGTGCATGCATATAAACTGCAAACTAAAACAATTATACAATAAATACACTTAAAGCTTCACAGTAAATAATAGACTACTTTTAAGACAGAACATCTCTATTATCACGATATGGATATTGCCCACCCCTAATTTAAGGATACTTTTTAAAGATGTACAATACATGAAAAAAAAGATTTGAGGATACGGTAAGGAACCTAAAATTATTGTTTTAAATAAATGTTCTATTCTTCCTCATCACATAATTTAAAGCTCCACTAGGTAGGATTGAGATTTTGTGCTCGTGGGCTCCCCCTACAGTTGCAGAGTGTAATAAATGTATACAGCACTGTCGTAACCCTTCCCTCCGTCTCCTGGCACTTTTTAATCTACAATACCAACATAACATTGTGGATTATATGTTTTACATGTATACAGTAGACTGTTATGTACTACATAAATAGTGGAAAATCCACCTGCATATGTAAGCTGCTTTTTCCATCAGAAAGTAAAAAGCACATTAAAATAATTACAACCATCATCAATTTGTCTCTTTTAGCAGGAAATGTTTACTTTATTGTAATCACGACTGAAACAAGACATTTCTTCTGTGTCTAGAACTGATAAAACAGCGTGTTTACAGAGTAGCACTGTTAGCCCTCACCACCAAACAAGCACAGCATGAAATAATATTAAAACTAAAACACAATAACGGTAAAATCAGCTTTTACAAGCCCAGACTAAAATGTATGTTTCAGTTTGGGGCAATTTACTGCAAGCTAAGCTTACAAACAGCCATATTTTACACTTAACATGATATATTTACACATTTAACCCGATCGCGAATGCTAATCGCGAATGCTAATCGCTGCTAGCTTCCGTCTGCTAGCCTACAGCTTTAGCAGTTAAAACAAACACTTTATCTCAACTTATACCTCACATATTTACACTCTGGTTCTTTTAATAACCTTTTAACTCTCTTATTAACATTTTAAGCTCCTTACAAAACAGAAATACCCACTGATTTACTTATAATCTGTCTTTATCTGGTACTATCTGAACTCACCGGAGCTTCTGCTCACAATAATACAGCACAGACGAACAACACAATAGATTGGTTCGAATGAACGAATCTTTTGAACGAATCTTTTTAGTGAACGGATTCTAATGATTCATTTCATCTAAAAGTGCTGCTGTGCCCATCACTACTAGTTAGCTTCTGTAAAGAATTAACCAACTCCAAATAGCAGTTTTTTTAGTCCTTGTAGAACTGTTAAAACTACATACAGGTTTGAAAGCAGGTCTTAGTGCTGGAAAGCAGGTCGCAGTTCTCGCGAGCGTTGGTCGCAGCCGCTTAGGAAAACTTACAGAGTCTGGTTTGAGTTCAGAGGAGCTCCGGCACAGACACGAGAGCACCGCTATTCCTCCTATTACACCTCAATGCAGCGCTGGAGGGAGTTTGAAGCTGTAATTTCACTTCTTTAAAAAGATCAAAAATCAAGGAAATCCTACCTAGTGTGCCCTTTAAACAAAATTTATAGACTATTCGATTCAAAATATTTTTCCAGAATCGAAAATCCTTTCTGAATCGAATTAAATTGCCAGACACTGAGATTTTCGCACCCCTGCTAACCCTTTAGCTTGTATTGACGATGCTGTTTGTTTTGTGTTGTGTGTTTCTCAGGCGGAGGAGCAGCTCCGGATCGTGGAGGAGCAGCGTAAGATCCACGAGGAGAGAATGAAGCTGGAGCAGGAGAGACAGAGGCAGCAGAAGGAGGAGCAGAGGATCATCCTGGGGAAGGGCAAGTCCCGACCCAAACTGTCCTTCTCATTGAAAGCTACGGAATGACCAACAGGGGGCAGTCTACCGCCTCTACGGACTCTGGAGCCCGTCCATCTCTCTTTCTCTCGCTCCCTTTATCTCTCTTTTTCTCTCTCTCTTTTATTCCCTCTCTCCTGGGCTCTCTCTCTCCACAGGCACCAGCCATTCAGCACAGATCCAGCGTGAGACGCGTATAAAACGTTTTTATGGTTGTATCTCTTGTTTTTAGCGAGTGGAGTTGAAGCTCCTCCCTGTTTTACAGCCTCGGTTTTTGTATTACTGACTGTTGCGTAGGAATCTGTCGCCTACCTCCCTCTCGTCTCCCTGTCTCACGTCTCCCTGTCTCCCTGTCTCAGAGGTGTGGGGAGAGAAACTCAAACGCACGGGATAATAAAATATGAACAATATGGAGGAGAAGAAGAAAGCGGCGCTGAACTGGGAGCTCCAAGCTACTGTGGGGCGAATGATAGCGGCGTGTTATTTTATTGTTTTGTTGTTTTATTGTTTTATTTTGTAATTTATTCATGGATTAAACAAACCAGGACGAGTTCGGTGCTTGACCTTCAGCTCTCGGGTTCTTCAGGATGATCCTCCACCAGTTCTACACTCCAGTGAGAAGAAATACAGTGACATCCAGGATTTTATTAATGCGTTTTAGATCTCAAAATACTGTGTGGTTTTAAAGTCTCGTTTTTAATTTCTGCTTAATTCAGCGATTGGGATGTAGAGAGCCATTCAGAGTCGGGGTTTGGAGTGAAGTTGTGGTTAATTTTACCCAAGTTTTTATTATGTACAGTACAGGCCAAAGGTTTGGACACACCTTCTCTTTTTCAATGCGTTTTCTTTATTTTCATGACTATTTACATTGTAGATTCTCACTGAAGCATCAAAACTATGAATGAACACATGGGGAGTTTTATGTATTTAACAAATAAAGTTGAAATAACTGAAAACATGTTTTATATTCTAGTTTCTTCCAAATAGCCCCCCTTTGCTCTGATTACTGCTTTGCACACTCTTGGCATCATTCTCTCAATGAGCTTCAAGAGGTGGCCACCTGAAATGGTTTTATTTCAACAGTCTTGAAGGAAGGAAGGAGTTCCCAGAGATGTTTATTGAGCACTTGTTGCCCCTTTGCCTTCTTCACTCTGTGCTCCAGCTCACCCCAAACCAGTGACTGTGGAGGACAGATCATTTTTTGTTAAGTGTATATAAAACTCCACATGTGTTCATTTATAGTTTTGATGCTTCAGTGAGAATCTACAATGTAAATAGTCATGAAAATAAAGAACACGCATTGAAAAAGAGAAGGTGTGTCCAAACTTTTGGCCTGTACTGTGTATTCTGCTTTAAAATTTTATGAAAAGTCTTAGAAATTGCATTAAATTAATGTTTAATATACAGCTCTGGAAAAAAATAAGACATCAATTTCTCTGATTTTGCTATTTATAGGTTTATGTTTGAGTAAAATAAACATTGTTGTTTTATTCTATAAACTACAGACAACATTTCTCCCAAATCCCAAATAAAAATATTGTCATTTAGAGCATTTATTTGCAGACAATGAGAAACGGCTGAAATAACAAAAAAGATGCAGAGCTTTCAGACCTCAAATAATGCAAAAAAAAAAACAAGTTTATATTCATGAAGTTTTAAGAGTTCAGAAACCGCAAATATTTGGTGGAATAACCCTGGTTTTAATCACTTTTTTTTTTTCATGCATCTTGGCATCATGTTCTCCTCCACCAGTCTTACACACTGATTTTGGATACCTTTATGCTGCTTTACTCCTGGTGCAAAAATTCTAGCAGTTCAGTTTGGTTTGATGGTTTGTGATCATCCATCTTCCTCTTGATTACATTCCAGAAGTTTTCAATTTGGTAAAATCAAAGAAACTCATCATTTTTACGTGCTCTCTTATTTTTTTTCCAGAGCTGTATATAAAGACACAAAGCCACAGTAAATCACAGAAGCGAATGGAATATACACAGAGAAAAAGATATCTCTGCTAATATTACTATCCTAGTCCTGTACAGCTCGTATCTTCCAGCTGTGCTCCTCAAAACCTGCGGAGCTTGGCTGCTGTCAGTTTTAGCATCATAGCTAACCTAGTTTATGAAGAGGTAGAGGCAGTAGTAAACTGATATTAAGTGTGCTAAGTGATGCTGAATGCTTTATTTTGTTTCATTTATGCCCATACATCACAAAAGCTATCAGGGAGCAGTGGCAATACTGTGCTCCAGCTGGGTAAAAAACCCACAGGGGTTTTTTTGGTAAATCTGTGAATAAATGTCTTTTTTTTTTTTTTTTTTTTTTTTTGCAGCACAGCATACCATAACGCATGTGTGCCTCTTTTAAAGCGATATTTAAATTAAAGCAGAGGATTTTGGTATATACTTGCCTCTCTAGTGGGAATGTGTAATTGCACAGAGCATGCAGAAGAGTACTTTTAAAATGTGCATTGTGGATCAGTCCCCTTTCTATGAAAGCTCACTTCCACCAGCAAAAAATAAAATAAGGGTCCTCCAGTAATAATGCGATACTAAGTTATGACTTACTATCGCATAAAGATGACTGTCTCATAATTATGATTTTGTATCTCATAATAATGGCTTAATATCTCATAATTGTGACTTAGTAGCACATAATAATGACTCTCACAATTTTGAAGAAAGACTTGGTGTATCATAATTATGACATCTCATACTAATGACTTAGTATTTCACAATTATGACTTGCTATTTCATAATATTGACTCTCTCAATAATGACTCATAATTATGATTTTGTATCTCATAATAATGGCTTACTATCTCATAATGACTTATATATTCATATATCAGATGATGATGACCTGATATCTTAATGACTTAAGATCTCATAATAATGAATCTCAAAATTATGATTTTGTATCTCATAATAAAGACTTAGTATGTCCTTATTATGTCTCTTTTGGCTCAATTAATAATTATGACTTATAACTTATAGTATATATAGTATCACAAACTAATGACTAATGTATTTCATAATTATGTCTTGGTATCTCAATAACTATCATAATTTTGATCTCTCTTATAATTATGATTTACTCTCATAATGACTTAGTATCTCATATGTGTCATTTAATTGATCAGATAATGACTTACTATCTCAATGGCTTAAAATCACACAATTTTGACCTGGTATCTCACAATAATGGCCAATTATCTCATTATAATGACATACTTATATGTTAGTATCTCATACTGATGACTTATTATTTCATAATTATGACTTGGTATCTCCTAATTTTGACTTAGTTTCTCACAGTGGCTTTTCTAAATTATGTATAATTGTGATTTAATATATCATATAATGATTTGCTATCTTAATGACTTGATGTCATATTAATGACTTAGTATCTCATAATTATGACTTGCTGTCTCTTAATTATGACTGGCCAAGTATCTCATAATTGACTTATCTCATAATAATGAGTTAGTACCTCAGTAATGATTTGCTATCTTATAATTATGACTTACTGGAGGACTGTTACTTTTTCTAAGTGGCGTAAATGGGCTTCCACACCCTTTAGATTGGATGAATCTGTTTAAGGTGGCAGGTGAATCAGCTCCCCGACCCAGAACATAAAGAAGATGGATGGATGGTTGAATCTGATGGGATCAGTCAGAACCTGGTGAAGGAAAGTTCTTCAGCAGATGGAGGAGATTTATAGAGATACTGTGGTTTGTTTTTGTCAGTATAAGAACTTTGTTTAGGTTTTATTTTACTATTTAAGTGCAGATAACACTGTCTACAGAAAAAACACACATCAATGAATCAGTGATTTTTTTTATTAAGGGTGAAATGTTTTTATTTTCTAATGCAGGTCAATGTAAATAAATTTACATGTGAAAATCTGTGTTTTGAGCATATTGTTTTGTTCATTTTATTAAAATATTCCTTATGAAGTGCTGTACAGAACAGGATTTTGCTATATTTCACATTTATATGACTATACTCGACCGAGAAGAAGTCAGAATCCCGCAGCACTCCTGCATCTTTGCAAAATGTGACCTTGTGTTGGTTTGACATCACCAGGTCACATTTTACACAATAGATTTATTCTCTACTTACTTTGCCTGTTAATTCTCCTATAGTCCCTAAAGCTTAGGTAAAGTAAAGGTCATGAAATGTTTTAATACAAAAAGCAGGCCTGCTGCAACAAAGCTGACCTGAGACCCCCCAGACGACAACCAGTAATGAAATTAATGCAACGACAAACTGGGTGAGCTTCCCTTTAAATTATTTGGATATCAATGAAGGAAGATAAAACAGTGTTATCAGAATTCCCCTCAAGGGGGCGCCTCACACTAGTTACTGAAAGTAGCCAGACAGCCAGGTTTGTCATTTCTGCAGCCGGCAAAATATCAGAATATGAAATATGTTTTCACGGTCTAGCTGTTCAACATCTCTTACTTATTACACCAGTGATGACTTTCTTCTTCAGAACGTTCCATACAGTCTTATGGCTAATGCTTGAGCAATGGCTCTGATTGATTTTCAATCTTCTCTCTTATAACTATAAATGCTCAGTCTGACTCTGTACAGGCAAAACCTAATTCTAAATCTGAATGTAGATATTCATTGGTAATGTATTTATTATTTGATTAATTAATCTACCAGGGCACATTGTGCCAACAAAACAGATCTGAGAGTCACATGTTACATGTTACCAATACTTTCTATCTATCTTTTAATGTCAAGTTTAAATATGTTCAGTCTACAGCAGAAATAAATAGACTGGCCTCACTGTTACAATACTCTTCCATACTCAGTATATTGATTTCTATTTTAAATATACAGCAATTTGTCTAATTAAACTGGACTAGTCACACTGTTGTGGGTTTTGGTTCATCCATGTGGTCTAGAGAGCTAGGCGGTCTAAAATTACTTACAACTAAGAAATTTCTAACAATAAATGTACAAATGTACAAACCTTTACTGTATGTTTTTGGTTTAAGTTTCTAGAAGGTGAAGTTACAGTATGAGTTACAGTGCAAGAGCCAGTTTAATGTTTACAAATTATATTTACCCTTATGCTGGCCATAAATTGAGACAGTGCTGCTAAAAGCAATAAAACAGTTTTTACTGCCATCTAAAATCATTTACCAGCAGAATTTTAAATTTAGAGCTGGATTGTTTTAAGCAGGTTGTAGTGTACCTCGTGTGTCCTGCAGTGGGCAGCATTCATCGGTAAATTCATCGTTTAGCAGCTCAGAGTATTGTCCACCCAGGACCACCCCTGTGGAATACACTGGGTTTGGGGGGTCTGAGTTGTAAATTTGTGGCGTTTGAAGGGTCTGGGTTCTACATTTTGGGGTTTTAGATGATCTGGTTTCTAAATTTGGAGGGTTTGGATTTTGAATTTGGAGGTTTTGGGAGGTTTGGAGGGTCTGGGTTCTAAATTTGGTGAGTATGGAGGGTTTGGGTTCTGAATTTGTGGAGTTTGAAAGGTCTGGGTTCTGAATTTGGATTGTTTGGTTGGCTTGGATGATCTGGGTTCTAAATTTGGGAGGTATGGAGGTTCTGGGTTCTACATTTGGGGAGTTTGGAAGGTGTGGATTCTGAATTTGGGGGGTTTTAAGGGTTTGGATGGTCTACAATCTAGACCATCCAAACCCTTAAAACCCCCCAAATTCAGAATCTAGACTCTAGATTCTGAATTTGAGGGGTTTTAAGGGTTTGGAGGGTCTGAGTTCTGAATTTGGAAGATCTGGTGTGTCTGGTGGAATTGGGTTTGGGGAGCGTTTGGGTCTGGTGGGTCTGTGGGGGCTTTGAAGGTCTGGGAGATAATGAAGAGCTTCCTTTTCTGCTCCTAATGAATCATTTGCTTTACAGCGCGGTGCGATCAGACACGCGCCTCCGCTAAATACACACGCGCAGGTGACGGTCGGGGGTGTTGATTGATGCCGGGTGTGTGTGTGTTGGGGGGTATAGGTGTTGCTCTGAAGGTCGAGGCTGGATGGAGGTGTGAAGATGCTCTCACCTCTGCGCTGCTTGTCTTCCAATTATCTCTTACCTGTCAGAGTGTCGCTTTGAAGACCACAGCATCCACCGTCAACACCATCAACACCCCCAATACACCAAATACACCCAATAAACACAGTATACAAACAGCTGCCCAACAGCACCGCCACCAACACACCCCTACAGAACATTTGGTGGTGTGGTGTCTGTCTCAGAAATGTGGATTTGTGTTTCTTCAGGAAGAGGAAAAGGCGATCAGCCAAAACATTAAGACCACCTTTATGGGTTAATCTCAATATAATGTGTGTTTCAATAGATTTATTCTGAGTTTTAATACAGTTTTCTTTAATGTAGTTGTGAGTTTTCTGCCTGTATATCCACAGCGCACCCTGTTTATAAGTTAACAATTATTTTTATTGGGTAAAAAACATTTTATCAAGCTATTTAAACATATCCAGCCTGTATCCTTGGTTAAGATAACCCCGCCCCTTTAAGAAAGTAACAATTGGATCATCATTGGCATCTCAAGGCATCAAGAGGTAAAAGTGCAGCTTAAGTTGTGGTACACCCTGTTGTGTTAATTTAAATAATAATAATTAAAAAAATCAAAAACTAAAAAAAAAATGCTATTATTTTTTATGTTTATTATTTATCTTATATCATTATACTGTTATATAGTCTATGTCTCTTTAGTTTTTTTTGCTTTTTGATTATTATTCCTTGCTCTTATTGTAAGTGTGCTGCTAATAATGCCTGTAAAGACTTTCCCCCTGGGATTAATAAAGTCCTAAAGAGACTCTTACCAAGATTTTGTATAAAATAATTACACAATAAAAGTAACAAAGTGTAACAAAAATAGCGCAACAACTAAAATTAACCAAAAAACTAAAGTGCACCATGTTTAATACATGCATATAAGCAGCAAAAAAACAAACAAATACAAAATAGGCTACGCTAGGAATATCGCAATCTATCTATCTATCTATCTATCTATCTATCTATCTATCTATCTATCTATCTATCTATCTATCTATCTATCTATCTATCTATCTATCTATCTAACAGGGTGGATGCATGCACGCATGACAGGAAATATAAAAGTGAAAATATAATGTGATTAAGCTGTAAAAATATGATTTCTGTGAAGTTCTGAGAGGGTTAAAGGCATATTATTTTAATAATGACCCATACACTATGTTGGTTAAAAGCTAGTTAATCAGTGTAGGGTTTTTTTTGTATGTTTTTGCCTGGATGAGCAGCATTTCAACCACCTTGACCTTTGAAAAACAGCTCAAACCAGATCTTGTAGTTGTTGTGAGGTGTGGTAGGACCTCCATGAGTGTCAATAAGCCTTGGGCACCCATCACCCTGTTGCTGGTTCACCTGTTGACCACTGTATACCAGGAACACCCAACCTGACCTGCCTGATGTTCTGGAACATACCAGTTTGGTTCTTCTCAAAGTGTCTCAACAAAGTGTCCTAAATTATATTTGTAGCTGATAATAATGACTATACAGCTCTGGGAAAAAATAATAGATCACTTCAGTTTTTGAATCAGTTTCTCTGATTTTGCTATTTATAAGTTTATGTTTGAGCAAAATTAACATTGTTGTTTTATTCTATAAACTACAGACAACATTTCTCCCAAATTACAAATAAAAATATTGTGATTTAGAGGATTTATTTGCAGAAAATGAGAAATGGCTGAAATGGAAAAAAGGATGCAAAGCTTTCAGACCTCAAAAAATGCAAAGAAAACAAGTTCATATTCATAAATAGTTATTTTCAATTCTTCCAAATTAGAAACCTCTGGAATAAAATCAAGAGGAAGATGGATGATCACAAGCCATTAAACCAAACTGACCTGCTTGATTTTTTGCACCAGGAGTAAAGCAGCATAAAGTTATCCAAAAGCAGTGAGTGAAAAGTGTAAGACCGGTGGAGGAGAACATGATGCCAAGATGCATTAAAAAACTGTGATTTAAAAACCAGGTGATTCCACCAAATATTGATTTCTGAACACTTTTTTTTCGAATCTTTTTTGTAATTTCTTCAAATAAATGCTCTAAATGACAATATTTTTATTTGGAATATGGACAAAATGTTGTCCGTAATTTATAGAATAAAACAACAATGTTCATTTTACGCAAAACATAAACCTATAAAAAGCAAAATCAGAGAAACTGATTCAGAAACTGAAGTGTCTAAAAACTTTTGGACACGTTGTGAATGACTCTTCATCTAGTTTGAAGAAGGAGTGGGCGGGGCTTGTGCGGGAAAATGGGCGTGGTTTGTTTGAAAGCGAGCACAATGAACAGAGAGAGAGAAGCGCCTGAAGGAACGCGGGGGGCGGGGTTTGCGCTAGTATGTGGGCGCGGCTTCCACGCGCCAGTACGCGAGAATGAATGTGGTGGGCGGGATTAGGCGAAGACGGTGGGCGGGGCTTGTGTGAACACTGTAGGTTCCCAGCGCATCTCCAGCGCAATCCGCGAGAAGGCGAAAAGACGTTCGCGTGAAGAAGACGTTGCTTAGAAGTTGTCGGCAACTTAAAAGGCTTCCCGTCACGCGCGGTACCGGTTCTGGTCCGGAGGGGTTGCGAGACGGTTCCGCGGTTCTGGTTGAACTGGATTATCGCTTATTCTGCAGGAGGATTACCGTGTAGTCCGGATTTACTCGGCGGTTTACACGGTTTTAGCGCATTTACAGGGCGAGGCCAGCTGTGCGCCACACGTCGCTCTACACGTACGAGTCTCTGAAGGTTCTCCAAGGTTCTCCAGACCAAGCGAGAACCTCCAGACCAAGAGAGGGTCTCCTCTACCCGGCCTCGTATCTCCCCGTCCATCCGCTCCACTTGTAGAGCTCGCGGCTACACGTCCGGCCAGCCGTCACCTCTACGTGTAGGTTGGGTTTCTCCACCGTGCCATGGATCCACTGTGGAGATGTTTGCTTGGACTTCTGGTCATTGGATGTCGTCTGAAGCTCTCCAGATCTACCATCCTAGACTCCATATACTGGAATACATCCAACACAAAGTAAGTTTGAACCCCCACCACCTACCAACCACCTCACCACTACCACCACCCCACCAACCAAACCACCTACTTACTACCTACTCAAGAGTTCCTCAGGGCTGGAGGACCAGACCACCCAGCTGCTCAAGCTGTTGCATATTAGTTTCAGTCAGGCTGGTTGTAGGTTCTGTGGATAAGTACCCTTTGGTACCAATAGTACACAACATTTTGTAGGACTTCACTGAAAAACCTTTGAAAAACCCTACTTTTCCCAATCCTATTCCATTTTCAATCGTGCATGTAGTGATAAGAATGGTAAAAAAGTGCCCAAAAACGTTCTCAGACTCATAAGTGCACTGTGTATTACCTACATTTTTGTTAAAACTAATTGTAAAACCAGTACCTTTATAGCAGAACTGTTTCTAATTACTAGAATCACTACTAGAACCCGTACTAGTGTTATATACTTTCTGATTGATACATAAAACTTTGTATGACTAGCGCCTTTACTCAAGAACCTTTGGAGAACCCTCTTTTTACCTAAACTTTGGAAAAGGGTAATGTCCTAAAAAGTGGCACAATCTTTCTATGACTTTTCTAGTCTTGACTAGTAGTTGCACACTTATTAGTACTATCTATATAGAACCGTATAAAATATTGATTGTTAAATCTTGGATATTGGCACAATTATCAGTACTGGAAGCCTAATTAGTGCTATATATGTTCCACATTGTACATACATTTTCTTGTTATGTTAAAAACCCCTACTTTTACAAATCCTATACCTTTTTAAAGGGTTTATGTAGTGATAAAATGGTAAAAAGTGCTCAAAAGTGCACTATATAGTACCTACATTTTGGTTAAAACAAATTGTAAAATCATTTACTCTATGGTAGAACTGTTTCAGACAAAGGCGTAGTACTAAAAAGCGTGCACAAATGTTCTCAGTCTTGTAGCAGTCCCTATTAGAACCCTTATTACAGTGCTATATACTTTCTGCTTAGTACATAAAAACAATGTTTACAGTTCTTGTACAACTAGTGCCTTTACTCAAGAACCTTTGGAGAACCCTCTTTTTACATTAATTTTGGTTCTATGACTTTTCTAGTCTAGACTAGTAGTTGCACACTTATATTAGTACTATATATATATATATATATATATAGAACCGTATACATTATAATATTGATTGTTATGGCTATGTACACTATAAATAATTTTTTTGCAGAACCATTGGAGAGCCATCCTTTTACACTGGTACTAAAAAATGTCAGAATTGATCAGTACTAGCTGTATAGAATCGTATATAATATTGATTGTTACAGCTACTGCAGAACCATTGTAACTACCAGTGGTGGAACCCTTAACTACAGTACTATATGGTAGCATATGTAATGATTTCTGAAGCAAATAAAACACAATAAAACAAGTGATATATTGAGACCCACCCATTTTTCAGTGATATATAGAACCATATGCACCATATTCTCATAGTTGCATCGCACACTAAACTGTGAGGGTTCTTTTTCTCATTAACTACAGTTGTTATGGTGTTATGGTTATAGTATAACCAGTGATTTTACTAAAGAACCTCTGGAGAACCGTAATTGTATGTAGTTCATATTTTCTCAAAAATGGTTAAGTATGAACTTTCCATAAGTGATTTAGTAACATTAGCAGCCCTGTATCTGTTTAATAATAATGGCTGCTATATAATGTACATGATATGTATATACATTAATATTTATCTATATGTTATCTATTTATTACAGTAATTCTAAAACTACTACTATATTATGTGCAATACATCAGTACTATATTTTAGGTTAGTATTTTTTATTTCTATTTGTATTTCATAAAGCTACTATACATATTCTATATATCTTTATTCTATAGTTTCTATATATTTTTATTTCTGTCTATTATAATGTCAGAACACCATTAAGATACCTGTATGGATGGGCAATATGACCCTAAAATAATATTCCAATATTTCAGAATATTTTTGCAATACTAAAAATTCTCTGTGATTTGAAGATCGTTGAAAAGAATGTTAAAATGAACTTTTTACGAGATTTTTTTTTTATTTAACCTTTAATTTAACCAGGCAAGTCATTAAGAACAAATTATTACTTACAATAACAGCCTGGCAATAGCAGAACTAACTGAGAGAAGGGTACACCAAAAACAGACAAGGATAAGAGGTAAAACAAGACAGAGAGAGACGAGAGTAAAGAAAGAAAAAAAGAAACAAAACAAATAAAAATAATTATTTATTACAAATATATGTTTTACACATGCAGTATGAACATAAACATGTATTTAGTCGTGAAAAGTCCCTTACCAAGATTTTGTGTGAAAATAATAACAGAGTGATAGATATCTATCTATCTGTCTGTCTGTCTTTTTATTTATTTATACACAGAGTTCACTATTAACGTTACAACATGTTGGCTTCTAGTCTAATCTTGCAAAAATGACTGTATTTAAAAAAATATATATATCGCAATACATATCGCCGAATAACAAATCATGCAGTGCTTGGCTTTTCCAATATCATGCAGCTCTAATCTACAGTTTTAAAGGATCCTAAAGAGGTTTTAGTACATTATACTAGTTTGTAGGAAGGCGGCCAAACGCAAAACACTTTATTCTGGTGTAAAAGGAGCGTTTTAAGGGTTGTTTTTAGGCCGTATGTTTTTAGGAAGTATTGGTTGAGAGCTGAACATCTGCTGCTTTACTGGACTGGAGTAAAAGTGCAGGCAGGAACACAAACCGTGAGCAGTGTGAGTTTTACGAGGCTCATTATGAGCCCAAATAAAGGCTTCAGTGGGCCGCCTCGTTTACCCCCTCGCCCCCACTTTCCTTCCCGTCCCGTTGGCAGCACTCGTCCCGACTGTAAATACCTCCTAATGGAGGCGGCGGTGGGCCCGTGCCATTTGGTCGGCTAAAGCCACGCCGTATTCAGACGTCAGTGAAAATGAATGTTCGGGGATTATAGTGAGCAGTTTACTGGGTTAAATCTGTAACACCAAGCGTTCCTGTTCACCAAGACAATGCTAGTGCTTATACACACTTACATTAGGCCTGTCACCATACAATTTTTTTGCAAACGATATGTTTTCTCAGAAATTTTTGCAATAAACTATATTTTTTGGCATTTTAAGACCATTAAAGCACTAATATAATGATAACATAATATCAAAACAGAGGAATTGCACCCTTTTAAAGACAATAAACTTGTCCACGAGTCTAATTTTGGAACCCAAAAAAATCCCAACTGGAATCAAAGAAGGTTATAGTCATAAATAATAAGACTGCATTCATTTATGCATTCATTCTGCCAGTACTGAGGTCAGCAAACATTGACAATATTGAGGCCATATACCTACATTGTATGATTAGCTGATAATGAAACATACAGATGCATCTCAAAAAAATCTAAGAAGGAATATCATAAAAAAAACAATATCTTTAAAAAAGTATCAAATCTAGACTAAACTAAAGCCAACATTTAAAAAAATAATAACTTATTGGAAAAACCGAACATGGTCTAAGAACTAATCATGGTTTATTGTTCTACGATATATAATGTGATATTAAAGAAAAAATACATTATTTAGATAGATAGACAGTCATTGCCCAAAGCACAATGTAATTAAGTGCTTAGCAATCTAGGGGTGTGTCGTAATTTAGTTTGCACTTTAGTTTGTGTTAAATATCTGTTGTAACAGTACATTAGTTTTGTTTTATTTGACTTTTATTTTGTTACACTGTTATTATTTCATACAAAATCTAAACTGTTCAACTTTTGCGGATTTCATTTTCCAGCAGGACAGGGCATAATATCATAACAAAGGAATTGCACTCTTTTAAAGACAATAAACTTTTTCCATTTCTGTCCATGGACGTAATATTGGAACCCGAAAAAATCCCAGCTTGAACCAAAGTAGGTTATAGTCATAAATAATATATACATATATAACATATAATATAAGTGCGGAGGCAGGGGAACCGTGGGTCCGTCCCACACCATGACGTGCAACCCCGGTCTGTCCCAGCTGGCCCACGTTGGACCAGCATAAAGGCAACACTAAGCTAAGAGACACTTAAGTTAAGTGACTATGTTTCTTTAAGTTTGTTTTGGGTGTTGATTTTCCCATTTTTCCACAATATATGTCACAGTATATGTAAGTGCCTTTTGTAAGTGGAAACTTAATGGACGATTATTAAAATGATTGAGGTTATGTTCAGTTATTTACAATAAGTCGATAATGTAATTATTGTGACAGGCCTAACTCACACTTATATTATTCACACTTCATTTACTGATTCACTGAATCACTCACTGACTCACTGAATCATTTACTGACTCACTGAATCACTCAGAGACTCATTCACAATGGTGGCGTGGGGGTTATTGGTGATTAGTCTGTCAAATAAAACCTATAAGTTTATAAGAGAGGGGCTCAGACTGGACAGGGCTAAAGTTTGTGTTATTACAACTCCCCGTCAACCACCCCCGAACCCCCCTAAACCCCTCTAAACCACCCCTAACCCTTCCAGACCCCCCCTCTGCAGGCCTGTATTCAGTTTTCATGAGCTCCAGTAACTCCGTGGGTAATCTTTGTCACGGGGATTAAACACAAAAGGCTCGGCAGGTTGAGAGATCAATCCCTCTACCCCCCCACTCTGCCACTCCACCCCCCATCCGCCCCGCCCCCCTTTAGTTAGCAGGGTTCGAGCCAGTCCGGGAGCTCCAGGGGGGCAGCGGAGGGGTGGAAACGCTTCCTGTCTTCTCATAGACCCCCAGGAAAACCCTGCTCTGAGTAATATACCCCCCCTTAACGCTGGTCCTGATGAGTTTATGAGGCCCAACAGGAGTCCAAAGAAATCGTTTATTTATTAGTTTATTGGATCGTCTAAACAATAAACAAAAGCCCTAATAAAAGCGCTAATAAAAGTAGTTATAAAACATAAGACTGCATTAATTTATGCATTCATTCTGTCAGTACTGAGGTCAGCAAACATGATTGAGGCCATATATTTATTTGTATTGTATGATTAGCTGATAATGAAACATACAGGTGCATCTCAAAAAAAAAAATTAGAATATCATTGAAAAGTAACTTTATTTTAATAATTCAGTTCAAAATGTGAAACTAATATATTATATTGATGTATTACACACAGAGTGATCTATTTTATAAGTGTTTATTACTTTTATTAGCCAATGAAAACCCCAAAAATCAGGGTCTCAGAAAATATTTATTCTCAGAGAGAAGCAGGAAGTGCTGTAAGCCTTAATCATCCACAATAAAATAAACACTTAAAATAGATTTAAAACTTTTTAGGAAGTTTTTTTTGTTTCTGCTAAAATTAGTTCTATTTCAAATACATTTAGACACTTCTTTATCGTCACAATACAGGCTATTTTACTTGAACAAAGTTGGACAGTTTTTTATCTTCTGTAATACAGTTATTTTAAATGAATTTGCAGTTTTTTTCAACGGTTAATTTATGATAAACGGCCTCAGGAGGATGTGGTATTTTTTATTTTTTTATATCGGACTTGTCTTTTGATTTTCCATTTTTTTTTAGCAGTTTTATTTAAGTTGCGTACAATAATGTACGCATTGGGAGCAAATATCACCTTTTTAAACTGTTGTATTTATTTATTGAATTGTACATTCTGCAACTGGCTATTTTACCTGATGTTATGGGTATTTTAAATGTTTTAAATTCTTTTACATCAATAATTGGTGCCTATTTAACATTGTTTACATGTATTTCATATAAGTGAGGCACCATTGATTTTATGCATTGATGGATTACACAGTATCTTGTCTATTTGAGCGTCTGGGTATTTGGGTATTCTCAAACAGAGGGTTCTGGAGGAGTGGAAGGCAACTTTTATGGTGATGGAGATTTCATTTTTCAGCAGGACTCGGCACACTGGCCACACTGCCAAAAGTACCAATTGATCTTATGTAATATTCAAATTTTCTGATTTTCTGAGATACTGATTTTGGGTTTTCATTGGCTGTACTAAAAAAATAGAAAACTCTGTGTGTAATACATCTATATAATATAAAAAATTAAATAATACAGTATCTATTATTTGAGCATCTGTGGGGCATCCTCAAACAGAAGGTCTTGGAGGAGTAAAAGAGGATTTTAGTGGAAAACTGTGAAGCTCTATTGAACTCTATGTTCCTTTTGTTCTTTTGTTCATAGCGGTTTAGAAATAAACGGCTATATGTTGAGTTAATGGAAGGTATTGAGTGAAAAGTGCATTTATAAGAATATCTACAGTCTTTATCGAGCTGCTTTATGTCTCTGTAGCTTCTGTACAGGTTCTAAACCCGAGAAGCGTTTAGGAGGCTTGTTTAAAGAGTCGGGATAATGCTGATAATGCTGTCGGCTCATGGGAGGCTTAGTTCCAGCGCTGGACGCAGCCTGAACCATTACCAGTGTTTATAATAGAGCTATCAAAAACACAGATCTGAACTCCAGCCCGCTGTATCAATACCCCACTTCAGAACCTACCACCCAGCCCACCCGGGACTCGCTGTAATACACACCTGCAGAGAGAGAGAGGAGTGATGGATGGGGCGTAAAACACCAATCCAGCAGCAGAGGAATGTTAATGGGTTGCATACTTTTTCATAAAACGCATTTCTATTGGCCCATTCATCATGAGATTTCTACTCAACATAAAGAACAACTGGCAGATTTAGATTTCAGCAAAAAAGACAAGAGTTTTATTATTTTTACCTGCATTATAAATGAATAGTGAAGTGATCTAAGCGATCAGACTATGAAGGAACATATAAGAAATCCTGTAGTAACTTAAAAAAAGTGTTAAACAAACCAAAATATACAATAATGTTAACTTGCGGTTTCTGAGGCTGGGAACTCTTTATAACTGATTAACTTATCCTCTGCAACAGAGGGAACTCCTGTTCTTCCTTTCCTGGTGCAGTCCTGATGAGTGCCAGTTTTATCATTACTCAATTCTGACCTGTATTTTATCCTAAAGTAATTTTTTTTTCTTAAAGTAGATTTTTTGTTACATTTATTTATTTTGTGTTTTATTTTCTATTTAGTTCCGCTATTAATTTATAAAAAATCAAATACAATTGTTGTTGTGATTGTTTTAAAAAATAGACAAACAAATTTATTGATTTAAATTGTTTTGTTTTTGGTAAAATTACTTTTATTTAAAATTAATTGTAAAAATGCAACGTTATTATTGCAAAACAGCCCTGCAATATTGTATCATTATTTTAGGGCCAAACCACTCACCCCTTATTGACAATACAGAAAATGTAGATTTTTATAAAAAAACAAAACAAACAAACACTGAATTAAAGGTGCATCCAAACTTTTAAATGGTACAGTATCTATAGTATTATATATTATAGGGGTGGGCAAAAAAAAAACATTTCTAGAATACACTACTGCAAAAAAATGAAAATTAAATTTTGCTATTGCATACGATATGATATGATAAGATATGGCATACAAGAATTTTACAGTTTTATCAGATTTGTAACAGAAGTCAATGATCCAGAATGTCATGATACTAATAATACTAATAATGCACTCCAAATATCTCCATATATCCAGGATTAAAGTAAAATAAATGATACTGGACGGGTATAATCTAAATGTTTTTTTTGCATATAATACGATATGGCACACCCTTACTATTACATATACTGTATATATATATATATTTATATATAGTGAGGAAGTAATATAGTTGGTTTAATTTAAAGTCTTAATGCTTTGTTATTGCACTGATGTTGATGATAAAAGCATAATATTGCAAGTAAACCTTTTTTTTTACATAAAAAGAGAATTTACGACCCCTCTCTCAGAGTCCTTGCTGTAATACACACACGTGGAGCGGGTCGGTGTGATGGATGGCATATAAAACACTAATCCAGCAGCAGAGGAATGTTAATGGTTTGCATATTTTTTCATAAAATGACTTGAGGGGGTAAGAAAGGGGGGAAATAAAGGGCTAACAGCAGCTAATAGGAGCTAACAGAAGCTAACAGGAGCTAACAGCAGCTAACAGGAGCTAACAGCGGCTAACAGGAGCTAACAGCAGCTAACAGGAGCTAAAAGCAGCTAACAGCAGCAGTGCAGATGAGGGTTTTGTAATAGATCCAGTGTAATTGTTACATGGCCACTTTCTAATTCTAATAATTAAAAACAACAGTTGCTGTTAGCATGCTAACATATGAAAGGGAGTATACTAACAAACTTGCCTACCACAGTGTTAGCCTTCTGGCAATGGGCCTCATCCCACATCGCTACCAAAGTGTTAGCATGCTGGCTATGTCACTCATCCCACATCACTACTACAGTGTTAGCATTCTGGCTACAGACCTCACCCCCCATTACTACTACAGTGTTAGCATGCTGGCTTATACCTCATCCCACATCATAACCATAGTGTTAGCATCACAATACACAACACACAAAACACAATTCAGAGTTGCTATCCAGTGCACTATGATATATTGTGATACTTGATTTTTAAAACCAAATTGTAGACTAATTATTAATTATTAATGCTGTGTTTTTGAGAGTATATGCAGTATTACAAAGAAAGGGTGAAATAAAGAGCTAACAGCAGCTAACAGGAGCTAACAGCAGCTAACAGCAGTGCAGATGGAGGGTTTTGTAAAGGATCCAGTGTAATTGTTATATGGTCACTTTCTAATTTGGACCGAGACAAAGGGCTGGGAGTTGGCGGAGGGAAATTGCTGGGTCTGGTTTACAGCGTGAGGAGGGGTCCGGCCCGGAGGAGGGGTCCGCTGGGCTTCCCCTCCGACGTAAAACAAAAGCTCTGGGCATTGTTTAAAACCGTTAGCTTGTAGCGGACTCGAGGGTCAGCGCCTCAGAAAGGCTATAGGTCAAGTATTTTAATCAGCGCGGAGCCCGAGGAGCCCGGAGGAGCCCGGAGCCTGCAGGGGCCTCCTGCTTAGGAAGCTCTCCTAACTTCTGCCTGTTTACATTCCTGATTAATTGATCTGATTGGGAAAAGAAGCAGGACCTCAGTGAAGCTCTGCAGTCTACAGGCTGCTGATGCTTGACCTCTGCTGTATAGCCTGGAATGCTAACTTGTTAATTGTGTGTATTAACGGGGCGTGAAAAGACAACACTGAAGAATTTATGCTATTTACACTGTTTACACTGTTTATTAACGCATTATTAACTATAAATGGAGGTTAATTTAGAATTCTTCTTTTCTTTGCTGAAACTGAGACTTGTATCCAATCATGTTAGTCTAAAGGCTAAAGGCTAAAGCTGTTGTTTCCATGTGGGTCAGCCAGACGTGACTCGTACTATAGCAGTTTTCTCCGGTTTCCAAAAGTTTAGGATTAGGATTATATTAATATTGTCTAAACCTGAAAAGCTTAAATGGAAAAAATATAAAGGAAAAAATGGGGGGTGTTCTAAAATTTTCGAACCGGAAGTGTATATTGTTTGTATACACTATGCTCATTAATGTATTACTTTATTTTGTTTTGTTTTATATTTAGTTACAGTATTATTTATACAAAATCAGGTTTTTGGTGAGCTATTGTTTAAGAATAAAATCTAAATCTAAAAATCTATGAATTTATTTTTGGTTTCTGCTAAAATTAATTCTTCTTTAAATTAATAAAAAATGTTAAAAATTAATGAGCTCATACAGCTCTTTTTTAATAATGGAAAAACACTGAATTTAAGGTGCGTCTAAACTTTTAACTATATGTATATACAATAATGTTGAATATATACCGTATATTGTATGTTCTTTAACTTATTGACTGGATCTGAAGACTTTAAATGGCAAAAATAAAGTATATAAGTTCCAGTGAGAACAAAATTCATATAAATTTAATAGAAAAAAGTACTTTACACAATTGCTTATGTAAGGTATTGCTCAGCAAACACTCTGAAGTGCTTTATTCTCTATTTTAAAGTTCTAGTTTTAGTGTTTTAGTGTGTGTATGTTCTGATTTGGTCCGTTTAAGACTCCAGCTCATGGGAGGCCGCATTCCTCTGCCGGAGGTAATCTGACTCTTGACCTCCTGGAGTGAGCTGCTGATTGATGCTGGTTGTTTGTGAACTTCAGTGTTGCTTTAGAAATGCTGCTGTTGCTGCTGATTACCCTCATTAACAAAACCTCGTTTCTACAGAACTACTTACTACTTACTGCTTTGTGAATCATGATGTATTAGTACAGTTTCTAATCTAATCTTATAGGTCTATAAAAATGTCCAAAAAGTGACATTTCTGAATGAAAATGAGGTTATAGAGAGTTTAGGACACTTTAAACTGGATTCAGATTAATTTAACATTTGCTATGTTGCTAAATCAGCTTCTAATAATACATAAATTAATAAATTTAAAGCATTATTCTGAATTAATATAATTTGTGCATCAGTTGCTGTGGTTGAATGAGTCTGATCTCACATTCCCACCCTGATTCACAGAGTTAGTAATTTATCATGCTAACCTGCCAAACAAACTTGCCTACTACAGTGTTAGCATGCTGGCTATTGGCCTCATCCCACATCACTACTACAATGTTAGCATTCTCGCTATAAGACACATCCTACATCACTACTGCAGTGTAAGCACACTGACTACAGGCTTCACTGCTACAGTGTTAGCATGCTGGCTATAGACCTCATCCCACATCACTACTACAGTGTTAGCATGCTGGCTATGGGCCTCGTTTAACATCACTACCATAGTGTTAACAAGCTGGCTATGGGCCTTGTCCCACGTAAATACCATAGTATTACAATGCTGGTTATGGGTATCATCCCACATCACTACTACAGTGTTAGCATGCTGGCTATGAGCCTCATCCCACATCACTACTACAGTGTTAGCATGCTGGCTATGAGCCTCATCCCACATCACTACTACAGTTTTAGCACACTGACTATGGGCTTTGTCCTACATCACTACTACAGTGTTAGCATAATGTTAGCATCACAGTACATAATAAAATACATAGTTCCGATTAAGTACACTATGATATATTGTGATACTTGATTTTTAAAACCAAATTGTAGGCTAATTATTAATTATTAATACTGTGTTTTTGAGAGTCGATACAGTATTGCAGAACATAATATTGTGATATACTACATACTCAAACTACTTAACAATTGGGACACATCCTTAGATACCTTTATGGTACAAAAACAATCAAACAATGGGTTTAGCCTGGGGAGACTTCTGTCCCAACACTGCCCCAAGAACATGACCGACCTCACCTACTCCAGAACCTGTTTCTGTCCAGATTTCAGGCCGTTATACTTTGTGTCCCACTTTAGCAGCATCTGTTTTATTTAGAACATGGTTTTGATGTGAGTTCTGAGCTGAATCAGGTCTGTTAGAGCAGCAGATTCCCCGAACAGATGCTGCTCTGCTCCAGCACTCGAGGCGTCGGAGAGCTGAACGTCAGAAACCATTCCGTAACTTTGCTCTGACAGACTCTGACCTTCCGTATTGTCCTCCCGTAGGTTCGTACCCGGGCGAGGCCTGGTCCTGTACCCTCAGATCGGAGACAAGATGGACATCGTGTGTCCTCGCCTGAGGCCGGGGTCCAGCGAGCGCACCAACATCGAGTACTTCCGCGTCTACCTGGTCACCAAGGAGCAGCTGGAGACGTGCCGCGTGGAGAAGGACAACATGGCGCTGCTGAACTGCGACAAACCCGACCAGGACGTCAAGTTCACCTTCAAGTTCCAGGAGTTTAGTCCCAACCTGTGGGGTCTGGAGTTCCTCAAGGGAAAGGACTACCACATTATCTGTAAGTACCCCCTGTACTTCCTCTCACTGGCCACTGTATTAGAAACACCTGTGTATAGTTGCTATGGTGTTGGAATATGGTTGTTCTTGTATCCAAGGAGTTTGCCATGGTGTCAATATGTGGTTGCAAAGTGGTCGTTATTGTGTGACTAAATGGTTTCTGTAATATTCAAGGCAGTTGGTAGAGTATTGCAGCGACACCATAAATCCACCTGGGATACCACAGCAACCACCTAATACCATTGTAACAGCAGCAAATAACTGCCAACTTCGTTGGAAACACCTATCAGCCTTGTGGAAACACCTAAAAAATTGGTATGATATCCCAGGTGGTTGCTATATTATATCATGTGGTTGGTACAGTATTGCATCTGTAATGCCATCTCTAATTAACCGCCATGAAAAGCACATGGAATACCACAACAACCACCTAATTCTACCTAGTACAGCAACCTCAGCAATTACTGGTCACTTTGTTGGAAACTCCTCTCGAACCCTGTGCTTCCACTCACTGCCCACTTTATTAGTAACACCAAATAATGATGCTTAGTGGTTGCTATTAAATCCCAAGTGGTTGCTATGAGATTAATAGTGAAAAATAGTGATAAAATAGTGTATCTAAAAGCCAAATCACACCATAAGAAGCAACTGGGATACCACCGAAACCACCTAATAGTACAGCAACCTCAGCAATTACTGGCCACTTTTTTGGAAACTCCTAGCTGCCCCCTGCTTCCACTCAGTGCCCACTTTATTAGTAACACCAAATAATGATGCTTGGTGGTTGCTATGATATCCCAAGTGGGATATCCCACCTGGGATACCACAACAACCACCTAGTACTACAGCAACCTCAGCAATTACTGGCCACTTTATAAGTAACACCTAATAAAGATGCTTAGTGGTTGCTCATATATTACAGGTGGTTGCTATGATATCCCAGGTGGTTGCTATGTGGTTGCTAAATGGTTGGTAGAGTATTGCAGCTGCGATGCCATATTAACCGCCTAAAATAGTGTATCTAAAAGCCAAGCCACACCATAAAGAGCACCTGGGACACCACAGCAACCACCTATTACTACAGTAACCGAATCAATTACTGGCCGCTTCATTAGTAACACCAAAAAAATATGCTTTGTGGTTGCTATGATATCCCAGATGGTTGTTGCTATGCAATGTTGTTAAAAGTTTTTGGAAGAGCTACATATTTGCAGCTACATACCGTAGTAACCACCTAGTAATCACTGGACGCTTTTTTATTGGAAACACCTAAGATATCCAGTGCTTCCCCTCAAACTGTGAGGCCTTGAGTTCCTCAAAGGAAAACACAATCACATCATCTGCAGTTTCCGAGCCAAACACACCTCCCCTCCCATGCTAATTTGGGATTAGCGTTCTCCGGCCTAGCCCTTTGCGCTAGTCTCTCTGAGCCAAAATAAAAACCTGGTTCCAGGCCAGGGTCTTCAGAAGTTCTCTGAGGACGACTTCACCTTAAGTTTCTGGCTCTGCAGAGCAATCAGGAAGGGCTTGGCCTGCAGGAGAACACTCTCTGAAGTGCACGCTAACTTTAAATCAGTTCTGCTTCAGATCTGACAACCAGAACAGTCCAGATTAATCCACTTTATTATCCAACTGCTGCTTTTATAAGGCCAGAAAGACTGTTAGTGGGGTTAGCATTATTAGCATTAAGATACTCTTACTTAAGATAAACTTACATGCAAAATGTTCAGGGGACAGCATGGGACGTTATTTATGTAATTTGTTACCAGCTTGCATGTAGGAATGGCCACACCTGTATAAGTTGCAAGGTGATATCTAGTGTGAGTGAGGTCAAGCACTGGCCAGTGTGCTCATGGCAAGGTGACTTCATATATGAATGTTTCATGGCATTAATCTGATGCTCTTATCCAGAGCAACGTTTATTGGTGTAGCACAGCATCGAATCACTGTTTTTTTCATGCATCTTGGCATCATGTTCTCCTCCACCAGTCTTACACACTGCTTTTAGATAACTTTATAACTTTATGCCTGCACTCCTGGTGCAAAATTCAAGCAGTTCAGCTTTCAGAGGTTTTTAATTTGGTAAAATCAAAGAAACTCATCATTTTTAGGTGCTCTCTTATTTTTTTCAGAGCTGTATGTTGTCCAGACAAAAACAGTAACTGTGACAGGCCTGATGGTTAATAAACTGATTCCAGGATCTAGTATCATGTCCCGTGACTTTTGCCACATGCCCAGAAAGCACCTAGAAGTGTGTAGAATGGAGCGTTTACACCAATCCCAACTCTGAATGTGTGTAAATGTTAGTTTTGGTTCTGAACTCAGTGGGTTGAGTGCAGCAGTGGTAATCCGGGTGAGGTCAGTGATGGTGATCTGATGTGGGTCGTGGGTAGCGGGCGTTCGGGGGCTCGTGCGTGTGCACCCTGGCCTTTTCTCAGCTGGCACATTCCTGAGCGGGTCGAGCGAGTGAGTTTAAGATTTGCACGCTCCAAATCCCTGCACTGCTGCTGCTGCGTCGCCAGCGTGAGACAGATCGCTCTGACGGGATTCTGTTAGGCAGCTTGGCCCGGAGCCGCGGGGCTGGAGATATCTGACCTAAATGGTCCCGAAGAGGGGTGTGTGTGGGCCAGTGTGAATGTGTGTGAGTGTGTGTGTGTGTGAGTGTGAGTGGGCACGCTGAAAGGAAGTTTGTCCAGAAACGATGTCAACACACACGGGTTGTTGAGTTATTTGACAGTGTGTAATTTGGCTTTGTGTGTATGTGAGAGGCGGATGGTGGTAAATGAGTAGGGGGAGGGGGGAGGGGGGGGGGGGAGGGTTGGTCGGATACAGAGCGTATTACATTAATTGGAATATTAATGTTTTCTGTGGCATTTTTAAAATTGTGTACCTTTCTTTGGTATTCTGACATATTTAATTTAGGAAATGAGAAATATATTGTGATTTAAAAAAAATCGTATCGACCAGTCTAAATTTCATTCTAGAATTTTATACTTTTTAACTTTTTTTCAGAATTTTTGTTTTTTTGGGCAAATGGGACAAGGCCGGATGGTGTAGTTCGAGGGAGGGGAAGGGCCTTTTTGTATATTTATTTTGTAATTTTCTTGTATTTAAATTAAGAAATATATTGTGATCAAAGTTGTGGGCCAGTTATGGTCCAGCACTAATTTCAAGCCAGAATTTCAAAATAGAAACAGAAAAACTATTTTGAAATTTTGAAAAAAAAAAAAAAAAAAATGTTTTCTGTTTTTTAAAATTGTATAATCTTTCAGTATTCTCTCTTATTTAATTTTGAAAATAAGAAATATATTGTTATAATTTTTTCTTTATATTTATAATGCACTATACGGCCTATATAATACCCTGTTTGTGTATGACGGGGTGGTGGTAATTGGGACAAGGCCGGTTGTGTGTGTTAATGTGTGTGTGTGTGTGTGTGTTATTTGGGTTTGTATGTGTGTACGATAGGGATGGTGGTAAACGGGACGCGGCCGGTTGATAGAGTAGGGGGAATTAATTGGAGAATTATTATTATTAATTTTTTTAGATGTTTGTAAATTTTGCTGTTACTTTGTTCTTTTATTGTACATTAATTTTGCAATTTCATCATATTCAATTCAGAAAATAAAAAATATATTGTGTATATTGCTAGAATAAATTGGTCCATGTCCTCCAGCCCTTTTTAACCCTTCTTTTATTCCTATCATTAATGATAATATATATTTTTTGGTAACACTTACTATGAATTCTGTATTTATAATGCTTTATATAGCCTATAGAATACTGTGTGTGTATGTTATATTGCTCTGTATGTACAAGAGGGGTTGTGGTAAATGGGACAATGCCAAAATAAGAAAAAATAAGAAATATATTGTGATATTGTAAAGTTATGGATCATATCGTCCAGCCCTAATTTTACGCCAAATTTTAGCTTTTACTAGGAAAAGATTTTTTAAAATTATTTTTTTTTGTTATTTCTAATGCATTTTAGTGTGTGTGTGTGTGTGTGTTATATAGGTGTATGTGTGTGTGTATGGTCATGGTGGTGGTGAATGGGACGAGGTCGGTGGGTCCTGTAGTAGGAGCAGTAGTATTATGGGGGAGGGGGAGGGCCAGTCTGGGAGCGTATTGTGTTCCCCGGCTTGTTTGCGCAGTATAAAGGAAGTCGGCTGCCGCCGCTGCAATTCTTGCGCTGCAGTTTTGCGGCTGCAATTATGGGCGCATATGTTTAGTCTAAATGCGCTTCTCCGCAGGAACGTGTGTGGCTAATTACATGTTTTGCGACGGCGCATGCAGCCTCCAGCCAGAACCTTCTGTACCGAGTTTACGTGTTTTTACATGTGAGAGAATGATAAAATACAAGCATGATAAAATACAAAACAGACACATATCAAACATATTATCCCATGGCGAGAGGCTTTATTTGATACCCCTGTGGCTTTTTATTCAGAATATATGAAGCATAAAAATACTGTACCAGTCAAAAGTTTGAAAACTCCTCTACTCATTTAATGTGTTTCTTTCGTTGTATGTTTTTTACATTGTAAATGTAATATTAAAGACTGTATTAAAGCTATATAGGAACACATGCAGAATATTTTTTGTAAATAATAAACCAGAATATGTTTTATAGTTTAGATTCTTCTAAGTATCAGATTTCTCTTTGAGGACAGATACATTTTAATCTCAGGAATAGTTTTCTCAGCATTGTGAAGTTCCTTGAGTTCCTGGAGGTGCTGAAAAATAGTTGCTTTAATTTTTGTGTTTTTAGAAAGTAAATTAAATAAAGAAATAAAGTAAAACATTGAATAAGATGTGTCCAAACATTTGACAAGTTTATATATATATATATATATATATATATATATATATATATATATATGTATATATATATATAATATGTATAGATAATATGTATTAACAGTATAGCCAATAGCAACTGTTAAAGTACAGTACATATAGAGTATTTATTATAATGATACTGTAATTTATTATAATAATATTTATTGGAATGTTTTTGTTTGAATGATACATTGTCCCCAAAAGGATGTTATTGTGTTGTTAACAAAAAAAAACCTCAACATTTATATATATTTATATACGATCTGACATAAAATAGATCTTATATATAAATGTATATGTAATTAAACATGGCCCGGCTTCTGCATACAGCACTGAGTGTGAGTATAGTGCGTATATGTGTGTATGAGTGTATATGTGTGTGAGTGTGTGTGCAGTGTTTGTGTAAATGTGTGTGTGGCCGGCTGCGTAGCCTGAGGCTCTGTGTGTATATAGTGTGTGTGTGAGTGTATAGTGTGTGTGTGTATTGTGGAGATTGAGTGCCTTCACTCAGGCTGAAGGGTGAGCTCACATGCTCACAAATGTGAGATGGCTTGTAGCGAAATGGGGCATGTTGGGTAAAAACGCTTCTTTTCTATCTGTCTCTCTCTCTCTTTCTATCTGTCTCTCTATCTGTATATTTCTCTCTATCTATCTGTCTCTCTCTCTGTCTATCTTTATCTTACTATCTTTATATATCTCTCTAGCTATCTGTCTATGTCTGTCTATCTCTCTCTTTCTGTCTATCTCTCTATCTCTATTTCTCTCTCTCACATTCTGTCTATCTCTCTTTCTTTAGCCGCGTATCTCTCTGTCTCTCTATCTCTCTCTATCTGTCGCTTCTTCTCTGTCTCTGTGGGATGGCATTATTAATATTATTGCAGCCAGCCAGACAGCCAGCCAGCCAGCCAGCCAGACAGACAGACAGACAGACAGACAGACCGATAGATAGATAGATAGATAGATAGATAGATAGATAGATAGATAGATAGATAGATAGATAGATAGATAGATTTAATTGGACACTAATAGGTAGTATTGATAATAAACTCTGGCTTTCCTCAAGTTTGCAAATTAGCTAGCAAACAAACAAGCTAATTTCTATAGTATTTTGTGAGACAGTATTTACCCTTTTACCTCTTTTTAAAGTTAAAATTTAAAGTTAATCAAATGCAATTATTTTTTCTCAGAGTTCCCACTGGAATTATAATCATTTAAAAAACAGTATAATTTCCTCTGAGGTTTATAAGGCAGTTTATCCCCAAACCGCTAAGCTAACCAGCCTACCGCTAGTCTCCTGCTTAGCGTCTCTCTCTCTCTCTCTCTCTCTCTCTCTCTCTCTCTCTCTCTCTCTCTTTGTTGTTTTCATCTCTCTCTCTCCCTCCCTCTCTCACATCATCTCTCTCTCCACGTCTCTCTCTCTCTCTCTCTCTCTCTCTCTCTGTGGTGGGCCGGCTGATTTGCTGCTAAATCCCGGCCTCGGACGGCAGATTACTCCCAGTGGATGTTTGGGCGCGGGGTTAGCAGCGCCGCGGCGGGATGAATGCTCCGGCACAATAGCCTGGAAAAATGTGCTCTAAGCCGCTACGCTTGGCCTGAGCCCTGACAAGCGGAACCTAAAAAAACGGCAGCTTTCATTAGGAGGATAGGGGTTACAGCGGTTCTGGAGGTTTTTGACCGGAGCAGACTTTTAGCGCTTTAGCATTTAGCGGTGCTACGTCCATATACTAATACAATACATTGGTTTTTATGGGGTTTAATAAGCAAACAAACCCAACAAATTTAACAAATATTGGCTTTTAAGAAGCTTTTAGAGCCTTTTAGTGTTTTATTTTGTTTTTCCATCTACATATCTGCCGATAATTGATAGAAATAAATAATTTTATAAACTTTACAGGTCAGGAAAGAACATCTTAAACTTTACAAGGAACTTTACAAGCAAAAAAACCCAACAAACATTGTTTTTTAAGAAGCTTTTACAGCCTTGTCATGCAGTTTTTTTTAATCAAATTTCAATATATTCCATCTACATATCTGACAATACTGATATAAAAAAAACAAATACTATAAACTTTACAGGTCATTAAAGAACCTCTTAGACTTTACAAGGAACTTTACAAACACACAACCCAACATTGGCTTTAAATAATCTAATAGAGTCTTGCAATACTGTTTTATCTTATGTTTTATTTTGTTAATCAAATTTCCATGTTAATCTGCAAATACAATACAAAGTATTCATTTTATAAACTTTACAGGTTAGTAAAGAACCTCATAGACTTTACATGGCACCTTGCAAGCAACAAACTTTGGCTTTAATAGGCTTTTAAAGGCTTGCCATACTGTTTTATTTTCTGTTTTATTATTTCAACAATCAAACTTCAATATTTTCCTTTATATATCTGCCAATATCGATAGAAAGAAAATATATATATATACTTTTACAGGTCAATAAATAACATTTTAGATTTACAAAGAATTTTATAAGCAAAGAAACCCAATGAACATTGGCCTTTTAAAAAGTTTTAGAGCCTTGTAATACTGTTTTTTTCTGTTTTATTTTTTTGTATTTCTTTTTTTTTTTTTTTTTACAAATTCCAGTGTTTTTCATTTACGTATCTGCCAGCATTCATTAAAAAAAGTACTTTTATAAACTGTACAAGTTAGTAAAGACCCTCATAGACTTTAGAAGGCACTTTACAAGCCCATAACCCAACAAACATTGGGTTCAGTTAAACAAAAAAGAATCAGTCCAATGTTTTTATAGTCATTTTTTAAAGGAGTTTTCTGCGAATACTAGTAGAATTCCAGTATAAGGTCAGTAAAAAACCTCTTAGATTTTACATGGCAGTTTACAAGCACATAACCCAAAAAAAAAAAAAAAACAAATATTGGCTTTTAAGAAGCTTTTAGAATCTTGTAATACTGTTTTAATTTTTAAAGGGACTGAAGGCACTTGCTCAGAAATTCAGAAATGATCAAATCTAATCTGATTGCAATATTGATACGACTGATACTGTATGAAATCAGAATTGTACAGCAAATTTTGTATCAAATTCCAATATTTTCCATTGTAGATTAATACTGGCCATCCAGACATCCATTTTTTTGCTAATATTGCAGTGTAATTCTGTATAATTTTGTATTGGACCACTTTTAAGTTTTTAGTGGGACTGTGAGTTTTTATGAGGTTTTATTGGGATGGACTGGAGCTGTACTGGTTTACTGGTGAGACCGGGGTCCGTCAGCGGCGCTCGGGTCAGAACTGAACTCTGAGTGGAAGTGGAGCTGAAAGCGATGCCCACTGGGACGCCACTGCGGCAGAACAAACCGCTCGCCTGGGATTAGCTTATAGCCGCCGCGTCCATTAGCGCTCATATTCCATTAGCGTCATCGTGTCGTGTTCCATTAGAGCGCCTGGGCTGAAAAGGTTCGCCAACCATTCAACATTCATCCCTAAAGCTGGAGCTCGGCCAGCCCAGCCTCTACAGAACCAGAGCTGGAGTAAATAAAAATATATATATACTAATATTTTAGACTACAATACAATACACTTTTATTTATTATCAAAGTCCTTATAACGGATCTATTACAAGTACAGTACCGTCAGTATCACACAATTTCCAGACATTTGCGGAAATTTCTTGAAATTTACGAATATTTGCGCAAATTCTTGGAAATCCCTTTTCCCCCTCAAAAGTTGCCCTAAAAACGACTAAAAATGTCAGTTTTAAGAAAATTTCCACATTTCCACGTCGAGTAGCATTTAAAAAACACAAATAGAATAAATATAATCTATTTTTAAATGCCGATACCAATTAAATATAGCACTACAATTTCAGTCTTAATTTCCATTTAAATAATTGTAGTCCTAACATGTAACCTAAATTTTATAAAATGATACACATGGAAAATACTGGAAATAATAATTTCCAATAAAATATTTTTATTTATATTTATTTATTCCAAAACTCAGGATAGAAATTACAGGCTTTAAACCATCATTAGTGTAGGGTTCATTCAAGATTTTCCTGATCTTTAAAAAAATATCCAATTTAATATAAAAATGTGAAAAATCAGTTAAAAAATACTAGGGTGATTCCATTAAAATTATGAATAAAATGTAATAATTAATAATATCTTCGAAAATGTATATTTATGATTTTTCCCATTGGCATCAGTTCACTTCTATCACTTCTATGTTTAATTTGTAATATTTGCTAATTCCAGTGATATTTTATAAAAAGAGACAGAAACAAATTCTGTAATAATGGCTGATATCCAGTATTTTCTCTCTCTCAATATATATATTTATATATACATTTTCTATATCTGCTAATGACAAATTTCAAATAATTCAATTTTATAAAATTACGGATATAGGCTTTGACTTTTTTAAAGCAGGTTTAAAGCAAAATGAGAATAAATAAAAAAAACACCAGCAATTACTAAATCTTTAGATCTTTCCAATATTTCTAGCTGATATACAATTAATATTTATTTTATTTTTTTTAGAATCAGTATCACATTTTGTTTATTGTATATTAGATTTTGCTCACAATTTTTATATATCAGTGTGGAACTGTGGAACAAAGATTTGCCACCTACCCTAATAAATTCAGCAGTTATGTTCTGATACGGCTTTGATTACAGTATAATAATTGTGTCTGTATTTATAATGAAGTTGTAAGTCATTATAACCCAGACCTCAGTTCAGTTAATTATAATAAGCGCAGTAAAGCTTCTTTTATGGACTCTGGAGGCTGCGGCCGGTAATGGGTTTGGGTTTGGGATTAGAACTCTGGTTCTGGTGTAATACTGGAGGATTATGGGTGAATCTTTTATGGGTGAGACTCATGAAAAGAAACAAAACTGCAAAACTGAACTAAAACAATTTTTTCTTTTATGTTTTCTCTTCAGCTACGTCAAACAGCACTTTTGAAGGCCTGGACAACCACGAGGGCGGAGTCTGCAGGACCAAGTCTATGAAGATGGTGCTGCGGGTCGGACAGAGTGAGTTATTGTGTTTTTGTAGGCGTCTGTCTGAGCGGATGCTCTTCTGCTGATTTGCATCGTCTGTTTATTTTTATCTGCTTATCTGTTCCAACTGTTAAACTATATTTAAATAATTTACATTATTTCTCATTCATTTCCCCAGACGTCAGTTAGTCACTCTCTCTGACAGTGTGTGTTTAGTCTGGAGTTTGTTTTTCTTTATTTCTTTAATATTTAAAAAAATCAGAATCTGAAAAGAAGAGCTTTGAAAGTATCCTTAAATGCAGTCGCAAAAAAGACCATCAAAAAACATTATGATGATGAAACTGGCACTCATCAGGACCGCCCCTGGAAAGAAAGGAAGAGTGAGAGTTTACTCTGTTGTACAGGATAAGTCACATGTCAAAACATATATATATATATATATATATATATATATATATATATAACCTGAAATATCGCAATATGATTTTTGCCGGTCTTTGATGCAAAAAATCTTACTTGTGCATTCTTTAAATATTTACACTACATTAATATATTGCTCATTCTTTATTTTTACTGCATATTTATGAGCTACAATGTCATAAAAAATGTTTCCCACCAAATCTTTCTCTTGATACCCTGTAATGCTGCCATTTCAAACCTCTGATGTACATCATCTGGAGAGAGAATGGCATCAATTGCGCTCGCTCTACCTCAGGCTCTGGCTGCTGATGCCGCAGGAGCATGATCTGGGATTCAATCCCAAACCCGAACTTCTCAAAATCGATACATTTCTAATGCATCTTAGAGCTTAAGTTTTTAAAGTTATTAAAAGTTTAAGCATTGAAAAATTTAGTGTAGAGATTACTCAATACAAACATTGATCTCATAAACATAATATTTCCAATATCGGAAATATTATAGTCGGCAGCATTATAGAAAGTGGGAAGGACTTTTTGTATCAAAAAAAGTATTATTAATACTACAGCTGCTTTGATTTTTAGATTAATATTTAGTTTAATTACTTTTAAAGGATATTTATCAAATGCAGTGATGGTTTAACTGTATGTTAACTGTAATTTAGCCAGCCTAGCGCTTTGTAGTTAGCATTAGCATTGGTGTAACAAATATCAGCCTCAGGTAAAGTGTCAATAGTGAACACTGGAGCTTCGTTCACTGTTAAAAGTCAAAGTTAAAAGTCCAGAATTAAGTCACGTCCCCACGTCGTTACAGAGCGCTGCATCAGTGCGCTAGCGGGCCACGCCCGGTCATTAGCGACTCCTTCTCCAGCCCGTCTCCTTCTGTACGGCGAGCGGCGGCGCGTTAGCGGCGTCTCAGCGTGTAATTGAAATGTCATGTGCAGTCGCCTCCCACGGCTCCGCCAGCTGTCCCCCTCTTCCCCCGCCGCCCAGAGAATGCCTACTTTACGCCAATTCATTAATTTCTCTCGCTAATCCTGGAGCAGAATAAACGCGAGGCAGGAAGCTCCACGAGGTGGTCCCACTTTAGCTCCGGAGCTTCCAGGAACACAAGATATATATACGCTTTTCCATATGTTAGTTATTTGTTACAGACTGGACGTACTAAACGTATTATTAGCATTATTTAGTGTAGAGATTCCTTAATATAATACATTTATTTGACATTAAAGCAACAGTCCCTATGTTTTTTCTGTTATATTGAAAGCATTAGAACTTCCTAGAAGATCCTCAGGCAAAAGCATTAGCGTCTAGAGTCTAGCTTCCTAAACTAAAACCTGTTATCAAGACTATTTATTCAAGCTTCACGTCATATTTGACAGAAGCAAATCAGAGCTAAATGCTTTTCAAAGCTTTGATCATCAGGAGAGAGAATGGCACCAATTGTGCTTACTCTATCTCGGGCTCCGGCTGCTGATGCTGAAGGAGAACCTTGGCTTGTCCGATACCCTTCTGATGCATCTCAGAGCTGGACACTTTTAGACCTTTGATGTTCTATTAAATTTAAAATTTTTCATACAGACAAATTTAGCATAGAAATTACTCAATACAAAAATGTGTTAAAAAAAATATTTATTTGACATTAAACAGCAGTCCTTAAATTCTTAGTTTTTTGTTATATTGAAAGCATTAATATCCCTGAGTCAGTAGAAGTTGCAATTTTCGGGCTAGAGTCAAGTCTCCTCTAACTAAAACCTGTTATCTAAACTATTTATCCAAGTTTTACGTCATATTTGTCATCAATCATCTCTTTTATACCTTTGATTCACACCATCCAGAGAGAGAATGGCACCAATTGTGCTCGCTCTCTCTCGGGCTCCGGCTGCTGATGCCAAAGGAGCATGGCTTAGGATTGAACTAACACTCAAACTTGCAGCCTTCAGGCCAAGTGTCTAGATCCCTAATTACAACCTTTATTATGACTTTCAGATCATATTTGAATTGTCCGATATACATCTGATACATCTCAGAGCTGGACGCGTATAGACTTTTATAGACTATTATTACTTATTAAACATACTGACAAATGTAGCGCATAAACTACAAATATACAAAACAGTGTTAAAAATGCATAAAACTTTATTTGTACTTTATTTGACAATAAAGTAGCAGTGCCTACATTTTTTGTTTTGTGTTGTGTTGAAATCATTAGTATTTCTGAGTTGATATATAAAATATTGAAATTATCAGTTTAGTATCAAGTGTCATTGTCCTGGTACATCCATCCCTGTAAAGTCTAATATATTTATTCTAAAAAAAAAAAAAAACATGAGCAGAGTGCTCTGGTAGGTTTGTTGGATTGTATGATAATTGCTTACTGAACTTGGACAGTGTTTCAAAATCAAAAAAATAAACAACATACTCAAAAACACAGAATGTTCATGTACATTATGTACATTAACATACATTAAAAGTACTCTTTCACATACTTTAAAATTGTGCAGTTACACATCCTCACCAGAGAGGTCTCCCAAACCCCAAATCTTAAAACTCACAAACTGTTGCTTTAATTTATATCATCGCATTTCTGCTGCAGTTTATAAGTGTCTCATAGCTGTTTGTAACATACGTGTTTTTAATGTGTTTTTATGTGTTTTTCTGCAGGTCCTGAATCAGTTCCTACGAAAGATCATTCCCCCAAACACTCGGATACCGACAACCAGAGCACCTTCAGCAAGGAGGATGAAGTCATCAGTAAAGCTGGTATGTATAATAATATTAATTAGTACATATAATATACTATAATAACTATATATAGGCAAGCCATCAACCATGTGCACTGTGCAGCTTGATTTAGGGGGCGTGTGTCAGTGTGTCTTTGCTCTCGTAACGACAGGGAAAGTACATATTGCACAGCTCAAAACACTTAAACGGCACAGGTACCTGGACGCGTCCAACGCTTGAAAACTGAGCAGCTCGATCATACCTGTGTTCTGTGTTACTAAGATAGCAGTGAACGTCTGACTGTTGACTAGGTCTGTCTAGGTTGTATTCAGTCAGTGGTGCACCTGTGTTTTTTTGTTTGTTTACCTGAACACATTCATTCGTCATTTCCAGACCACCACGCCCATTAGAGTAGACAGATAGATAGATAGATAGATAGATAGATAGATAGATAGATAGATAGATAGATAGATAGATAGATAGATAGATACTTTATTGATCCCCGGGGGGAAATTCTTGAGTTAGACATATTCAGAAACACTGTTGCTATTTAAACGAGACAGGTTGAAAGCATGAAAATAGGCTGTTCACAGGGTGTAAGATAGCAATAAACATCGCCATTTGCTTTAAGCAGCTTGATCCTTTTTCATTTATAACTTCTTGTTTTCTTCGTTTTTAAACAGACCCAGTTCCAGAGAGCGGCGCCGATGGAAAGAGCGGCGAGTCCACGGGTCCATCCAGCTCAGAGATGGTTCTGTTCGCCGGCGTGGCCTCTGGAGTCGTGGTGCTCGTCCTCCTGCTCGTGGTCGGACTGGTGGTTCTGATTCGGCAGCGGCGACACCGTAAACACGCCGCCCAGTGCTCCGGCCCACTTCCCCTTCATACCCTTCCCAAACGAGGCAGCGGCGGCGCCAACAACAACGGCTCAGAGCCCAGCGACATCATCTTCCCCCTGCGCTCCTCCGACAGCATGTACTGCCCGCACTACGAGAAGGTCAGCGGGGACTACGGACATCCCGTCTACATCGTCCAGGAGATGCCGCCACAGAGTCCTGCCAACATCTACTACAAAGTTTGACAGGAACCAGTTGTCTCAGGAACTGTAGGGTTCAAACACTTGCCTCCTGAAATCATGGACATCTCGTTGTAACGGATGCTGTTGGAGGGAGAAGCCTGTTCTTCTGCACCAGTTGCTTGGTTCTCCAGAGTCCTGGTTCAAAGGAACGTTTTTACCTGGTCTTGCGAACCTGGTCTTTCAAGGTTTCCACTCTGGGAACTTACCGAGAGCGTTGTGGAGGTGGAGGTGCACGTATCTCTTCTCAAATCAAATCAGTGCTTTAGAACTGCCCTTTAGAAGGCAGGCTGAGGTGCTAACTTGTTTTTTTTTGTGTGCTCAGGGGAGAACATTGCAATGTTCTCTAGGTATGAGAAAGACTTAAGAAGATCTAATCAGGGCGAAGATTGTGTGAGACCACAATGCTGGGGGGGGAGACAATCGCCCAGGTTTTTCACAGACTGTGTAGAATCTTTTTATTTAATTTTTCTACCCAATTTAGCTGAGCCATTGAACCCTTTGGAGAAAGTGCCAGATCCCCAGCTCTGATACTCCAGCCAATGGATGCCTGGGACTCTTGAGGAAAATGAGAGAAAGAGAGAGAGAGAGAGAGAGAGAGAGAGAGAGCAGAACCTAACCATCCATTGAGAGAGAGCATGGTGCCAATCCTGATTACTCTCTCGAGCTCTGGCTGCTGATGCCAAATGAGCATGATGACCCTTAAACTTGCGACTAGTTGCGATTCAGTTTGACGCATCTCAATCTCAGACTCAATCAGTTTGGTTAAACTTTTCTTTTCTCAGAAGCAAATCTGAGATGGATGCTTTTAACCCGGAGAGAGAATGGCGCCAACTGCGCTTGCTTTCTCTTGCTCTGGCTGCTGATGCCGAAGAGATTTCCACAACTAGAACCTTCAGACGTTAGGACTTTCATGTCATATTTGGGATATTCAATACACTTTCGATGCATCTCAGAGCTGGACGCTTCTAGACCTTTGTATGTATGTACCGTACAAAGTGTCACAAAGTGTTACGAAGTGTCACAAAGCTTCAGGAAGTGTCACAAAGTGTTACGAAGTGTTACAAAGCGCCAGGAAGTGTCACAAAGCGTCACAAAGGTTACAAAAGGACGTAAAGACTGTTCCTGCATCTCCAAGCTGGTCTAAAGGATGCACAACACATACCAAACTCCCGCTGATTCTCCTCCATATGCCGCTCCCGCGTCGGGGTGCGAGATTTTGCAGCTTCTTTAGGCCGCATGCGGTTCTCGCGCTCGCTTTGGCGGCTTGTCAAACGCTTCGTCGTGAAAGAAAAGCCAGGCTCGACACAAACCCTATCCTTCCCCAACACTCCCGCCCACCCCTTTTTTTTTGTTTACTTCTGTAAATACTACCTAAAACTTCTTTGTTTGTATTTTTACGTTTTTTTTTTTCTAAATTATGTCTTAAGTTATGTTTTGTATGGATTCATTTTGGAATACTCTCGTGTTAACAAGAAGTCTGGAGATGAAGACGAACCAAGCCAGAAAGGAGGATTAAAAAAAAAGAAAAAACGCTAAAAAAGACGCTAATGCCGCGGATTTGTATTACTCACGTACGCCGCGAGCAGCAGCAGCGATTGAACAAATAACAAATCTCAGCCTGATCTGTCCAAGTGTTGATTCGTTTGATTGTACACCCAGAGAATGTGCTGTTCCAGCTGGTGGGCGCTGAATGGATTATGATTGTTCGGGGCTGAATGGGCTCGTAATGGCAGCTCGCACTGCGCGTTAGAGAGTGTTGTTTGGTAAATGCAGACGTTTGTAAGGTTTTGTACGGTTTGAATAAAGCTGGCGGCATATTGGTTTACAACTAAATCAGCATCGGCCTGTGTGATTTTTACTAGACGGCTTGATCTCTCTTATCAATACGAAATTATACTGAAATAATAACACTTATAATTCAGATTGACTCGAGTCTGACTCATCTTCATTACATTTATACAGTTTTATAAAGTTTTACGCAGGTTTTCTCTGCGTCTCATGTTTTTATTTGCTTCAGAGGTGTCAAGTAACAATGTAGAAAATACTTTACCACTTACCCCTACCCCTTCTTTTTGAGTGTAAGGGGTGAAATCCTCCCCCTAAGAATTGGGAAACCCTTCAAAAACACCCGATACGTCATCAGGAGCAAAACATTTCAGTAATCTAGCTGCTGCAGCTGGTTAAATAGTTAATTTTAGGGTGTATTTTATCATATGTCTTTAGAAAGGAGGGAGATTATTTAAATTGCAGAAATCAATAATTATTGTCCATTACTTAATTCCTCTGTGATAGGGAGCGGAAATGTTAAAAACCTTGAATTAGCTTTTATTTTATTTCATTTTTCTATTCCGCCTTGAATTCTGCAGCCCCTGCCGTATGTTTGCACCATTTAAGGTGGAACTGGAAAGTTAGATAAGCTAGCTAGCTACTGAGACTAGAAACTACTAGCGATCTTTTTTACGCTTGTTATGAGTTTGGACATAAAACATTAAAACTACACATTAAAATAAGGTAATATAGTTAATATAGTGCTAATCGTCACATTTAACAAGGAAAATACTTTTTTTTACATTCGTGGGTTTCTTTGGTTACTTTGTGCCACCAGTGCCATCTTACCAATGATTTTCATACTTTTACTTACCATATTTTCATACTATCCATTTTCCTAATCTACCCCTCCAGCCTAACAAGAACTGGGGGTAGGGGTAAATGTTGATCTAGAGGTAAAATATAAAACAATCTTATTTGGTGCTTTTGATGAAGGCCTAGACCCTAAAACAAATGAGTTCTTTTAGTAGTTTCACACTATGTATAGTGAATTATGGAACAGTAAATTATAAAAAAACTAGATACTCTGTGGTTATTAAATAAACTCAAATACCCATAAATATAGTTTAAAAAATTAAAACCGCAATCAAAATGTTAAGAATCAGAAGCAAAAATTGTATGTTGCAAATTCAAAAGAGAAAAAATAAATAGAAAACATATGTTTTTAAATATACTTGGTTAATTTATTATCCTTTGCAGTTGTTTGAAAATTATTTTAATTTGGATTTTGCCAGTCTTTGCTTTTCATTTTTGTGTTTTTGTGAATTTTCTGTGGAGGGGAACGCCTTCTTCTAAGCCCCACCCACCCGTGAAAACTGTGCCAAATCCCAAAAAATAAAAGAAAATTCACAAAAACACAAAAATCAAAAAGCAAAGACTGGCAAAATCAAAATCAAATGAAATCATTTTCAAATAACTGCAAAGGATAATAAATTAACTAAGTATATTCAAAAATATATATTTGCTATTATTTTATATTATTTTTCTTTTGAATTTGCAACACACAATTTTTGCTTTTGATTCTTAACATTTTGATTGATTTATTTTTGTGTAAAACTTTTTGCACAAAATTCACTATAGAGAAGCATGGAACGATTTTTTTTATTATTATTTAATAATGTAAAAGTTTCTAGTTATTAGGTATAGGTTTTTAAAAAAATATTTGTCAGAACATGTTATATATGCTAAATTAAAATTATAATAAATTATACAATAAATTATAATTTTTTTAAAGTTTATTTTCAAAAGCATAAATGTTAGGGCCAAGGGGTGAACCAGTCTATCACACCTCCACACATTACACCCAGTTTTATAATAAAAATAAAACAAACAGTTTTTTTTGTTGCTGAATTAGAAGGGAAACATGGTGACACCCATGTTCCTTACTATTGTCGCTTAAAATGCACCTTAAAAAACCTTTGCGTCTTATAGTCTGTAAAATATAATAGTTCAGACTGTAGTGTAGGAGTGTAGAGGGTTTCTGGCCTGGTTGCTGCACTCGGCACCGTGGGCTGCTGGCTGGGTTTCATTTGGCTGCAGGTTCTACTGGTTCTGCTTCTCATTCTTACCCTTCTGCCCTTCAGGAAATTCACTCGGCTCTGTTCTGCTCTGTAGCTTCTCTCAGATCCTCAACACTAAACCTACACTGCACGAGCCACTGTACGATAAACAGAGCTTTAATATCAGAAATATATATCGTTTATCAATACAAATTCTGCATAATTATCTTAAGAAGTCTTTTCCAAATCACCACATACTCACTACATACTTTTTTTCTGAAAACAATAATAATTAAAGCTGTGATTTTGTGTTACTGCCTAGCCTATACGTCTAAAAAACTATTCTAGAAAAGACTCATTTTATGGATTATTGACAGTGCTAAACAGGGACAGTGCTAACTTAGGACAATGCTAATTAGGGGCAGTATTAACCAGAGACAGTGCTAACCAAAGACAATGCTAACCTGGGACAAAGCTAATCATGGAAAGTGCTAATCAGGGACAAAGATAACCAGATACAATACTAACCAGGGACAGTGCTAACCAGGGACAATACTAACCAGGGACAACATATACAACATGGCGCCGACTACGAAATGATGACACGACTTCAGTGGTCTATGGGATTAATTTAACTCTTGAATCTGTGCTGTGTACACTATATACAGTAGATTATATCAACAGTTGATCAGTAAACATTAGAATAAATAGTGAATTGCAGAGTTTGCACTAATCTCAGGCGGCACCATTTGGTCTGGCGGTTCAGAGCCGCACTTGGTGAAGGTGACGGCGAGACGTGTGAGTAGGAATTCCAGTCTTGACCTACAAACACCTCGTCCTGCAGTGGGTGAGAGCAGGAAAACAAGGTGTCGTGAACAAAGCCCTCACACCTCCTGACCTCCACCACGCTCCACCGTCCCTCACACTCACCAACTGATACACCACACACACTTACACACACAGATACACCACACACTCACCGCTGTCCTCACTGTTCAGATAACGCTGCTCACACACACACATTAATACACACACACAGTTAGCCTCCATTAGCCTCCACAGCCTGAAGTTATGGTTGGTTTATGGTTCGGGTAAATTATTAAAGACTAGGCTGGAAAAGGTTAATCTGGTGTGTTAATAATGTACAGATTTACATGCCACACTGTGCTTCTGTTCACTGCGGCCACTTTATTAGAAACATCCACCTATCATGCACTTCTACCCACCCTGGCAACTTTATAAGAAACACCTACCATGTTCCTTTACTGGCCACTTTATTAGAAACACCCAATTACATTTTGCTTCTATTTGTTGGCCACTTAATTATAAACACTCACTTGCCTTGGACTTTCATTTACTGGTCACTTTATTAGAAACACCTACCTATCGTGTGCTTGAACTCATAGTGGCCCCTTAATTAGAAACATCTACCTATCATGCACTTCTACCCACTGTGGCCACTTTATTAGAAACACCTACCTATCATGCACTTCTACACACTCTGGCCACTTTATTAGAAACACCTACCTATCATGCACTTCTACCCACTGTGGCCACTTTATTAGAAACACCTACCTAACCTGTACTTCTTCCCACTGTGGCCACTTTATTAGAAACACCTACCTATCATGCACTTCTACCCACTGTGGCCACTTTATTAGAAACACCTACCTATCATGCACTTCTACCCACTGTGGCCACTTTATTAGAAACACCTACCTATCATGCACTTCTTCCCACTGTGGCCACTTTATTAGAAACAACCCTACCTATCATGCACTTCTACCCACTGTGGCCACTTTATTAGAAACACCTACCTATCATGCACTTCTTCCCACTGTGGCCACTTTATTAGAAACACCTACCTATCATGCACTTCTACCCACTGTGGCCACTTTATTAGAAACACCTACCTATCATGCACTTCTACCCACTGTGGCCACTTTATTAGAAACACCTACATATCATACACTTCTACCCACTGCGGCCATTTTATTATAAACACCTACTTACCCTGGACTTATATTTACTGGACACTTTATTAGAAACACCTTCCATGTACTTCTACTGGCCGCTTTATTAGAAACACCTACTTATCTTGTACGCCTGCTGGCCACTTTATTAAACACCTAATTTTATTCTTATTGTCCAATTCATTAGGACCCCCTTTCTTCTACTTACTCTCAGTGGCCACTTTATTAGAAACATCTCCCAAATATGTAATTTGCCACTTTATTAGAAACACCTACTTACCTAATTCTTCCACTCAGTGGCCACTATATTAGAAACACCTGCCAATTACTACTACTGGCCACTTTATAACAAACACCTACTTACTTTGAACTTACATTTGCTGGCCACTTATTAGAAACACCTGCCAATTACTGCTACTGGCCACTTTAATAGAAACACCTTTCATGTACTTTTTACTGGCCACTTTATTAGAAATAGCATTTATGTAACATCTACCTATCATGCGCATCAACTCACTGTGGCCACTTTATTAGAAACACCTATCTTGGACTTACATTAACTAGCCACTTTATTAGAAACACCTACCATGACCTTTACTGGCCACACCTTCCATGTATTTCTACTGGCCACTTTATTAGAAACACCAAATTTTATGCTCATTGGCCAATTCATTAGGACCCCCTTCCTTCTACTTACACTCACTGGCCACTTTATTAGAAACACCTACCAAGTACTTCTACTGGCCACTTTATTAGAAACACCACAATTTATACTCATTGGCCAATTCATTAGGACCGCTTCCTTCTACTTACACTCACTGGCCACTTTATTAGAAACACCAAATTTAATACTCATTGGCCAATTTATTAGGACCCCCTTCCTTCTACTTAAACTCACTGGCCACTTTATTAGAAACACCTACCAAGTACTTCTACTGGCCACTTTATTAGAAACACCACAATTTATACTCATTGGCCAATTCATTAGGACCGCTTCCTTCTACATACACTCACTGGCCACTTTATTAGAAACACCTACCAAGTACGTCTACTGGCCACTTTATTAGAAACACCAAATTTTATACTCATTGGCCAATTCATTAGGACCCCCTTCCTTCTACTTACACTCACTGGCCACTTTATTAGAAACACCTACCAAGTACTTCTACTGGCCACTTTATTAAACCACTATAATGTGCTTTTACTCACTGTGGCCACTTTATTAGAAACACCGCCAAAATATGTACAGTCATTCGCCACGATTATAAACATTTACATAGATAATTCACAATACACTGACCCTGTATTTCTACTTTTTGTGGCCACTTTATTAAAAATACTTACCCTACAGTACTTTCACTGATTGGCCACATGATTAGAAACACCTACCGTATATGGCCACATTATTGGAAACAGTTTGTGAGCGCGTGCGGAGTGCTGGTCAGTGTAGAGCGGTGGTGCTGTTGGGGAATGCGGCTCCTTGGCCAGCGGTGAGCGTGGGCAGCTCCGGACAGGAAAGGCAGTGTTTATGTTACGGAGGGCAGAACAATGGAGTGGTAAATGTTCAGACCCAGCCAGCTGCCCGTCCCCAGCAGCCAAGAGAAACATTTCTGTCCCTGCAGAGCCCGTGGACACCGCACCACCAGCAATGTCCTGTCCAGTGTTTACCTTAACCCCTGCACTCCGCCACTATTATTGAGTTATTCATCTTAAGAGTGATCACTCCGCTGAAACTGCCGTGACGTACGTGGTGGGTCTGAACTGGGTTAATGCATAGGCTAGGAAGAGTGATTTCTTAATATGTGTCCTTACCTGACGTCATTTTCCACTTCCTATGCTGCATTCCAATAGTTAAAAACATATTAACCAAGAACAAAACTACTTACTTAAGTAGAAATGTAGATTATCTATCTATTCCATTTTTTACTCCTTACATTTTAAAAACAGCCTCGTTACTCCTATTTAATTTCAGCTGGTTTTCATTCCGGCTTCTCATCGTTCAATAAAACCGCTATCCAGATAAATCTCTCCATCCAGATAGAGTGACTCTGATTGTGATTGGATGTAGAGAAGTATAAACATATACCATTCCGACACCCTATTGGTTTATACTGTCATCCATCACACCTGCACACGCCCCCCCCCCCCCACCCACTCCAGCAAGAACATAGCAGAAATATATAGTCTAGTATGAAGATGATCCGTGCAGAGACTCAAGAGAACTCCAGACAAACTCCAGTCCAACTAAACTTCTTTAATATATTTACTATATATTTATATATTTATTTATATAGTTTTGTATGTAAAATACATTTATTTTTAATAAGCATATATGCAGCTGAAACACTAGGGAGGAGCCTAGTGCAAAATCCCAAATTATATTATCAACATTAACATTTTAATATTTTAACATTATAGAGTCATTATGGCTTTTAAAAAAATGTGTTTTGGGAGGGGTGGGGGTGTAGTGCACTATAGGACTTTGTGGGCGTGGCCTAAGCTTTTCTTTTGTTCTTAATGGCTTTATTTTTTCTCCTTACATTACTTTTACTTTTATACTTTAAATAGTTTTAAAACCAGTACTTTTTTTTAAACACTTTTACTTAAAGAGTAAAAAGCTTGAATTGATACTTTTTCCTATACTCTATTCTACCTACAGAGGAATGAATAGAGATACTTTTTTTTACCACCTTTACAAAGGATGAGAACAAAAGAAAATATTCATCATTCATTTTAAAATTAGTGTTAATGTGATGGCAGTAATCCAATCAAATGCAGATTTTTACATTTTACTCTAAAAATCTACGAAATTGGGAGTATGCCATTCACATGACTACATAAATAATCAGATAACTACTGTAATTGAATTATGGAAGTGTAAATGTACTTATTAACACACTAGAACTTGAAATTAAACATTTACTGTCCTTTATACAGCTCTGGAAAAAAAGAGAGCACTTACAAATAAAGAGTTTCTTTGATTTTTACCAAATTGAAAAACGTAATAAAAACTTAAATATATACTAAATAAAACTAAAATATAATCAAGAGGAAGATGGATAATCACAAGCCATCAAACCAAGCTGAACTGCTTGATTGTTTGCACCAGGAGTAAAGCAGCATAAAGTTATCCAAAAGCAGAGTGTAAGACTGGTGGAGGAGTTTTTTTCTTTGCATTATTTGAGGTCTAAAAGCTCCTGTATCTTTTTTGTTACTTCAGCCATTTCTCATTTTCTGCAAATAAATGCTCTAAATTATAATATTTCTATTTGGAATTTGGGAGAGATGTCTGTAGTTTATAGAATAAAACAACAGTGTTCATTTTACTCAAACATACACCTATAAATAGCAAAATCAGAGAAACTGATTCAGAAACTGAAGTGCTCTCTTCATTTTTTTTAGAGCTGTATTGTATCAGTAATGGAAATTCCTAGTTATCCCATTTCTTACAACACAGAAAGACCTAGAGAGCTTGTTTTAGATACTAAACTACTAAATTCTGTAAATGTATGTGTACCCCAGATGGTAATGTAAATGTCACTTTCTTGCATTGTATATGTTATATTGCTTTGTTAAAGCCAGTAGTAAGTAGATTTGACCAATTTATCATAGAAATAAACATTCCTTTAAATGTCAACCATAATTCAGCCCTGCTTCTAGACCATCCCAGGGGGTTCACTTTTACAAGCATTTCTAAACTGGGCCTCCAAAAAACAGCTAAAAAGCACCAAAATCTCCTGCAGAAGAAAAGTTGGACTTCCCAATTCCCAATTTAATTTCAATGTTCTATCAATGCTTCAAAAGTTAGTAGGTATATATTACCTACAAACTGTTGGACACAGTTTCCATCATTTTAGTTTCAAAGGAAAATTGGTCCCAGACAAACATTAATATCTGTTTTGTTTTGATAATTTGAAAATTCCAATTTAACCAAAATAACATGATATAAAATGTCCTACAGAATTTAGTCAGATTGTTGTAAAACTATGACATTTGGTAGAATTACACATACATTATTTAAACATTTAAAAATACATTGTGATACTTTTACTCATTACTTTTTATACAATTATTCCCAGTTAAATTTTACTGAAGACAGTAAAAGAACAGACGTATCTTCTACAAAATTAAAGGTTGGACACAGATCCATGTTGGATTATGGTGGTCTCAAAGGCAAGTTGGTCCCACACCAACATCCATTATCTGTGAAATTTGCTACAATTTCATATGACCATCTGAAAATACACTGTGGTACTTTTTACTCATTAGTTTTATACATATATTCTCAATTTAATTTTATGTTCTATCAATGCTTGAATAGATAGTAGGCCTCTACAAAAGGCAAAGACATTTCTCCTACAATCTCCTACAAAATGAAAAGTTGGACACAGTTTCCACAGATTTATTCTCAAAGGCAAGTGTTGGGATGAATAGAAAACTCCAATTTAACAAAATAATATGATATAAAAAGTCCTACAGAATTTGTTCAGATTGTTATAAAACTGTGTAATTTGGTACAATTACACATATTTCATATGGCCATCTGAAAATACCCTGTGGGACTATTTACATCACTGCTTTCATACAGTAATTCCCAAATGAATTTTTATGTTCTATAAATTCTTAAAAAGTGATTAGGCCTCTACAAAAAGCAAAGACAAATCTTCTATTAAATGAACAGTTGGACACAGTTTCCCTCATTTTAGTCTCAAAGGAAAGTGTTGGAATAAATAGAATAGAATACATTCCAATTTACCACAATTATGTGATACAAAAAGTCCTACAGAATTTGTACAGATTGTTCTAAAACTGTGAAATTTGGTAGAATTACACATATCCCACATGATTATCTAAAAAACCCAGTGTGACCTTTTAAATCACTGCTTTCATACAATAATTACCAAATTAATTTTAATGTTCTATTTCTATTAATTAATTGGTTTGTTAAAAGTCAGAGCTGTCCAAGAAACAAACCCTAACCCTACAAGTTTGAAGAGTTTAGAGAGTTTAAAGGGTCTAAAGGGTTAAAATTCCAGCTGGTGTTTATTCTTTATTCTGCAGTCCGTGCCTCTCTCCATCTCCTCCAGTCTGATCCTGAGCTGGAATGTGGTTGGAATGGGCCGAAGCTCGGTCGTGTTGATTCTGGATGGTGCGGAGGAACAGCCCCGTCACTGAAGCCCCACAATGGAATGAATTAACTCCCTCAGAGCCCCAGCGAATCAGGTTACATCCCGTACGAGCTGCTTCTCACCAGCGTTCACGATATCGTCCTGATTACGGGGTCCGACTCTGAAAGACCCCTCAGAACTGCCTCTGTGTTTTCCACGGCCTTTGATAGAGTCCGCATTGAAGTCGGCCTCATTGCTCATGGAAGGGAAGCTGTCACTGAGATGAGGGGGATATTTTTTTTTCGCTGGACTGGGAAAGTGGGCTAGTACCCAAGAGAAAACCGGCTAGCGAGACCTCTCAAACTGGGCATGTTCGGCTCGTTCCAACGGGTCAAACGCAAAGACCTCAGAATGGGGTTTAATTATTCAGGAACCATCTGGTCATCAGAGGGTTTTAAAGACATTTTACACGTTGAAACTTTTACGTAACTTTTACATATCTGCTTAAAACTTGATTAAACTTTTATAAAACAGTTCAAATCCCGGTCATGGAAGCTTGCCATCAGCTGCCGGAGCCCTGAGAGAGCACAGTTGTCCTTGCTCTCTCTGGGTGGGTACAGTAGATGGTGATGTGGATCAGCACAAGGCTGCATTTGTGAGCTGATGTATCAGAACCGAGTCGCTGCGCTTTCTTCCAAGCGTTACCGCTGTGATGCTACTCGGCAATGCTACAGCTTGAGCAGCAGCTCAAAAAAAAGTTGACTGAGTCTGACTTCACATGTATCAGAGGAGGCGTGTGCTAGTCTTCTTTACCCTCCTGGTGTTGGGGCATCACTAGTGATAGGTGGAGTCCTAATGAGTGGGTTTTGTAATTGGCCTTGTAAATTGGGGAGAAAGTGTGATAGTAATTAGAAATAAATATTAGGTATTAAGGTGTGAGAAAATTATTAAAATGTTTAAATACAATGTTCCTCAAACAAAGAGCGGAAGGAATTTGCTAATTAGTCCCTCTACATCATTAAACAAGATACTTTTAGCCTTTACAGTGTGTGCAGCATGTGGATTTGGATTGTCTTGTTCAATAATGCACAGATGTCCCTACAAACATGTTGGATTTTGGGTTATACGCTGAATTACTCATCTGTTAAACTCTCTTTATTTTCCTTCAGCTCTTACATTTACCCTAACCTTAAATTATCTATTCAACATCTAAACAGCTACTTTTAGCATTTGCAGTTTGTGCAGCCTGTGGATTTGCATTGTCTTGTTGGAAAATTAATGTTTCTCTCAGACCTCAATGTACTTTTCTGCATTAATGGCAACAGCCCAACTTTGCTTGTAATGCAGGAATGGATGTATATTAATACATAAAATAAGGTTCAGTAGATAAAACATGAAATGTCTTGGGTTTATGCCATCTGGGATCCAATAAAAAAAAAAGTAAAAACTCAAAAAGTTCCATCTGCCTTTTCTACTTTAATTGGTCTCAACTCAAACTTGAACGCAGCACTGTATGTTGCTCTCAGATCCCAATGTACTGTTTTTATGAATTAAAGCTGCATTACATACATCATATATTTGTACTGATACATCCCCAATTGCATTAAAATGAATGAATACAGTTTATATACATTTTCTATTTTGGCTTTTGCATCAAACTGCACATCTGTTAGATTCACTTTTAATTTCCTTTAACTCAAAACTTCTAACTTTACCCGAACCTTAACGTCCACTCAACACCTACACCTCTCTATACCCTCCAGATGTTTGACCAGATGGTTGGGTAACAATGTGAACATCTGTAGATAATCTACGGGTGGGCTGAAGTGTCCTGTCTAAATAAAGCGAGAGCCCAGCTAGAAACACAAACAAATGTGTTTACATGCAATTCTGATCATTTTTGAATTTATCACTGTCAGGTACGGCTGGCCGCTAGCTGCTAGCGCCGCGTAAACTTAGCCTAAACATCTTCGGGGGCACCTAGAGGATCAGGGCCTGCTGTTTTTCTAGAGCTGTAAACTCAAACTGAGTCTGAAGAGCTGACAATTACATACACGGCCATAAAGATGCATTTATGAGCCGTAAAATGCGAGGAACCGGGGTGGAAAATTGTATCAAGGGAGCATTTTTCTCTTTTACGCTGGAGACGGCTCTTGCTTACAGATTTACTATAGGTTATGAATCAGGGTCCGGCGCGGGGGGAACCTAATACCGGACCCGCCGCTTTAGCAGGACCTTCTGTAGGCCGGAGTGAGTCAGAGCTCACAGGAAATGGGAAACGTTTGTGAAAATCAAGACATCACCGTCATGTGGCAGGCACGTTTCCTCTCGGCTCTGGCTCGCGGACTGATATAAAGGACCATCGGGGGAGAAAACGGGAGGGGGGGGTGGTTCTCGGGGCAGCGGGGGGAAGGGCTCGGCCATCTATCAAACCAGGGTGGAGAAAGCAGAGGGAGGAAGAGATTGGAAAGTGTTTTTATTCTGAGGGAGAGCCATACATCATCTCAGACCTGTCACAGACGACTCTGTTAAAATATACTAGAGGACCAAGCCGAGGATTCCTTTAAAGGCCCACCATAACTCAACCTGAGGAAGACCAAGATCAGCGCTGCCTCCTGACCAGCCCAGAGGATTAGCTTTTACAAGCATTTCTAAACGGGGCCTCCAAAAAACAGCTTAGACAAATCTCCTACAGAGGAAAACCTGGACTCGGATTCCATGTTGGATTATGGTGGCCATTTTAGTCTCAAAGGAAAGTTGGTCCCAGACCAACATCCATTAGCTGTTGTCTTGGGATAAATAAGAAATACCTATTTGGCCAATTGAGTATGATAAAAAAAAGTCCTACAGAAGGGGTTTAAAATGTTCTAAACCGATAGTCTTCTAAAAAAGAGTAAAACCTTTTACAAATCACTTTCAAACATTTATTCCCAATTTAAAAGTTAGTAGGCTTCTACAAAAAGCTAATACAAACCAAATAAAGTTGGTTGTTTTAGTTTCAAAGGAAAGCTGGTCCCAGACCAACATTCATTAGCTGTTGTCTTGGGATAAATAAGAAATACCTATTTGGCCAATTGAGTATGATAAAAAAAAGTCCTACAGAAGGGGTTTAAAATGTTCTAAACCGATAGTCTTCTAAAAAAGAGTAAAACCTTTTACAAATCACTTTCAAACATTTATTCCCAATTTAAAAGTTAGTAGGCTTCTACAAAAAGCTAATACAAACCAAATAAAGTTGGTTGTTTTAGTTTCAAAGGAAAGCTGGTCCCAGACCAACATTCATTAACTGATGTGATGCTATTTACCAATCTAATATGACACAAAAAGTCCTACAGAAGGGTTTCAAAATGTTCTAAACCTGTGAAATTTGGTAGAATTACACATACTTCATATAAATATCTAAAATACCAACATAAAATATCACTTTGTTAAAAGTTATTAGGTCTCTACAAAAATCTAGGAAGTATTTCTAACATACTGAAAAGTTAGACACAGTTTCCGTGTTGGATTATGGTGGTTGTTTTGGTCTCAAAGGTAAGTTGTTCCAAGAGCAAGATTCATTAGCTGTTTTGTTTAGATAAATAAGGAATTATAATGATATAAAAAGTCCTACAGAAGTTTTTTTAAATGTTCTAAAACTGTAAGTTTTGGTAGAACTACACATATGTCATATTACCATCTAAAAATACAGTGTGATACATGTTACATGTCTCTTCCATGCTTTAATTCCCAATTAAATTTTAAAATTAATGTTCTGATGCTTTGTTAAAGGTTAGTAGGATTCTACAAAAAATATTAGACAAATCTGGTTTGGAAGTAAAGTTGGATTCCATGTTGGATTATGGTCGTTGTTTTAGTCTCAAAGGAAAGTTGGTCCCAGACCAACATGTATTAACAGTTGTCTTGGGATAAATAAGAAATACCTATTTGGCCAATCGAGTATGAATACAGAAGTAGTTTTGCTAAATTGTTGCCAAGTGGTTGATTAGTGATTACTTCCTATGGTATCCTGGGGGATGCTATGGCTTTGCTATGGTGGTTGCCTGTTGGTTGCAGTGCTGTTCGCTAGTTAGTTGGTTGCTTTTTAGTTGCCGAGTGGTTAGTAGTTGGCTAGGTGTTTGCCGGTCATGCTGCTCAACAAGCTTGGTTGCACTGGGTCAGGTTGGTCAAAATGTTGTTGGTACAGTTCCTGTAAGCCTGTAAGTTAAAAAAGCCTATGACATAGTTCTTTCCTACTTATATTTAAATAACCGAGTCCTGTATAAAAAAGACTGTCATCGCCTAGATAAACACACTTTTACAAGAGTTTTTTTTTTTTCGGTGGTTACGTCATGGCATATCCAATATTTGAGAGTTTGATATACACAGTGCGGCGCGAGACGCAATATCCTGAACTTATTACGGGACGCTGTAATGACTTGCACGGGGAAAAAAAAAAAACTAAAAAAGACAAAAGACAAAAACGCTCTCCGACTCCGACTCGTTCACACAAGCCGACTTTGGCTGAGATCTTCAAAGTTACCTCCTTCCTTCCCCCCCTTCGTTTCTTTTCTTTTTTTCTTCTCTTCTTTTCTGTCTCGCTGTGTTCGGCATGTCTCTCAGCGCTGTATATCACCCTGATCACGCTGAAGTGACAGCGAAAGTGGAGGAAAGATTAAGGGCTTGCGCACCCAGGAATGTTAAGTGTGGTTTAAGCATGTGTGTGGAGTATGGGCTCCGGCACCATCAAGGCCAAACGGTTTGGAAACAATTAAAGTAATGGAAGAGGAAAAGGGGGGAACGCCCCCCGGCCACCTCCATCTCCACCACCCCACCTCCTCCATCTCCACCACCCCCACCTCAACCTCCACCACCACCACCACCCTCCATCTCCAGCGACTCCCCCGACTTCCAAGTTCTCCCCCCACAAACTGCTCCCACGCAAATGACTTATGGCCCTCGGAGCAGCGTCTTCACCTTCCACCGTCCCTACACAGTAAAATTAGCAGTGCTGGATCAACACCTAAAGTGGTAATTTTATACTATACTATGGATCATATATCATATAGAGTGTAAAAATTACACTGACAGCAGTGTTAAATGTTCAGTGTTAATATGACACTGTGCAGTGCACCGTTTTACTCATGCTAGTGTTTTTCATTAGTGTTATAGCAACACCTAAAGCAGGGGAGTCCAAACTACGGTCGCGCGAGGTATTTTAGAAATAGAATGAAAGTGGGCCTGCTATTAAGCTGTTTTTTTATAATGTTAGATTCAAAGTTTGAACACTAGGTGTCAGAAAACCGGCCAAAGAGTCTATATGCAGCGAGAGTGTTCAGTTGTAGCACAGAAAATGGGTCAAAGAGTCTTAAATCGTGGAGAATGTTTAGTTGTAGTGCCAAAAATGGGCCAAAGAGTCTAAAAGCGGTGAGAGTGTTCAATTATAACGCAGTAAACGGGCCAAAGAGTCTAAAAGCGGCGAGAGTTGTCAGTTGTAGCACAGAAAATAGGCAAAAGAGTCTAAAATCGGCGAGAATGTTCAGTTGTAGCGCAGAAAAATGGGCCAAAGAGTCTAAAAGCAGCGGGATTGCTCAATTATAACGCAGTAAACAGGCTAAAGAGTTTAAAATGGCAAGAATGTTCAGTTGTAGCGCAGAAAAATGGGCCAAAGAGTCTAAAAGCCGCAAGAGTGCTAAATTATAACTCAGTAAACAGGCTAAAGAGTTTAAAACGGCAAGAATGTTCAGTTGTAGCGCAGAAAAATGGGCCAAAGAGTCTAAAAGCAGCAAGAGTGCTAAATTATAACTCAGTAAACAGGCTAAAGAGTTTAAAACGGCAAGAATGTTCAGTTGTAGCGCAGATAAATGGGCCAAAGAGTCTAAAAGCAGCGGGATTGCTCAATTATAACGCAGTAAACAGACTAAAGAGCCTAACAGCGGCAAGAGTGCGCAGTTGTAGTGCAGAAAACGGACCAAAGAGTGGCGAGTGTTCAGTTGTAGTGCGAAAAGCAGGCTAAAGAGTCTAACAACTCCAAAGAAACAAAAAATGTACAGCAAATGCAGAAAATTTCAGGCTTGTTGGAAAAATGACTATTTTTTAACTGAGTTCAGAGGGAAGTGTGTATGTTTAATTTGTCAGAAATCAGTTGCCGTAATGAAGGAGTATAATAATATTAAGAGACATTATGAAACGAAAATTAATTTGAAAAATCTTAGTTTACACAATACTGTCAAAGAGAGATAAAAATAGTAACTCAAGTAAATGGTGTGTAAATGATCAAGAAAATGTATTATTATAAATGGTATATTTCATTATTAGTTTTATTTATTAGTCCGTGGCCCGTGACTGTGCATATATTTCTCCTTCTGGCCCCCCCAAAAAACATTTGGCACCACTGATCTTAAGAGTTCATTTTTACACGGTTTGGAGAATATATGGCCCCACACAACAAAAAGTAAATATTACAGTATTAAAGTGTTAAACTTAGTATTGATGAAATTGAATAGTGAAAATGAAATAAAATAAAAACGAAAACATATCCTTTTTTATTGTTCAGGTTCTTGGTATTATTATTTAAAATGCATCACATTTAAACACATTTATAGATATGAATTAAGTTGCAGTAGGGTACAACAGGAGTAATTTCAAACACAGCACAAAACTTACCTATTGTGTAGTTTAAGGTGGACCAGAAAAAAAATCCACTTTAAATGGAAGCTACAAAAGTTATCTATCTAGCCTACATGCTGGGACTTTAAACGGCAGAATTTAATGACTGTGCCATTTAGCTAGATAGCTAGCGTTGGTTTCTTGAAAGAACTTTTCAATTTCACCTCAGCTAGCAAACTAGCTAGCTAGCTAGTTAGCTAGTTAACTTTAGGTTGTTTCTTGCAATAAGTTACCCGTTTCACATGAGCTAAGGCTAGCCAGCTAGCTAGGTTAGCTAACCTAGCCTTTTCCGGCAAGAGGTTAAGTTAAAGCTAGCTAATGCTACACTTTTGGTTTAACTTGTGAGAAGTCTTCCGCCTCACGTCAGCTAGCTAACCAGCTAGTTTAAGTTAGCTGTTTCTTTTAAGAAGCACCTATTTCACATCAGCTAGCTGAGCAAGTTTAGTTGTTTAAGACGACGTAGGTGAATTCTTCTCCTCAGCTAGCTCGGCTAGCCAGTTTATTGTGATTAATTTCCAGTTTCACCTAAGCTAGCATTAGTTGAGTTAGCTAGCTAGCTAACTAACTAACTAAAGGAGCCCAAAAAGAATTCCACAGGATTAATGAAAAAGCATTTAAACAATATTCATAATAAAAAAAAACACACACTTAATACACGGCAAACAATACACAAAATATTTAACGTCACTACTAAAATTCGAGAGTTTGAGGGGAAAAAAGACAAACCTGCTGCTATTGCTGAATCATGAAGAAAATGGCAGCTGACGAACTTTGAGTGTAGCAAAATTTGGAGGCGGGGCTTGTGAGACAGAACACACTGGGAGGAGTAGAAATACTTACTAAGTGGTGAGCACTACTTACTAAGTGGTGAGCACCAGATAGTAAGTGGTGAGCACCACTTACTAAGTGGTAAGCACTAGATAATGATAGCTAGCAAGCTATAGTTTAAAATGGCATAATGTTGTGATTAACTAACTAGGTTAGCTAATGTTATCTATATTTCAGTGTGAAATGTTTTAGCTAACGTTACCTAGGTTAGCTAACGTTAACTACTTTATTTCAGTGGGGAATCTTTTAACTAATGTTAGCTAGGTTAGCTAATGTTAACTACTTTATTTCAGTGGGGAATCTTTTAACTAATGTTAGCTAGGTTAGCTAATGTTAACTACTTTATTTCAGTGGGGAATGTTTTAGCTAACGATAGCCAGCTAGCTCTTATTAGATGTGCACAGAAAAAGCTTTTGGGCACACACACACACACACACACACACACCAAACACTGTGGCTACTTTCACCCAGGCCTACTATATATTGTACAGAGAGCATGGAAAGCCTTAAAGCTAAGCTAACTTAGCTAGCATTAGGTTAGCTAGTCAGTTCTTTGTAAAAGCAGCCTACATTAGATCACGAATGGCAGCTAAATAAATATGATTTTTATAACTGGATGGAGGAGAATGTGAACAGCACAACAAAGCAGTCTGTGAAGTCAGGTACAGACAAGTGAATATACTAAGTATACTTAGTATGCAGGGAAAAAAATATTTACACTGTGATTTTAACACTATAGATTTTACTGTGTACTTTTTTCTCCGCGTCTGAACCGCTGTCGTTACGAGCCTGGCTTATTTCTTGGCGCAGCGCTCCGTGTCGGGGAACACCACGAGTGATATGGCTCTGGCTTCTTCATCTAAAACAGAAGATCTCAGCCGCGGTGAACTCACACAGCCCCAGGGTTAAAAGCTCCATTAAATCCCCGCTGTCATATTTATGCGCCGCACCTCCAGACGTATGGGTGCAGCGCCGCTCGCTTATAGTGTCGGCTTTCAGAGCCGGCGGAGCTCCAGAGCCGGAGGCTTCAGGAAAGCAGAGTCCAAACAGCAGAACTTCCTGATGCTGTCAGGAGTGCCATGCCGCTCGTTTCCTCACACCACCCACACTCTCACACTCACACATACAGAGAGACTACAATAAGAGTTTCTGCTCCAGAGAAACCGAGAACAACCAGAAGATCCAATGGTGGAAGGTTTAGACCAAAGTCTAAAACAAGGTTCATGTGTTACATGTTGCATTATGTACATTTGGTCCAGTTTCACACTGTAGTTTAGTAAGGGGTTAATAAAGGGTTGTTAAAGTCTTTTTGTGTTTTGTGGGTGTTGGCCACAAAAAATGTCAAAGCTAAAGTAGCTTGGTGGTTGCTATGGTGTTGCTACGGTATACCAAGCGGATATTATGGTGTCACTAGGTGGTTACAGAGATTACAAAAAGAGTTTCTGCTCCGGAGGAACCAAGAAGAACCATAAGATCCAATAGTCGAGAAAAGTCTAAATCAAGGTTCATGTGTTACATGTTACATTATTTACATTTGGGTCCAGTTTCTCACTGAAGTTTAGTAAGGGTTATTAAAGACTTTTGTGTTTTGTGGGTTTTGGACACAAAAAAAATAAAGCTAAACTTCCAGGAAAGTAACTAGAATTTGCTCAGCTGTTGATTCGAGGCTGATATACAGTAGTTTTCCAAATGGACTCGTTTTTGTTTCTAACTGGTTGCTATGATGTTGTTAAGTTGTTGCATGGTGGTGCCTGTAGTCTTCAGGTGGTTCCTTTTGGTGGTTGCTATGATGTTGCTAACAGATTGCTATATGCTATCCAAGGCAAATGCTGTGATGTTGCTAGGTGGTTGCTTGTTGGTTCCAGAGTGTTAGATTGTTAGAGGCTAGATGGTTCATATGCTGTCGCTAAGGGGTTGTAAGTAGCTATGGTGTTACCAGGTGGATACTATGGTGTTAGTAGGTGGTTGGAAAATGTTGACTAGATGGTTGCTATGGTGTTGCTAAATGGTGGTAAAGTGTTTTCTGTGGTGTTGCTAAGTGTTGGTAAGGTAGTTGCAGTGCTAGTTGCTATGGTGGATACTTTGATGTTACTAGGTGGTTGCAAAATGTTGGCAAGATATTTGTTATGATGTTGCTAAGTGATTGTTATGTGGTTGCTAAGGTGTTGCTAAGTGAGGGTTAGGTGGATGCAGTGCTGTTTGCACGTTGGTTGCTAAGTGTTGACAATGTGGTTGCTTGATGGAGGCTATTTGTTTTTTTATGGTGTTGCTAAGTGATTGCTATGGTATCCCAGGTGGATGCTGTGGTTTTGCTAGGTGGTTGTTGTAGTGTTGCTAAATTGTGGCTAAGAGGTTGATTGGTGTTGGTGGGTGATTACTTCCTATGGTCTCCTGGAGGATGCTATGGTTTTGCTAGGTGGTTGCTTGTTGGTTGCAATGCTGTTTGCTAGTTGGTTGCTAGGTAGTGGTTAGGTGTTGCTATGGTGATTTCTATGGTTTTGCAGGGTGGTTGCACAGTGTTGGCTAGACGGTTGCTGTGGTGTCTAAGGTGATCTTAAGTGGTTGTTAGGTGAATACTACAGTGTTGTTTACTGTTGGCAAAGTGATTGCTGGAGTGTTGCTCAGTGGTTGCTTGTTGGTTGTCAGTCATTGGCTAGGTGGTTGCTGTGGTGTTGCTATGCTCTTAGTGTTGGCTTTCAGAGTCGGTGGAGCTCCATAGCCAGAGTGTTCAGGAAAGCAGAGTCCAAACAGCAGAACTTCCTGATGCTGTCAGGAGTGCCATGCAGCTCGTTTCCTCTCACTACACACACTCTTACACTCACACATACATAGAGACTACAATAAGAGTTTCTGCTTCTGAAGAACCGGGAAGAACCTGAAGATCCAATGGTGGGTTCTGGGGGACACATTTTTGTAAAAATGTTTTATGTTTGTTACACTGTATACATTTGATTCAATTTGTTTTGACTGGTTTTACATTGCACGTTTCCATATGTTGAAGAGAAGAACCATTTAGGGGCATATTTCACCAAGAGTCTTTCACAATTAAAAGTTTAAAAGATCGATTTGAAATGGTTGATTAAACGTAAGGTGGGTTAAGTGGGTCATGAGTTGCAAAAGGTTAGGAACTAACTAATTTAAATTGTTTCCACACTACAAACAAACTGGACCATTGGTCAGTTGATGCACGAGTTCTGGACCAAAGAAGGCACCACTTTCAAGGTTTTCCCAGACCCATATGTTTCCATATGTTGAAGGGAAGATCTATACTTCAGGTAATCTTAACTAAGACCACCTCTTTTGTTTGGACCAAATGTTGGTCCTTTGGTTCAGAACGACAATTGTGGCACCTTTAAAACTTGCTGTTCTGGTTTAAACCGAACGGAAAAGGTCTAAAGGTCTGGAGTCTTTCCCAATGGAAAGATCAAAAGATACATTTTAAATGGTAGATTAAATTTGTGGTGGGTTAAAGGGGGAACAAGTAACCTTAGGTTGAGAACCAATTATCTAAAGATCAAACATACAGAGACCATCTTTTTAGGTTGGACCAAATTTTGGTTGTTTGGTTTGAAACCATGATTCTTGGCATCTTTCACACTTGTTATATTGAGTTGAACCAAGCAATGAAAAACTGTGAAGGTCTGGACCTAACAAAGAACCACTTTTAAGGTTTTCACAGACCTGTATGTTTCTATATGTTAAAGAGAAGAACTATTTTAGTAATCATAAAGGAAAGTGAACAAAATCACCCAGAATATTTTCCAATGGAATGATAAAAGAATTTTTATTTAAAATGGTTGATTAAATTTATGGCGGGTTAAGTGGGTTATGAGTTACAAAAGGTTGGGAACCAGTGATTTAAAGATCAACATCTCTTTAGGTTGAACCAACTGTTGGTGCTTTTGTTCAGAAACTATGATTCTTTTCACCTTTCACACTTGTTATTTTGGGTTGAACCAAACAATGAAGAGGTCTGAAGGTCCGGACCAAACAAAGTACCACTTTCAAGGTTTTCACAGACCAGTATGTTCCTATATGTTGATGAGAAGAACCATTTTGACATTATAAAGGAATTTGAGCATATTTCAATAAGAGTCTTTCTCAACAGAAAGATCTAAAGATTGATTTTAAAAGGTTGATTATATTTGTGGTGGGTTAAGTGGGTCACAACTTTTAAGGTTTTCCCAGGCCTGTATGTTTCTATATGTTTCTATATAGCATATACTACCTAAAGTATTTCCCAATAAAAAAAAAAAAATTAAAGATTGATTTTAAATAGATGATTAAGTTTGTAGAGGGTTAAGTGGGTCACGGGGTGCAAAAGATTGGGAACCAATGACGTAAAGATCAACACCTCTTTAGGTTGGACCAAATTTTGCTTGTTTGCTTAGGAACCATGATTCTTGGCACCTTTCACACTTGTTATTTTGGGTTGAACCAAACAATGAATAAGTCTAAAGGTCTAGATATAACAAAGTGCCAATTTTATTTTTTTTCCAGACCTGTATATTTCTATATGTTTCTATATAGCATATTTTACCCACAATCTTTCCCAATGAAATGATCTAAAGATCGATTTTAAATGGTTTATTAAATTTGTGGTGTGTTAAATGGGTCACAAGTTGCAAAAGGTTGGGATGCAAATTATCTAAAGGTCAACACCTCTTTAGGTTGGACCAAATTTTGGTTGTTTGGTTTGGAACCATGATTCTTGGTATCTTTCACACTTGGTATTTTGGGTTGAACCAAGCAATGAAGGTCTGAGATCTGGACCAAATCCAAACCCGTATGTTTCCATATGTCAGAGGGAAGGATCGTTTTTAGGAAGCGTACAGCACCCCACGCTGCGCTCTTTGTTAGAAAGTGTGCATATTTCACCCACCAGATGTGTTGTTGTCTGCAGTCTGCCTGGCACGGGAAGCCTTCTGCTCCAGGCTATGGACTTTCCCTTCTGCTAAGCTGAAATGATGTGACATCTCAGTCTGGAAGCCTCTTTTCACGTGCTGAAAGTATCTGCAGCTCCGTAATTCAATCTTTTGTGCAGCCTTCATAGCATTGGTGTCCCACAAAAAGAGCTGAAAACGTGAGGGTTTGAAAGCAGTCTTTTAAGAGGGTCTATTCCTCGTTCTGGACAAACAATTAGGGGTTCGGCCCCACGAAGCTTCATGGGGCTGAACCCTGACCCCTCTAACCTTCAGGGCCCTGTAACAAAACCGGGATTAGCAACCAGCTGATTGCTTTCTGTCGGGAGTGACCGGAGTGAAGGAGATTAATTTCCACAGAAGGAGAAAGGACATGGATGAAAAAAACAAAAAGAAAAAACCTAGAGAATAGCAAAGGGCAAGCAAGTATAAAAGCGAGGGTACTTAATAGCATATTCATTCACGTTTAATACGCTCTAAATTTACATAAGGAGTCGTTTTGTTCGGTTTTGTTGAGGCATTTGTTGTTGTTTGCCTAAGGGATTTTTCACACCTGTACTTTTAAGTTCGGTTAAAGGGTCTCAGTCACGGTAGTTTTTGGTAAAAAAAACATCCATAATCAAATCAAATGTACTCTTCATGTTTGAGCTGAAACGCTGTTCAGGTGCAGTGTAATCTGATTTATTACCAATATGATCGTTACAGCTATGAACTAATGCTGATAATTCTGAGTATAAATTCAATGTATATTAAATCTGCATTTTAGTTAGATACAATCAAGGACAAACTAATTATTTCTCTTAAGTATTCTTTTTGATTACTTAAAAAAAACTTAAAATTCTGATTTTGAATTATTGTGCAAAGCAGCTCGTATAAAAGAAAACTATAAAAAAGGTTTAGGTTTACAGTGTAGAGGTGAGAATATAACAAGTAGAGGTGAGCAATATAACAATATTTTTTTTTATGTATCGTGATTCATTTTCTTATGTCGATCATACACCTTTTAAAGGTTGAAGATACAAGCAGGACGTCTAGTCCAAAACCAACTCTCAGTTAGTTTGTGGTGAAAACATCCATAATTGGACCTTGATCCAACCTAACTATCAAATATACTCCTCACGTTTGACCTAAAAAGCTATTCAGGTGCAGTTTAACCTGATTTATTACCCACGTTATTGTTACATCTATAAACTAATGCTGCTAAAAAATATCTTAAATCTCCATTTTAGTTAGATACAATCAAAAACAAAACTAAATACAAATAAAATTTATTCATCAGATGGACACAATTTATTTCTCTTTAGTTTTGCTTTTAATTACTAACTAATGATAGTTTTGACTTTTACAGTGTCTTATAGTTTTTTTTTTTTTACAAATTCTACATATAGTGAGCAATATAACAATATTTTGTTATATTAACTATTTATTTTTTATTATTAATTGTTAATTAACTGATGATTCAGACCAGAAAAAAAGGCTATAAGTATAAAAAAACATCTTAAGAAGAAGCAGATGTTCATTTTTGATAAGCCAGGCTTTGACGTTTTGACGTTTTATCATTTTAACCGAGAAACGAAGGTTGAAGGTACGAGCAGGACGTCTGGGACTGTGGTTCAGGGTTTTGAAGTGAAACAGGTGAGGACCCAGCAGAGAGCCCTGAGGCTCACCCCCTCCCCCCCCTCATCCTCAAAGCTCTCCATTCTTCCCTTCCTCCTCCACCTCCCCTCCCTCCCCCTGAGCCAACTGGGTCGTCTGCTGTCACTCGCACTGTAAATCGCTCTCTCTCGGCGGCAGGTTTCACACCCTGAGAAACGCTGCACTAATTGGTGATGTGGGAACGAGCGGAGAGGCTGACAACCTCAAACATTTACTCTCCCGAACGCCGCGGACCTTTTGTTTACCGGAGCTTGTTAATTAAATTAGGGCTGGGGCTGGAGAGTAATGCGGGGTTCTGCCTCAAGTTGTTAAAGTCTGGGTGAAGGGTGTCGGAGGAGAGCCGGAATCAGCCATGCAGACATCTGTTGCAAATAATCGCTGTAGATTTTTCCATTTTCTCCAGTGAAGTGTTTCTTTTTTTGCCACTTCATATACGGATCGGGGCGAGTTGACGTTGCTCTGTTGTGACAGGTAGTTGGGAGGGAATGGAGTCGTTTGCTGGAGGCGGCATTGGAACTGATGAACAGAGGTCTATACGTTCAGGACGTTCAGGACATTCAGTATGTTCTTGTACTGTATAGAGTCTTGCATATATCCATCCATTATTATAAAAAAAAAACATTACCCATTGTTTTCAGCTCCACTGATCATACAGGACACTTTGTACTGCAGTTCTATAATAAATGGACTATACAGAATACAGGATCTGTAGTTCTGGAATCTGTTTCTCTGTATACTTTATTAATAACTTTCTTTCTTCAAAAAACACCACAGAACAGATTTAATGTATATATTACTTGGGTGGTGGGTCTGGGATTCTCAGCACTCCAATAACTGCATTCTTTAGGAAGTGTCTTGTGAGCAGTGTCCTGTAAGCATAGTCCTGTGGGCAGCATCCTATGAGCAGCATCATGTGAGGGGCGTCCTGTGGGCAGTGCCTTCTCAGTAGCATTCTGTGGGCAGCATCCTGCGAGGGGTGTCCTGTGGGCAGTGTCTTGTGAGCGGAGTTTTTTAAGCAGTGTCCAATAGATAGTGTGCTGTAAGCAACACCCTGTGGGTAGCATCCTGTGGGTAGCATTCTGTGGGCAGCATCCTGTGGGCAGTGTCCTGTGGGCAGTGTCCTGTGGGCAGTGACTTGTGTGTAGCATTCTGTGGGCAACACCCTGTAAGATGCGTTCAGTGGGTAGCATCCTGTAAAAAGTATCCTATGGGCAACATCCTGTGGGCAGTGCACTGTGGTGAGCATTTTGTAGGCAGCATCTTGTAGGAAGTTCCCTGTGGGCAGAGTCTTGTGGGCAGAATTCTGAAGGAAGTGTCCTGTGGGCAGTGACTTGTGTGTAGCATTCTGTGGGCAACATCCTGTGAGCTGCTTTCAGTGGGTAGAATCCTGTAGAAAGTATCCTATGGGCAGCATCCTGTAGGAAGAATTCTGTGGGCAACATCCTGTGGGTAGTGTCCCGTGTGCAGCGTCCTTTGAGCAGAGTCTTGTGGGCAGCATCCTGTGGGCAGCATCTTTTAGGAAGTCTCCAGTGGGTAGTAACCTGAAAGCAGCATCCTTTGGGTGCCATTCTTTAAGCAGTGTCCTGTGAGAGGCATTCTGTGGGCAGCATCCTGTAGAAAGTGGGTAGCGCCAGTGGGCAGCAACGTTTGGGCAGCTCCCTGTAACAAACACAGCGTTTAAAAACTCCAGCAGCACTGCTGCTGTATCTGATCCAGTCGAATGAATGCGTAGAAACAGATACAGGACTACAAGTCTGTAATTACAGAACTACAACGTGTCCTATATATAGTATATAATGGGTGTAGAAACCAGGAAGTGGTGGTAATGTTATGATTGATTAGTGTAGATGTGTACAGAGGTCACTACTGTGCTTGTACTATAACTTAAGTTGACGTTTCACGAGTTAAAGAGCGGAAAAAGGAAATTTTGGGCTCTGAGAGGAACTGTAACTCCGGGGCTCAGGCGTACCCATGCCATGATCTGATCTAGTGCGGGATTAACTTACGCTTCAGGAGTCCAGAAGGTTGATAGCTAAATTAACCCTCTGCGTCTTGCTGTAGGCTATCGCTGATTATCGCCGGGCTCAATAACGAGTAAAGTGGTCTCCTGGGTGAGCTCCAGATCCTAATCACATTTTTCCCAGACATGCAGACAGGTCGCAGCGCTGGACCCGGGTTAACTAGCGTACAGGGACCCTTTGATTCCAATGCGTCCGGCCTATCCCCAACATCTGCGTGACAGTCCCTCACAGTCAGAGCGAAACACAGCGAGATGGATGGGTTCCTCTCCGTCAGACTCGTCTCATCTTCTTCTCCTTCCCTCTCTCTCTCTCTCTCTCTCTCATGCTTTCCTCAATCATCATCAGCCCTCCAGTGAGCTTGATTTAGTAATGGCCTGATTAACGATGCCGACCTGCGGTGACTTTGCTTCGCTGTTCTCGGAAAAAGTTAAGGGAAGCTGAAGTTATCCCTCTTTTTTATCTGTCGTCCTTCTGCTCTCGTTAAATTTTACAAGCCCGAATCAGAATTTACATTGATTTGAACCCAAGATATTTTATGTTCATGTTTTATCTGCTCGAATTCATTTGATTTATTAACAAACATCATTTTCTTCATGTCAGACATGCAACACATTCTAAAACTAATAAATCTCATTCTCAAATAATGAGAATGAGAAACTAGAATTACAGCAAAACAATAGAAACATATGAACAAAAGGTTGCTTTTCTGCGTTAAAGGAGAACTCCAGTGTAAAATGGACTTGGAAAAATGATATTCTGAGCTTCTGAACAACTGGATTTATTAATTTATTTATTATTTATACATCCATTCCTGCATTTTAGAGCTTAAAATGTTGCAATATCAAAGCATTCACAGGTTTGTGAGAAGTAATGTTACCATTAAAGGAGAACTCTGGTGTAAAATGGACTTTTGTTGTAGTAAAACATGATAAAAAAGTTCTTACCTTTGATGAATAGCACACCTCCGTTCTCCCACAGCATTTAGCAATCCAGAAATTTCAACTGTTTCTCCAAACACCCTTCAGACTGGGAGACACGGGGCATAATTTACATTGATAAATCACTTTTTTTTTTACCGTCATCCAAAGTATTAAAGTAGCTCCACACCTCCTTGCTAAAATCCGGAGAGCCCTGATATTTAAAACGAGGCATTAATGACTTAAAAAAAGTGTGCAAGAAGCTTAAAAAAAAACACTGTTTACATCCCATAATAATGCTAGCTTCAGCTCCGAGCGCCGCCATCACTGTACTGATAATGTCTTAGACATATATATACATAGACATATACTCTGCATAGCGTAGCAGCAAGCTGTCAGGAATCTATGTACAGTATATATATGTCTATGTCATTATCAGTACAGTGGTGGCGGCGCTCGGAGCTGAAGCTAGCATTATAGTATAGCATTATATGTAAACAGTGTTTTTTAATAAGCTTGTTGTGCACTTTTTAAGTTATTAATGCCTCGTTTTAAATGTCAGGGCTCTCCGGATTCTAGCAAGGAGGTGTGGAGCTACTTTGAGCTGAATAACGGTGTAAAAAGTGATTTATCAGGGTAAATTGTGCCCCATATCTCCTAGTCTGAAGGGTGTTTGGACAAACTGTTAAAATTTCTGGATCTCTGAACGCTGTGGGAGAACGGAGGTGTGCTGTTCATCAAAGATAAGAACTTTTTATTATGTTTTAATACAACAAAAGTTTTACCATTTTACACCAGAGTTGTCCTTTAATGGTAACTTTACTTCTCACAAACTAACAAATGCTTTACTCTCCCAACATTTCTTAAGGTCTGAATTGGATAATAAATAAATGCATATTAATGAAATGAAATCCAGTAGTTCAGAAGTTCAGAAGATAAATCATGAAATATCCTGCTTTTACACTGTATGCACTCAAATAAAGTCAAGTTCTGACTAGATAATAGAGAATATGTGGATTTTTGCATTGCATTTTTTTGCATGTTTCTGTTTTGCATGTTCTTTGAAACCTGTTTGCAGGAAGAATGCAACAAAAAACAAGACCAAAAACCTTTAAATACACACCTTTTCTAGGGATGTTCATTCTTTTTTTTCCAACAAGACAATGCTAAACCACATGCTGCGTGCACATCTCAAAAAGTATGGCTGTGGAAGAAGAAAAAGAAATAGAAGAAGAATATGTGGAGAATTGTTTGCAGAAAAAATTGGGGCAAAAAAACACCTGAAACATGTAATTGATTGATCATACTCTATAATAAGTATGATGTTTTATTTGCTTTTGATTGTTACTAACATAAAAATATATATTAGTTAGATAAATAGTATAGGCAAAATGCTATAGCTATAGCTTAAATATATATATATTTTTTGGTCTGTATTAGATGAGTTTAAATTCAAGAATTATGGTTGTATTTTATTTTATTTATTTATTTATATATTTACTAATGTATTTATTTCCATCTACTTGTGTGTGTATGTTTTGAAAAAAAAAAAAACATCTAAACTGAAATCTATATATCCTCCATGCTAAGACGTGATATAAGAAGGAATGGAAAATTTGCTAAAGTAAAAATGAAAAAAAAAAAAAAAATCCGACCAGATAAAACATGATAAAACAATAATAATTGTAATAAAATGCAAAGTAATTGTGAGAAACATTTTAAAACATAATTTTCTTTCAGTTGTTTTTGTTTTTAATACAAAATACAAAATATCCCAACTTTTTCCTCATTTATTTCCTAGTTAAAAACCAAACATCTCAAAAAAAGGCCTCAAACAACAACCAAACAGCACCTTCTCCAGCTTTTGAAGCTCCAGCAGAAGCCGCTAGATCAGGAGAACGTGGCGAAAGCTTCAAGGCGGGTCACGTTTGAGAAGGAAATCACACATTTCCACCACTTTCGCCCATCCCCGGCTTCTTGGGTGGACGTGTGAGATCTACCACAAAAGTGACACTCCAGTGAGCTTGAGGCCATATGGGCGCCCTGTTGCAACAAGCATGCAATTAATCCTGAATTAGTTCAGCCAATCTGCCGCACACTGCAGCCTGATGAAGGCCCTCTGTGGAGCATGGCGCTCGCGTATGGGTGTGTGTGTGTGTGTGTGTTGGTATATGTGTGTGTGTGTGTGTCGTGTGTGTGTCAGGGCTTCCAGGAAGCGTCAGTGCATCCGCTCCACATTTGCTTGACATCAGGCCCATCAGTGCAGGCCGGCATCAGTGTGGAGGGGGTGAGGAGGGTGTAGATGGGCTATGGAGGAGGTAGATGAGGTGCTGAGGGTGCGGAGGGGGTGTGGAGGGGTTGTGGAGGGTGTGGAGGGTGTAGATGGGTTGTGGAGGGTGCAGAAGGTGTTTAGGATTTGCGGAGGGCTTTAGATGGGTTGTGGAGGTTGAGGAAGGTGTGGAGGGGTTGCACAGGGTGCAAAAGGTGTAGAGGGGTTGTGGAGGCTGTAGTTGGGCTGTAGGTAGGTTGTGGAGTGTGCGGAGGGTGTGGGGAAGTTGTAAAGGGGTTGCGGAGGGTGTAGATAAGCTATAGGTGGGCTGTGGAAGGTGTGGAGGGTTTGTGAAAGCTGTAGATGAGCTGTAGATGGGTTGTGGAGTGTGCGGAAGGTGGGGAGGAGTTGTGTAGACTGTATTTGGGCTATGAAGGGTGTGAAAGGTGTGGAGGGGCTTTAAAGGGGTTGCAGAGGTGTGGAGTGTGCGGAAGGTGTGGAGGGTTTGTGGAGGCTGTGGATGGGGCACAGAGGGGCTGTAGAAGGTGCGGAGGGGCTGTAAAGAGTGTAGATGGGGAACAGTCAGAGGGGCTGTAGATGGGCTGTGGAGGGGCTGTAGAAGGTGCCAGAAGAGTTGTAGAAGGTGTAGATAGGGTACGGTGGGGCTGTGGAGGGTGTAGAGGGGCTGTAGAAGGTGCGGAGATGCTGTAGATGGGGTACGGTGGGGCTGTGGAGGGTGAAGAGGGGATGTAGAAGGTGCGGAGATGCTGTAGATGGGGTATGGTGGGGCTGTAGAATGTGTAGATGGGGTATGGTGGGCTGTGGAGGGTGTAGAGAGTGTAGAGGGGCTGTAGAAGGTGTGGAGATGCTGTAGATGGGGTATGGTGGGGCTGTACAATGTGTAGATGGGGTACGGTGGGGCTGTGGAGGGTGTAGAGGGTCTGTAGAAGGTGCAGAGATGCTGTAGATGGGTTGTGGAGGGAGTGGAGATGCTGTAGATGGGGTACGATGGGGCTGTGGAGGGTGCAGAGGGATTGTGGAGGGGCTGTAGATGGAGTATGGAGGGGTGGTGGAGGGTGTAGATGAGGTACAGAGGCTGTAAAGGGGGTGGAGGGGCTGTAGAAGGTGCGGAGATGCTGTAGATAGGGTACGGTGGGGCTGTGGAGGGTGTAGAGGGGCTGTAGAGGGTGTAGAAGGGTTGTGGAGGGTGTGGAAGGGCTGTAGATGGAGTATGGAGGGGTGGTAGAGGGTGTAGATGGGGTATGGTGGGGCTGTGGAGGGTGTAGAGGGGATGTAGAGGGTGTAGATGGGTTGTGGAGGGTGTGGAGGGGCTGTAGAAGGTGTGGAGATGCTGTAGATGGGGTACGGTGGGGCTGTGGAGGGTGTAGAGGGGCTGTAGAGGGTATAGATGGGTTGTGGAAGGTGTGGAGGGGCTGTTGAAGTACTGATGAATACTGCAGGGTAACAGGCCCGGCTGATGGGGGGGGCAGGGTGGTGCTGGATAAATGGGTAAACCACGCCCAGACAAACTAATGCGTAACTGATCCTGATTATCTCTCACTCTGACGTTTACCTTTATCAGAGGATTATCAGTTCAAATAAATACGAAAAAGAGAATAAATAGATACATTTTAAAGAAAAAACATACTTGGATGGTCGTTATAGACACCTCAAAGACGCTCAACTAAAATTTACTAATAATAAAAATTATAATAATCTTTATTATTTAGCAGTTTTCATACATAAATGCATCTCAAAGTATGTTAGAGACCAGACCATGAATATAAAAGTATAAAAAGAATATTAAACATAATATAATATAATATAAGAAATTTAATATATATTCAAAAGTGTTTTAATGCAGAATGTGAGAAACATAAAAAGTAATGGTAAAAAGTGTAAAAATGTGTGTAAAATTTGTAATTTTATGTATATACTATTTTTTTATACTATTTACTAATTAAAAAGACTATTTCTACATTTTAGGCATAAATACATTTTGCAAAACAATTTAATTTATGGCTTTGGTGTTAAATTTACATGTTTATTTATTAGTGACAAAAAAATAAAACTCTCAAATATGCTTTTCATTTATGCAAAGGCATAGAAAACATTTGTATATACCCTATAATGTATATTTTTTAAAATAAGAATATGCTGACATTTATTCTATTCTATTACATAATTCTAATAAAATTGTATTCATGTTTTTATCAGATCTGTTTATTTTATATAAATGTTTCACCTTTTATCTGTGCAAATTTTACATGCCTCCAAAAAATAATCCAGTATTACACACACACACACACACACACACACACTCTGCTGGTGCATCAGTAATCCTGCAGATGTGTTATTCTGTGTGAGATGTGGAGGGATGGAGTGCAGTAAAGCTCTATTAGGGTTTAATATCTGTAATGCTATTTAGAGCTTTAAAATCTGCTGCAGAGAATTTCTCCATATTTAATATCTCACTCAGCCGCACTCATCATATATTTACAGCATATAACTATATCTATAATTCATACTGTACATTAATACATCACACGACAAGACACGACACGACAGGGCGTGATGATCTACAGAACAGAGCTTTAACCCACTGCTGTAAACCACAACCCCGCTAATGCTCTCAATACATACAGATCTGACTGAGATCAGATTTAGATAAGACTGAGATCAGACTGAGAACAGACTCAGATCAGACTCAGATAAGACTGAGATAAGACTGGGATCAGACTCAGATAAGACTGAGGTCAGACTCAGATAAGACTGAGATTGGACTGAGATAAGACTCAGACCAGACTCAGATCAGACTCAGATCAGTCTGGGATCAGGCTGGGATTAGGCAGGGATCGGACTGAGATCAGACTCACATAAAACTGAGATCAGACTGGGATTAGAATAAGAACAGACTCAGATCAGTCTGGGATCAGGCTGGGATTAGGCTGAGATTGGACTGAGATCAGACTCACATAAGACTGAGATCAGACTGGGATCAGAATAGGAACAGACTCAGATAAGACTAAAATCAGACTTGGATTAGATAAGGAACAGACTTAGATAAGACTAAAATCAGACTTGGATTAGATTAGGAACAGACTTAGATAAGACTGAGAGCAGACTGGGATAAGACTAGGAACAGATTTAGATAAAACTGGGATCAGACTCAGGTAAGACTGAGATCAGACTCAGATAAGACTGGGGTCACACTCAGTTCAGACGAAGAACAGATTTAGATCAGACTGGAATAAAACTGAGATCAGACTGAGAAAAGACTCAAATTAAACAAGTTCAGAGTAAAATCAGATTTAGATCAGACTGAAATCAGACTAAGAACAGATTTAGATTAGACTGAGATCAGACTCAGAAAAGACTCATACCATACTCAGTTCAGATTCAGATCAGATTTCAGATCAAACTGGGATCAGACTGAGATCAGATTGGGATCAGACTGAGATCAGACTGGGATCAAACTGGACCAGGCTCAGATAAGACTGAGATCAGACTAAGATTAACTAAATTCAGACTCGGATTATACTAAGAACAGACTGAAATCAGACTAAGAACAGATTTACATCAGACTTAAATCAGACTAAGCTATTTTATTAAACGAGAGGTGACGAAACTCCGGAGGGCCACAGAGTTCAGAGATAAAAAGTAGATAATTCAGCCTGTAATTTTTTTAATAGAGGTATTTTTCTAAGAAAAACACATACATGGTTGTTCTGGACGGAAATAAAATCACAGAGGAATCAATCATATAAGAGAAAATTACCCCAGAACCCATACTCTTAATTCATACTTTCTGTTATTTAACCCTCCTGTTATGTTTATTTGTCAGGAACAGCAATGGTGTTCCCGGGTCAATTTGAACTGGTGTAATGTTTAATTATCCAATTAATATGCAAAATAATAATTATCCAAAATAATAATTGTTCAAAAAAAAATCCAAACAAGCAGTTTGAATATTTCCTTACCTCTAACAGATAATAGTTCAATTAGGATAATCACTTGATACTCATTTTGCACAAAAAAAAGTGTTTAAACTTTTTTTTTTATATATATATATATTTCACTACTTTACTACTTTAGAAAGGCCAACATATTAGACATAATATTGCATAAAACACATAACATTAAAACATAGCATTGGATCTTGTTTTAGTTTTTGTTTATTGCAAGGGGTTATACAGTATGTTGATTACACTTGTCACACTTTAGCCTGTGTCTGTCTCTGTTATCCTGTCTTGTGTCCCTAGCCATGTGCTTTTTTGAGCACATGGCATTGTTTTGGTTATCCTTCTGTCTCCACCCCAGCCCCGCCCTAGCCATTAGTGTTGTAACCTTGTCTTATTTGTAACCCCGCCCTCTCATGGCTTCCACAGGTGTCCCAAATGTGTGCCTGACTATATATACCCCATGTGCTCCCTTTGTTGCCTGTCGTGCTTTTTTGTTTGACCTCGTCCTGGTACTCTGTTTGAATCTTGTTTAGCTGTGTTTATTGAGCCTTTGACCTGCCATGTTTTTGTCTACAGTATTCTGGTTTGTTTTCTTTTGTCTTTTGTTCTTTTGTTTTCTTTATTCTTCTTAGTTTATTCCTAGTGTTTTGTTTGTTTATTTTCCATGATGAAACTTAAACAAACACTAAGACAAGAGGTTACAGCACTAATGGCTAGGGCAGGGCTGGGGCGGAGACAGAAGGATAACCAAGAAGTTTTATACTGAAAAAATACTTTTCTATAACTATTCTTCTTAGATCTTCAAACTTTCAAAGGTGTCAATTTAACCCAGAACATAACAGGAAGGTTAAGACATGAGGCTGAACCCTGAGGAACATCTTCACCAGACCAGACTTCCAAACAAATCACCATCGATTATCAGATCGTCATCACAGCTGTGTTTCTAACTGAACGTTCTTGTTTGTTCTGGAGCTTCTTTAAGGAGTTCTCTGGAGTCTGAGAGCTGCGTTGGTCCTCACTGGGAGAAGAGTTATGGAGGAATGGATGGATGCGTGAAGGTGTGACTGCACTGCACAGGCATGCTGCATGAGATCAGACGCCGTCTGATTAATGTTCTCAGGGTGGGTTATCTTACTCAGCATCGCCGCTCACCCCGGCTCAGAGAACTCCATGAATCAGACGCTGGAGACAGGGCGCTAACGAGTCCACAGCCCACTGAGTGTGAAAGACACCAGGCTTTAGCCTCAGTCACTGTGGGATTGGGGCTTAGTCCTGAATGGGGATTGGTGTAAGCAGTTGTTGATTGAGATTAGCACCTCCTCCTGCAGACAATCCACATTTAAGACTGGAGCTAAAACCCTCTAAACCCCAAGAGCCTGAGCCTGAACCAACACATCTATTCACCAAACCATCTCTGCTTTTAGAAAGGCTATTCTGTAGGAGCTTCCGCCGGATTGGACGAGATTAACAGAACTTTGGACGTAATTCCATTCAGTCTATTAAAGGGAAACAGTTTGCTGTAGAGCACACAAATACATACGTGTCAACAAAAAAACTCCTCAAAACAATTCAGGCAACTCAGTTTTGGTCAAAACAGCTATATTTAGATCAGCAGTTCTCAAACGGGCCCTCACTGCCCCTGAGACAATTCCTAACACAGCAGAAATGTGGACGGTCTGGTTCTCAGGTTTGAGAAAGACTGATTTACATGATAAAAGATCAACAGCAAGGTCCTGCTAACACTTCAGTCTATAGTGATCTGATCAATAGTGAACAATTAGAGAGTTTTCAAACCTTTAGTTTTTGTTTGCTCTGGTAGGAATCAGTTAATGAGTTTGTAAACTTAGAACGTTTACCTCTTTAATTTTAGTTTAATTTGATTTAGATTTGGTTTGGGTAAGATTTAATTGTGTTTTGTCTGGATTTATTTAGGTTAGGTTGCATTGGGTTAGATGTAGGAGGTATGGGTTTTGTTGAATTGCATTAATTAATTTGGGTTTAATTTAATTTATTTGAATTTTAATTTGATTTTGATTGGGTTTTATTTAGTTGTATTTGGTTAAGCTAGGTTTGTTTGGGTTTGATAAGATTTGACTTGATTTGGTTTAGTTTGGTTGGGTTTGGTTTGGTTTTGATTTGATTGGGTTTAGTTTGGTTGAGTTTGTCTTTGATTTAATTGAGTCTTATTTTGGGTTTGGTTTGATTTAATATGATTTTGTTTGGTGTGGTTTGGTTTTGATTTGATTGGGTCTGATTTAGTTGGGTTTGGTTTGAATTGGTTGGGTTTGGTTTAGTTTGCTTTGGTTTAGTTTTGATTTATTTTGGTCTGATTTAGTTGGGTTTGGTTTAAATTGATTGGGTTTGGTTTAGTTTGCTTTGCTTTGGTTTTGATCTGACTGGGTCTGATTTAGTTGGGTTTGGTTTGATTGGGTTTGATTTAGTTGGGTTCGATCCGATTTAGCTGGGTTTGGTTTTGATTTAATTGGGTCTGATTTAGTTGGGTTCGGTTTTGATGTAATTGGGTCTGATTTAGTTGGGTTCGATTTGGATTAGATTTAATCTGATTTTATTAGTTTGGGTTGGGTTTGGTTTGTCTGGATTTAGTTGGGTTGGGTTTTGGTTTTGTTTGGATTTAGTTGGGTTTGGTTTGCTTTGGTTTGGTTTTGATTTATTTGGGTCTGATTTAGTTGGGTTTGTTTTGATTGGGTCTGATTTAGTTGGGTTCAATTTTTATTTAATTGGGTCTGATTTATTTGGGTTCCGTTATAATTTAAATGGGTCTGATTTAGTTGGGTTCCGTTTTAATTTAATTGAGTCTGATTTAGTTGGGTTCGGTTTGGGTTAGATTTAATCTGATTTGATTAGATTGGGTTGGGTTTGGTTTGTCTGGATTGAGTTGGGTTGGGTTTGGTTTTGTTTGGATTTATTTGGGTTAGGTTGGGTTGGGTTTGGTTTGATTGGTAATTTGTGATAACTATTTAGTTCATAGCATTAAATTAAATAGTGTTCTGGACTAGTACATAAGTCTGGTTTAACCAGGACTTCAGACAATGCTTTACTACCCATACCCTCGTCTTTCGAAACCATGCATTTCTAATGTGTTGGGTAATGGGATTTTGCATTATCTTGTTAAAAAAAACATGAAAAGTTCTGAAAATTATGTTGTTTTAAAGGCAGCCTATGAAAGGGTAGTTTGCAAGAACAGATAATTGTTATTCTTTAAATATACTGTTATCTGTTTTTGCAAATGAACTTCAGATATAGCTGTAGGATCTCAATGTACTTTTCTGCATTAACTCTTTAAACCCAGGTCTTCAGTCTTTAGTTAATCCTGATGCTCAGTGTTTTTTCCTCAGAAACTGCAGTAAATGTGCAGTAATGAGGGTGATGATCTGACCACGCTTCGCCCACTAACGCATTCTTTCATAGTTACTGTTGCTACGCTGGCTCAGTTCCCTTTCAGCATTCTCTCACTTTTACTGTGTTAATTATGGTTTCAGAGCAATATGAGCTTATTTTCCTGCCTGATTTTATACCGTTCACTCGTCCAACAGTTTTACAGATACAGAACACTGTTCCAGCTCCAGACGGTTGGGTCTGATTTGGTGCAGTTCAGGTTTATTTTACAGCTTTATGATCAGGCGTATGGTTTCTGTTCGCAACAGATTTTTTTTACAGATTTGTTTCTGTAAAAGGAAAATATCCAGTACATTTCACAATATCACAATAAAATACAGATAGACTGGTAACAGCCATTCACTCACATGGGGTGTGACAGTGAACATGTCGCCACCTGAGCAACCACCCATCAACCCCATAGCAACCGCAATAGCAACCACAAAGCAAATACCTTGCAACCAATACAGCATCCATCTAACAACCAAGGTTCATTTTTTTTCTCATTCCCTCTCTCTCTCTCTCTCTCTCTCTCTCCCTCATTCCCTCTCCTTAGTTCTGTCTCTCTTCCTTATTCCTCTTTCCTTCTTTCTTTCTTTCTTTCTTTCTTTTTTCTTTCTCATTCCCTCTCTTTTTCTACCTTTCTCTCTGTACCTTACTCTACCCCTCACTGTACCCCTCTCTTTCTTTCTTTCTCCCTCCTTACCTCTCTTTCTTTCTCTCTGTCATTCCCTCTCTTTCTTTCTGTCTTTTCAGTCGTATTCCTTTCTTTCTTTCTTTCTTTCTTTCTTTCTTTCTTTCTTTTTTCTTTCTCATTCCTTCTCTTTTTTACCTTTCTCTCTGTACCTTACTCTCACTGTACCCCTCTCTTTCTTTCTCTCTCCCTCCTTACCTCTTTCTTTCTCTCTGTCATTCCCTCTCTTTCTTTCTGTCTTTTCAGTCATATTCCTTTCTTTCTTTCTTTCTTTCTTTCTCCCTCATTCCCTTTCTTTCTCTACCTTTCTCTCTGTACCTTACTCTACCCATAACTGTACCCCTCTCTTTCTTTCTCTCTCCCTCCTTACCTCTCTTTCTTTCTCTCTGTCATTTCCTCTCTTTCTTTCTGTCTTTTCTGTCGTGTCCCTTTCTTTCTTTCTTTCTCCCTCATTCCCTCTCTTTTTCTACCTCTCTCTGTACCTTACTCTACCCCTCACTGTACCCCTCTCTTTCTTTCTCTCTCCCTCCTTACCTCTCTTTCCTTCTTTCTCCCTCCTTACCTCTCTTTCTTTCTCTCTGTCATTCCCTCTTTTCTTTCTGTCGTGTTTCTTTCTTTCTTTCTTTTCCCTCATTCCCTTTCTTTCTCTACCTTTCTCTCTTTCTTCTTTCTCTACCTCTCTCTGTAACTAACTCTATCCCTCTTTTTCTTTATCTTTTTTCACTTTACCTCTCTCTTACTCTATCTCTCTATCTCTCTCTCTCTCTAGAAGCAGAGAGTAATGAAGAAAATAAAAGAAGTAGAGAGTGAGTGAGGGAGACAGAGGTAGAGTAAGTAAGGGAGGGAAAGAGAGAGAGAATAAGAGAGAGCGGGTGGAGGGGTGGTAGAGAGGGGGAAATCCTCTCTTCTTTTCTGTGAGTGAAGGATAATTTCCTGTGACTGGTTTTGCCAGGCCGGGGGGGTGGATGGGGGGATGGGTGAAGACGGGCGGTACCAGGATGACATCATCACTCTGGTGGAAGGTGGACCGAGTCAACCTTCATCTCCGTTTCAGTCGTATTCTCAGATAAAGAGCTCAGACACCGGCTGTGGGCTCCTCTTTAACCCTTTCAGACCTGATTTATGTAGGATTCATTAAATAAATAAACACACAATATAACAAATAAATAAAAAATAGAATATAATATTTGTATATTGTGTGCAATCATTTGTTTATCACTTATTGTTATTTAATATACCTTTAAATATATTTTAATTCCACACACATTTTAATATATATATATATATATTTATTTATTTTTATTGCAGTGGGTGGGGCTAAGCTACTGTTTGATTGACTAATAAATGTCTATTCTGATGAATAATAGGTCTTTTTTAAATATAGCTACATATTTAGTTCTGGAAAAAAATAAGACCACTTTAAAATGATGTGTAATATAATCAAGAGGAAGATGGATGATCACAAGCCATCAAACCAAACTGAACTGCTTGCATTTATTTTTGCACCAGGAGCAAAGGCATAAAGTTATCCAAAAGCAGTGTGTAAGACTGGTGGAGGAGAACATGCTGCCAACATGCATGAAAACTGTGATTAAAAACCAGGGTTTCTTTGCATTATTTGAGGTCTGAAAGCTCTGCATCTTTTTTGTTATTTTAGCCATTTCTCATTTTCCGCATATAAATTCTCTAAATTACAATTTTTTTTTAGAATAAAGCAACAATATTCATTTTACTCAAACATAAACCTATAAATAGCAAAATCAGAGAACTGATTCAGAATTTGATTTCCAGAGCGCTCTCTCTCTCTCTCTCTCTCTCTCTCTCTCTCTATATATATATATATATATATATATATATATATATATATACCACACCACAATGCACATTAATTGTGTAATTACACATTCTTACCAGAGAGGTCTCCAAATCCCCAGATCTTCAAAACCTACAGACTGTCAATAAACATTAGCTTATTAAAAGATGCTAATGCTTTAGTGCTAACACTGCTAACACCCCCGTCCATCTAATGACTTTACCAGAGCAGCTCTGTGGTCAGGTGATCTGTGGTCGCTGATGAAGGTCTAGAGGAAGGCTAGTGTAATATGATCTGCAGCCTCGAACTGTGCACCACAAGGGTGGGGTTTCTGATAAAGTGGCCACAGCATGTATTTATTGGCTGTTGTTTTTTGGTTATAAATGGCATAGCTAACCCTTAAGGTTAATACAGAACACACGGGTTCATTTCCAGTTTACATTTAAACATAAATAACAAGAGGCTAGTATAACACAGGAAAAAGCAGATAGTAGTTAATAATTAAACATTTGTAACAATTTATAATTGTTCACAGTGGCGTGAACAAGTATTTGCCCCTCTACAAAATTCTTTTGTTTTCTCTTTTTTGTCATAATTATATTTTCTGGTTATCAAACAAATTTTAATATCAGATAAAGATAACCTAAAAATATATATATAAAAAAATGCTTTTTTAATTGAAACTTTTATTTATTAAAGGAAAAAAACAAAAAAAAGTTGGAGGATTTTCCAGCATAAACTTCCTGTTTAAGATCATCCACAGCGTCTCAATCAGACTTTAACTAGACCCTCCAAAACCTTCATTTAGTTTTTGTTTTAATCCATTCAGATGTGGACTTTCTGTTTGTGTGCTTTGGGTCATTGTCCTGCTGCAGAACCCAAGTACACCTGAGCTTGAGGTCACTATAGAACGGATAGTCGGATATTCTCTTTCAGGATTTTCTGGTAAACAGCAGAATTCCTGCTTCCATCTATTACAGCAAGTTCCTATTCCAGCAGCTCCAGACCATCACACTACCACCACCATGTTTTACATTTAGTATGATGTTCTTCTCATCGCAGTTGATTAGCAGGCTTATCAGAACCAATAAAATAATCCATAGCCATTTAATACAGTTAAGTAAATGTTATAAATGCTAGTTATTATTTTATTCAACTAGAAAACATTTACTACATTATTAAAGATTTATTTTCTATAATTAAATATCATAAATGCTGGTCAGCATGCTAAATTTAAACCATCAAAAAAATCTGGATATTTCTGGACGGTGCCTAAACCTTTAGCCATTTATGATGTGACCATATCCATAAACCATATCATACCATAACTTTTTAACAGATAATTAGCTTTTAATTATGATATATATATTTAATGCCTAAATGACTTTTTCACCAGTGTTTTCATTCAGTGTCCTTCAAGTGCTTCCATTCCAGCCACTCAAGTATTACTTTAATATTAATTTATGCTTTAAAGGGGGATTTTTGTGTGGATTGAAGCCTTGAAAACTTAACAACCTAAACTCAACAAATGTCTGGATATTTGTAGATGGTGCCTACATCCTTAGCCGTTTTTAATTGGAATAATAATCCATAGAATGCCATAACCATTTAACGTATAATTAGCTTTTTGTAATTAGGCGTTTTTGTAATTAGGCCATTTATAACTGCTATAATCAGTGCTGGTTAACATTCTAAATCATAGCATACCATAATTTTATATATAATTAACCTTTTCTACGAATTCCTCACTGCTAGCTGCTAATGCTAACACTCAGTAATGCTAACAGGTGCAGTCAGTGTTCCTTCAGTGTGTTTTTTTTATTCCAGGCACTGAAGTATTACTTTAATATTCATTCACTCTTTACGGGGGGATTTATCGGTGGGCTGCCTTTACACTTGACTACCGTTCTGCATTAACACATTGGTGTGCTGAGGGTCTTTAGCATTAATTAATTTTCAAATTCTTGCTGGATATTTGTAGACAGTGCCTAAACCTTTAGCCATTTATAATGTGACAATATCCATAAACCATATCATACATTTTTCATAACTTTTTAATATATAACTAACCTTTAAACTTAAACTGTTTTGAAAAATATCCAGATATTTGTGGACGGAACCTAAATCTTTGGTCATTTATAATTAGACTATAACCATATAGCAACTATAGCACACAGTAACTATTTAATAGATACTTCGCCTTTATTTAGTGATTTTTGTTAAATGCCATGACTTCCTCCTCACTGCTAGCTGCTAATGCTAACAGTCAGTAATGCTAACAGTGACAGTCAGTTTTTCCATTTTTTAGCCACTTAAGTTTTATTTTAATATTAATTCTTTATGGCAGGATTCTTGTGTGGCTGGGAGCCAAAACTCAACAAACTCAACTGTTTTTAAAAATGTCTGGATAGTTTTATCCATAACTATTTATAATTGGAATAATAATTCATAGCATGCCATAAGTATTTAAATTATAATTAGCCATTTATAATTATGCGTAAATTAACTTTCAGATATTTGTGGACGGTGCCTAAACCTTTAGCCTTAAAATCTTAAAATGCTAAATCATAGTATATCATAATTTTTTAAATATATAATTAACCTTTCCATGAATTCCTCACTGCTAGCTGCTAATGCTAACAGTCAGTAATGCTAACAGCTGCAGTCAGTGTTTCTCTAGTGTTTTTTTTTTTTATTCCAGGCACTGAAGTATTACTTTAATATTCATTCTCTCTTTACGGGGGGATTTATCGGTGGGCTGCCTTTACACTTGACTACCGTTCTGCATTAGCTCTCCGGTGTGCCGAGAGTCTTCAGCGTAAATGAATTTCCAGGTCTTTCCGTGAGCCGAGGGCCGGCCGGGCCAGAAGGTTCCAATTTAATGGAGCGCAGTGTATATTTTGCAGCGGGGGGCGGGGCGGCGGGACCCTCAACATGTCAGAGAAAAATGGCCGGTGTGTATCTGTGAAAATACATAATTATAACCCCCTGAAATGGGTTTCAGACGCTCGGCTCGCGCAGAGAGGGGGTTAGCTAAACATTTCAGTGTCAGGATCGCGGCAGCTCGAGCAGCGCGGCTAATAAATGCTTTTCACAGCTTGTGTTTTGCCTTTCTGAAACACTTGGGCCGGCCGGTCAGCGCCGGACTCCAAGGCCATCAATTACCCGGCTGCGCGTCAGCACCGGCTCCCCGGTGTTTCCCTTCAAACTGTCCGCCTGACAACAGCGCCGGACGCAGCACTGCAGCTTCAGCTGTGGAAACACAAACACCGAGCGTCCAGATGCTGCTTTTACTGAATTCAGGTGTGAAAAACTAGCAGAGACTGAACTGAGCTGATGCACTGAGATCATCTGAAACTGTGCATCAAAAAACAACAATACAAACAGTTTTTTGTTTGTCTCGTCAGACTGTTTATATGTTATACGCTCTTCCGTATGTGTTGTCTTGTCTTGTTTTGTCTTGTATAGTCTTTTTTGTTTTGCTTCATCTTGTCTTTTCTTGTCTTAGTTTGGTTTGGTTTAGTTTGTCTTGTTTTTTTCTTGTCTTGTCTTGGTTTGTTTTTTCTTGTTTTGTCTTGTCTTAGTTTGGTTTTGTCTTCACTTGTTTTGTCTTGTCTTATCTTGTCTTGGTTTGGTTTGTCTTCTCTAGTTTTGTTTTTTCTGGCCTTGTCTTATGTCTTGTTTTTTTTTATCTATTTTATTGTCTTGTCTTAATTTGTCCTGTCTTGTCAAGTCTTGTTTTGTCTTGTCTTGGTTTGGTTTAGTTTGTCTTGTTTTGTCTTGGTTTGTTTTGTCTTGTTTTGTCTTGTTTTTGTTTGTCTTGTCAGATATGTTTTATGCCCTCCTTTATCTGTTGTCTTGTCTTGTCATGTCTTGTGTAGTCTTTTTTGTATTGCTTCGTATTGTCTTTTCTCGGCTTGTCTTGTCTTAGTTTGGTTTGGTTTAGTTTGTCTTGTTTTGTCCTGTCTTGTCTTGGATTGGTTTGTGTTGTTTTTGTCTTGTCTCATCTTGTCTTGTTTTAGTTTGGTTTGCTTTAGTTTGTCTTGTTTTGTCCTGTCTTGTCTTGGTTTGGTGTGTGTTGTTTTTGTCTTGTCTCATCTTGTCTTGTTTTGGTATGGTTTGTCTTGTTTTTTCTTGCCTTGTCTTGTTTTTTTTGTCTTGCCTTGTCTTATGTTAGTTTGTCTTGTCTTGTTATGTCTGGTCTTGCTTTGTCTTGTTTTTATCTATTTTATTATCTTGTTTTTAGTTGTTTTTGTCCTGTCTTGTCTAGTCTTGTTTTTTTCTTGTCTTGTCTTGTCTTGGTTTGTCTTCTCTTGTTTTGTCTTGTCAGGCTATCTATATGTTATATGCCCCCCCCCCCCTTATCTCTTGTTTTGTCTTGTCATGTCTTGTCTAGTCCCCTTTTTTGTCTTGCTTTGTCTTTTCTTTTCTTGGCTCGCCTTGTCTTGTTTAATCCTGTTTTTTTCTTGTCTTGTCTTGGTTTAGTTAGTTTGTCTTCATTTGTCTTGTCTTGTTGGTTTGGTTAGTCTTCTCTTGTTTTGTCTTGTTTTTTGTTTGTTTTGTTAGACTGTCTATATGTTATATGCCCTCCCAGCCCTTGTCTTGTCTTGTCATGTCTTGTGTATAGTCTTTTTTTGTATTGCTTTGTCTTGTCTTTTCTTGCCTTGGTTTGTTTTGTCTTGCCCTGTCTTATGTTGGTTTATCTTGTCTTGTCTAATAACCATTTTTTTAAATACAAGTCTCCCCCTTCTAAGTATATAACTGTTATACAGCTACACTGTTATTATTTTATACAAAATCAGTTTTGTTTTGTCTTGTCTTGTCATGGGTTGTATAGTCTTTTTTTGTCTTGCTTTGTCTTGTCTTTTCTTGGATTGTCTTGTCTGGTCTACATCTGTTTTTTCCTGTCTGGTCTTGCTTTTTTCTTGTCTTGTCTTGTTTTATTTTGTCATGTCTTGTCTATTAAACATTTTTTATATACAAGCCCCCCCCTCCTTTCTAAGTATATAAGTGTTATATAGCTACACTGTTACTATTTTATATATGTATATAGTGTAAGTTTTGAAGTCTTGGTAAGTTATATGCTTGTATGCTTATATGACTCTATATTATTAATACAGCTACTAGCAAACGTAAATTAACTATATGTGGTATTTTTTATTCCCATATAAATTCAGTGCCTGCCTTTCATCAGTGGTTCACGGTAGCATCCTGTGTTTATGTACGGTAGCTTATAGAATGTGTGTGTGTGTGTGTGTGTGTGTGTGTGTGTGTGTGTGAGAGAGTGTTCCCGGAGGAGGCTCGCTCTATTATTTCAAGATTGCATTAGCCAGATTCCATTAAAGCAGCAGGGCTGTATATTCAGCAACAGGACACCCCCCCACAACACACACACACACACACACACTCTGCCCCCCAGCTAAAGTGGGCCCTAGAGACCTCCACTTCATTGTACTACAACAGTGTACCAGCATGATCCACCGTTCTAACACACACACACAGTGGTTTGTTTTTATACAGTGTCAGAATATGTGCTCATACATATTAGTTCATCTTTTAGAATTAACATATCATTGAAAAGTGACTTTATTTCAGTAATTCAGTTCAAAATGTGAAACTCATATATTATAAAAAATATATTACACACAGAATGTCAGGTGTGGAGCAGAAAGAAGACAAGAAATCCAAGTAAAAAACAGAAAACCAATAACCAAACAGAAATAAAACGAGATAAACAAACCATAGAAACAAAAAAATTCAGAGCCTAGAAACCAAGGAAAACCACCAACCAAACAGATGTAAAAGCGTTTAAGAAAACAGGAAACACAGGGCTATAAATACAGACACAAGGTGGGAAATGAAACTGGGAACACCTGGGGTCAGGTAACAAGGGGGCGGAGCTACAGAGAAAACACAGGTAAAAACACTAAAGCAGGAGACATGGGAGGAACACACAGGACCATGTGGGAAAGATTATTGGTTACAGCCAATAAAAACTCAAAAATCAGTGTCTCAGACAAAATTAGAATATTTTATAAGACCAATTGGTACTTTTTGCAGTGTGGGCAGTGTGCCAAGTCCTGCTGGAAAATGAAATCCGCATCTCCATAAAAGTTGTCAGCAGTTCATTAGGCCTACAGCAGTTCTTCTCCTGTCAGATTAACTCTAATTCTAATTCTCTTCTTCCTTTGCTGAAACTGAGACTCAGTCCTTAATCATGTTAATCTAAAGAGCTAAAGGCTAAAGCTGCTGTTTCCATGTGGATCAGCAAGACGTGACTCTTCCTGTAGCAGTTTTTTTTCTCCAGTTTCTAAGACTCTGAGTTTGAAGGTGTAGGAAACAGTCCTCACCGCTCTCTGGCTTCTGTATCTGTAATTTCTAATCTAAAGAAAAGAAATACTTCTACAGAGTTCTCTGTGTTTCTGTGTTTTATTTCTAGGTATTATGATGCTGAAAGTGTGAATACTCCAGCAGTAACTCCATCTGTTCCAGCACTGATTTACTACAGACTAAGAGTTTAGAAATTGACATTTTTTAATCAATTTCTAAAGCTCAGTTTATTGCCATTAATAGTTACCAGCTATTTGCTAAAAAATACCCCCCCCCCTTTTTTTTAAACCATATGTGATTTTTAAAACTTTTTTTTTATTTATTTATTTATTTTTTTTACAAAACATGTTTACAATATACTAATATAAAAAAATGCAATGCAAAAAAAAACTTTTTTATACAGTTTTTAGTTCATTTATTTTCCATAAAGGCCCTTTCAGTTTACTGCAAACCTAGATATTGTACCATTTCCAATTATGGACTGGACCTAAAGAGCTAAAATGGCAGAAATAAAGGAAATAAAGACGAATTAAATAATGATCTAAAACCTTTGACCAATATACGTGTGTTTGTGTATAAATGACATCATAATTCTTTAATTCACGATATTTGAGTCCTGATAATGTATGAAAACCAACACACATCTTTATCAAACACACACTGCCCTTTCTATACATATGATGTGCACCTGATATGGACAGTTATATATCCCAGTATATTACCTCCCTACACACACACACACACACACACTCCTACACACACACACACACACACACACACACACACACTCTTACACACACACTAACCCACACTCTTACACACACAATCAGCTTGAAGAAATGAAGAAGGAAAAAGACATTAAGTTCAACAGCAGGTTTAAGGATGCTCATGAGCGTCCTTTATATCATAAATATAAACTATACCTGTATAAGCAGGTATAGTTAACTCCATCAATCTTACCCCTTTTTACAAAGGATTATTGCATTACAACATCCATTCATCACCGCCATGTGCATTCATTGTATACAGAGTGTGTGTGTGTGTGTGTGTTGTCTCATGCTCAGCATACAATAAACAATAAGGTATAGATGTGAGGACAATACAGAAGCTTCAAAACAGGAAGAAACATTACAAACAACACATCCATTATAAACAATGACAGGAGTGATGCTAAGACTCACAACTAAAGCCCTAAAGTAACTCTGCTGACGTGTAGCTCCGCCCATTCCTAATAAGTTTCAATGAGAAAACAGCCCTGCCCATTTTCCAACAAATTTTTCTCAGTGTCCAGCGATTCAAATTGATAGTTTTCTTTGTTTTAATATCACCACATTTTTCAGTTCAGAACCTTTATTCTGCTGTTTTATTGTCAGAAGTAGGGGTGTCACGATACCAGAATTTGGACTTCAATACTGATACTGATATTTAGTATCATGGTTCTCGATACCAAACAACACTTACAAGAAAAAGAACAAAAAAAGACAAACAATAAAATTGTCATACTTTCTACTTTCTAACTGCTGTATCAGATTACTGACTCATTTGAAGCTAATAACTGGGCTATATACAGCACTGAAAGCATCAAAAGCTAAAGAACTGAATTGCTTGTGACTACATAGTATTAAAAAAGCATTGAACGTTCGGTGCTTCGTTCGGTGCAACTCTAGTAAGAAGGCGGAGCTACACTAAGGACAGAAATTATCGACAGCCATGGCTGGAACAAAGCGCTCGTCTGCACTACGTGGAGTAGCTGAGTCGAGTTGTAGGAAGCTAGCTAACTAGCTAATCATGCTATTCATTAGTCATGTGATGTTGGTTGTGCTGCTGGTTAACAAGCAAATAAACAAGCAAATGGTTTGGTAATAAAATACATCAACTGCAGAAACTGCACAAACTGGGAATCCAGTGCCAAAATCTGCTCTGCTCCTGGTCATTTCGACTGTGCTGTAAAACTCAATGAAGGCAGTCTGAGACTGAGACACTTGGTCTGGAAGAAGGGGCGGGTCTACGAGATAAGTAGCCATGATCTCACCAGCTCTATTCCTTCAAGTTTCGGTTTCTTTTAAAATGAGCCGTTTAAGGGCTCTGTCACTTTATTCAAATAAGCTGTTGCTGTTTTACAACATGTTAGTGTTAGCTTGGGCTGAATGCTAAAACACAAACAAGCTAGTTTATGCTTAACTGCGATAGAAGCACAGAATCGATGACTTGCCACGAGCAGTAGGTATAGATCCCTCTCTCAGAAGAAGTCTGCTGGCTAATCCTGTTGTGTACTATCAGAGGTTACAAAATGGCATAACAGCATAACAAAATGGAAATGTTTCTTCTTCAACTATGTTTGATGGTGAGGGTTCTATACAGCTCAAAGGAACATTTGCTTCATACTTTGTCTGAAAGGGTCTTTCAACCGCAGACTGAGAATCACAGCAAAAATCACGTAGTATAACCCCATCTTTAGATTAAACCTCGCTGAGGCGTTTATTTGCTGTTATTCCTGTTAACTGTTGCTCCTTGTTGGTTTATCGCCGGTGAGGGAAAGAGCTTTAGGAGCTCCGGTTCTCAGAACTGCTAGAACGGCGTTCTCGGTGCGTGGGGTTTAAAATAGCAGAAAAGGCTGTAATTGAATTGAACAGGCCTCTGGATCTGCTCAGGTTGACGCTGCGGTGGAAAGAGTTTCTGAGGGAAACCACCGGCAGACCCGGCCTCTTTAATAAAACACACCTGCTGCTCAGATCCAGAGCCCTGAAAGACTTAAACTGCTCAGATCAGACCTGCTAGATTAGGACTGGAACTAAACTCTGCCAGGCTGCTGCGGATCTCTCGGCTGCACGTCACGCTTTACCCAGAATTACTCACGAAACCCAGGCAGGACCTGCAGTATACCAATAACGAGCCCCATATGGATTATATAAGAGTTATATGTAATAAGGAGGAAAGTGCATTTCCTGAAGGAAACGAAGAACCGCCACAAAGTGCATTCCATTCCCAGACCGTTGCTAGGCCGTTGCTATGAGACCACCAGGATAAAACTGTCGCTGTGGTGTTCATAAGTGGTTATAATTGTATCCTAGATGAACGATGAAAGTATGAATCATATCATAGTATCGTATTGTTTCATACAGTATCGTATCATACTGTATTGTATCTTATTACATCATACCGTATCGTCACATTTCATATTGCATTATTATATTGTCATGTATTGTATCGAATCATACAGTATCATTTTATAATATCGTTTTGTCTAATATCATATCGTATCACACAGTATCATCACATATCAAATCGTATCATACTGTATTGCACATATCGTATCTTATAATACTGTACCATATTGTATCATACCGTATCGTCGCATATCATATCACATCATATCGTATTTTATCAAAATGTACTATATTGTCTCCTATTATAACATACTGTATTGTATCAAACATTATTATATTGTATCGTATCATACCATGCCATATTGTATCATACCATGCAATATCATCTCATATCATACAGTATTGTATCACACTGTATTATATCAAAAAATAATTATCAAAACGTACTATAACGTACTATATCGTCAAAACGTATCAAAACAAACTATATCGTCTCATATTATAATATTCTGTATTGTATCAAACAATATTATATTTTATCATACCACGCAATATCATCTCATATAATATCATACAGTACTGTATCACACTGTATTGTAACAAAAAATATCGTATCATACCGTACCATATTGAATCATACTCTACTGTCTTATATCGTATCATACCATATCGTCACATATTGTATTGTTTCAATGGACAATATAATTTCATATTGTATCATTTTGTATTGTATCAAACAATATCATATCGTATTGTATCACACGTACCATACTGTATCATACCGTCTTGTCTTATATCGTATCATACGGTATTGTCACTTATCGTATCGTATCATACTATATCCTAATGTACAATATCATCTCATATCGTATCAAACAGTATTGTATCATATTGTATTGTAACAAGCAATATCATTTTGTATCGTATCATATCGTATCATACTGCATTATACCAAATTGTCTCATATCGTATAATACCATAGTGTCACATAACCTATCGTATCATACAGTATAATATCATATCGTACTTTATTGTCTCATATCGTATCATACAGAATAATATCGTATCGTACTTTATTGTCTCATATCGTATCATACAGTATAATATCGTATCGTCTCATATCACATCGTACTGTATAATATCGTATACAGTATCGTGCAGCAAATATAGTGTAACACTGACAGCAAACACATCAGTGTTAAAGCAACAGTTACCACTATTGTGTAGCTAGTTGGATTCTAAGAAGGTGGTAGCTCTGGTGGTAGCTCCACATGGTAGTCTCCAGATGGGTGCTATGGTGTTGCCAGGTGGGTGATATGGTGTTGCTAGGTATTTATCATAGGGTCCTATAGGCTCCAAAGGTTCTTGATAGTGTTGCCTGGTGGGTGCCTGGATGTTGCTTAGTAGTTGGTAGCGTGTTTTAGCTTATTGCTTTAAATGTTATTTTAGTGTTCCAGGTGGTTATTATGGTGTTGTTAATGCTATTAATGTTGTTAATGTTTCTATAGTGTTGCTTTGGGGTTTGTAGGGTTTTCTAAGTGATTGCCAGACTGTGGTGATTGGTGTGATGTCTAAGGTGGTTGCTCAGGTGTTAACAGTGTATTTTTGTATTTTTTCGTCTTATCGTCACAAAAGAGTAACAGTAGTGAACAGTAGAGTAACAGAAGTGGTTTAGGGCCTTTTCACACCAGCACTATTTGAACCGTTTGGTTTGTACCGTTGGTGCGGTTCGATTGAGCATGTGTGAAAACAGCTATGAACAAATGCTGTCTCTGCTGCTCGATGCTGTTTACACACTGACCGCTGTGCTGCATTCACTGCTCGCAGCCACGCACCTAAAATTCACACAGCACAGATATACACACTGGAACACAGAATCTTTTCACTATTTTTACTTTCTTGCTCCTTTCACACAGATCTGACCAATCAGAGGAGACGATGTGCTCGCGTGGTTTATTGGTGCGCATGTTGGTGTGTTTAGGTTTATGCCTGTGTGAAAACAAACCAAACAGAGGGAGAAACACTCCAAATAAACTTAAATAAACTCATCAACTGATCTAGATCATAGAAATTTTCACAACTACAAGTGTGAAAACATCTTGAATATTTCGTAAAAGTCCCCGATGGTTCTGAGAGCAGCGTTTCTTCAAAACTGGAATCAAAACATGAGTAAAAACAGGGTCTGAGGCCACTGCCGAGGAAGTGATAAGGTTGCGAGTGCGTGTGTGTGTGTGTGTGTTTTGGACTGTGTCAGAAGTGTGTAAGTGTGTGTGTTTGTGTGTGTGTTGGCGGAGGAAGAGGAGATGCACTGTGGCGACAGCGCGCCCTCCGTTCTCCACCCAGCGTCGCACAATGGAGGAAGTCCCTGGCCATTATGCATTGTGTTTAGCGGTGGAGGCAGCTCGAGAGGCAGCTCGAGAGGCAGCTAGGGAGGCAGCGCCGGCTGCCAGGTACACGCCATGGTCAGGGCGCGGTGCCAGCCGGGCTGAGGAGGGCTCTCTCACAGCAGGGGAAGAAAGGCCCTCAGTGTGCGGCTAAAACCACACTAAACCACACACACGGCTCAGCGGCCCATTAGCGCTAGCATGTGATTTAAGGGCTTTAACTGATTGGACGACTGGGAGAGTCTGCTCAAGTGTTTAACGCTCAACATCAACTTCTACTGACTGTGGCCACTTTATCGGAAACACCTACCTACTACGGACCATGTGTTTCTACTCACTGTGAGCACTTTATTAGAAACCCCTACTATTACTTTATCTTTTGCTTCCACCTACTGTGGCCACTTTATAAGAAACACTACAGACCATGTGCTTCCACTCACTGTGACCACTTTATTGGAAACACCTACTGATCTACTTTATCTTGTGCTGTGGCCACTTTATTAGAAACACTTACCGTATTACTATACCTTGTGCTTTCACTCACTGTGGCCACTTTATTAGAAACACTTACCGTATTACTATACCTTGTGCTTTCACTCACTGTGGCCAGTTTATCAGAAACACTTTCTAATATGTTGCCCAACTCCACAAGCATTTAGTTAAACTCCGCCCACTTGTTTGACTTATTTAGTTGGTAACAGCAAGATGTTGGCACCACTGTCCACTTTCCTAAAATCTACGCAATTATAGATAGCAAAAATAAGCTTTATAGAATCTATATAATACTAAATTATTAAAATATTTAAAGCAAAAACCCATATTTTCATATAACTACAAAATAAAGTAAGATCTGTGTTTTATTAGTACCTTACACACACCAAATCACACATCAACTCTTTTCTATTGGCTCCTGGCATCAGTTAGTTGCATAATGAGTGTGTGTGCCCAGACCTTATTCGTCATCAGTGTGTAGTCTTTCCTCACAGGGCTACCTTCTCATGTGTATTCAGTTTTATTAATGAATTGACTGCCTGGCCACAGTGCTGTAGGCTATAGGAGCAAGTTACCATTTTCTTTACTATACATTTACATGCTTACTGAAAACTGCAATTAACTGCAATTAATTCTAAACCCTTTTTTGTGATGCTTATTGCTATCTTAAACCTCACCAACAGTCCATTTTAAATAGTGACAAAGTTTATGAATATATCTAGGCTGATGGGTGTGGTAGTCTGGAAATGAGGGGTGTAAACACAGGTGATTAGATCCCTGAAAACAGTCAAAAGTCAGGCATTCATTGCTATCTTGGCATCACAGGCATGCTGCATGTACACCCCTGCTCGCACACATGAACACACAGCAGCACAAACCCAACTTTTACATCAACAATAAACAGAATATTAAATACAATAGCTCTGTTATTTTGAGAAGAGTTTGTTGGACACGTCCAGGTAGCTGTGCTGTTAAAATAGCAATCCTTCACAGTCAGAGCTCACCTGACTCTTAAAGGGAATGATGAGCGACAGAGAGACACGTTGACTGGTTCATTTCACGTTATGCCCAAAATTAACCACAGCAATAATTAATTAAGATAAATAATACATTGTTTTCCGCGCAAGGGGTCCTTTTCCTGCCATTTTATTTCTAATTTTATTTTATTTCTAATTTTTCCCATTTTCTCCCCAATGTATACAGCCAATTACCCAACCCATTCATTAGGACTGCCCCCATCACTAGTGTAGCCCCAACACACCAGGAGGGTGAAGACTAACACATGATTCCTTCGATACATGTGAAGTCAGCCACCACTTCTTTTTGCTCGGTTCCGATACATAAGCTCACAGACGTCCTGTGCTGCGGACATCACCCTAGGAGTGACGTGGGAAGAGAGCACCATCTACCCACCCAGAGGGCCAATTTTGCTCCCTCTAAGCGCCGGCAGCTTGATGGCAACGCTGCATGAGCGGGGGTTCGAACCTGCGACCTCCCGCTTATAGTGGCAGAACTTTAGACCGCTGGCGCCCCTCTTGTTCACTTGTTAAAATGAGTTTAACTTTTCTGTTTTGAGAACTTAACACTTATTTTCTAAATGTTTGCTGAACTCTTTTATTTTCACTTGTGTGAAAATGTGAGGAAATTAAGTTTTAGGTCCAACTTCTTTAGAAATCTAAATTTCTTTTTTTTCTAGAAGTTTTAAGCTGCACTATGCATGCAGAGTGAAGAGACTGAAGAGAGAGAACAGGTCTGGATTGCTTTGGAGTGGGTTGCCTCTTCATCTCATAAAGCTGTCTATTGTTAGCAGTGAGAAAATGACACATTCGCTGCGAATTCGCTTTCATCTCCACCATCCGACACACGGCGGCTCACGCCTCGCGCTGACACCAGACTGCACACGCAGCAGGTTCCAGACCGTACGAGCACAGCTGAGGCACGAAGGCGAAATATATATATATATATATATATATATATATATATATGTGCTTATAAATATAACGGACGAGGGGCGAACATCTGTTTGGCGTCACCGAAATGAGGACCAGGAGAGTGCTTTAAGCTGCGGCTCAGACTCCAGCCTAAGAAAACTAGCTGTCGTTACGCCAAATGACTTACGACGGAGCGCGGCGATGATTAATCTGCAGAGAATTCTTTAACGCAGACGCGGGCGGGCGAGCCAAACGCGGCCCAAACGACGTGTGAATTTCCAGCTCCGCCAAACAGCGAGGCGTATCTCCAGCCTGGTTAGCAGCGCAGGAAGATCTTCAGAAATATCTACACAGCAATAACATCCCAGAGCCAAGAAGCATGATCTCAGCGTAGGCCTTTCCACACGCCAACCGGTCCGCCGTCAGCCGCGTGAGCGATGGGCTTGGCTCCGAGGAACGCTGCTAATGTTCTGAAAGTCTGAATCTGCTCCGGAGCTTAACGATGGTCCGATAGGTCCAGATCTGTTCGCTTGTTATAAATATATTTGGTCAGCTGGTCCGGCCGCTGCCAGAACGCTGTTCTCATCCAGATGGAAATCCAGTCTGCAGCCTTTACTCACTGCCAGTGTGGAATGTTTCAGATCAGGATGATACTGTAATGTCTCTCTGTCTCTCGCTGCTTGGTGGGAGGATATGATCCCATCCTAATCAATCCATCTGTGTTCATTACAATAGTGTAGATACTAGGGTTTAATAAAATACTTCTGTAGAAGTTGAAGAAGTATCAACTCAAGCTTTTTACTATTTAAGCAAAAGTGTTTATAAAAGTACTGGTTTCAAAACTACTTAAAAAGTATAAAAGTAATATAAGACGAAAAAATAAAGACATTAGGCTACATACGTCTGCTATGTTCTTGCTGGATTGTGGAAGGGGGGGTGGGGCGGCGTGTACAGGTGTGATGGATCACAGTATAAACCAATAGTGTAAAGTTCTGGTGGGCAAACATGGCGAGTGGTGCCAGGCTGTTGTTGTATAATATATATACTGTGGTGTACTGTACTATACTCTAGTGTAGAGTACGTGGCAAGTGGTGGCAGGCTGTTGTTGTATAATATAAGTATTGTTCTGTACTTGTGTGTGTATTGTTCTGTAGTGTAGAGTACTGTACTATACTGTAGTGTAGTGTAGTTTAGAGTATGTGGCGAGTGGTGGCAGGCTGTTGTTGTATAATATATATACTGTGGTGAACTGTACTATACTGTAGTGTAGTGTAGTGTAGTGTAGAGTATGTGGCGAGTGGTGCCAGTCTGTTGTTGTTTAATATACATACTGTGGTGTACTGTACTGTAGTGTAGTGTAGAGTATGTGGCAAGTGGTACCAGGCTGTTGTTGTATAATATGTATACTGTACTGTACTATACTGTAGTGTAGTGTAGTGTAGAGTACGTGGCAAGTGGTGGCAGCCTGTTGTTGTATAATATAAGTATTGTACTGTACTATATTGTATTGTACTGTAGTGTAGAGTATGTGGTGAGTGGTACCAGGCTGTTGTTGTATAACATGTATACTGTACTGTACTATACTGTACTGTAGTGTAGTGTAGAGTACGTGGCAAGTGGTGGCAGGCTGTTGTTGTATAATATGTATACTGTACTGTACTATACTGTACTGTAGTGTAGTGTAGTGTAGAGTATGTGGCGAGTGGTGCCAGGCTGTTGTTGTATAATATATATACTGTGGTGTACTGTACTATACTGTAGTGTAGAGTATGTGGCAAGTAGTGGCAGGCTGTTGTTGTATACTATATGTACTCTAGTTCACTTTACGATACTCTAGTGTACTGTGCTGTAGTGTAGTGTATTTTACTGTAGTATAGAGTACGTGGCGAGTGGTTTTAGCCGTTTGAACAGTAGCGTAGCTGCTGTGAGCTGAAGCTCTGAGGGGCTGTTCTGTAGTGTAGTGTAGTGTAGTGTACTGTAGTGTACTGTAGTGTACTGTAGTTTACTGTACTGTACTGTAGTGTAGTATAGAGTACATGGCGAGTGTTTGAGGCTGTTAGCATAGCCTCTGTGAGCTGAAGCTCTTAGGGGTGTTCTGTACTGTAGTGTACTGTTCTGTAGTGTAGTGTACATGGCGAGTGGTTTTAGGCGCTTGAACAGTAGCATAGCGGCTGTGAGCTGAAGCTCTGAGGGGCTGTACTGTAGAGTAGTGTAGTGTAATGTAGAGTACGTGGCGAGTGGTGCCATGCTGTTATTATATAATATATGTACTGTACTGTAGTGTAGTGTAGTGTAGATTACTGTAGTATAGAGTACGTGGCGAGTGGTGCCAGGCTGTTGAACAGTAGCGTAGCGGCTGTGAGTTGAAGCTCTGAGGGGCTGTAGCGGTGGGCCGTGGGCGAAGCGTGGGCGAGACTTGTTTCATGCTCCTCGGCCCGTGTTATGCCTCCCATTTTCAGCCTGCCAGCCTCCGTGATCCGGAGCCTCTGAGGGACCTTCGCTCACAGTCGGAGTAAAGAAGGCAGAGACACTGAGATTACAGACCCTCATACAGCCTACAGCCTCCACTGAAAGGGAGGAAACCGGCCTGGAGGGGGGCGAGATGCTCTGATGGGCAGTTCAGCAACAATAACCAATAATTAATGCCACAGTGTGATCAATATCTATAACAACAAGTGACTATTAGGCTCTTTTATGGTTTCATTTTTTAAAAATTATAACACAGAGGATATGGCTTGTAAAGATCTGGATTTTAATGCTATTTGGAAGGAGGATAACAGTTAAACATGTAGTCATCGTTGCTATCTTAGACCCTGTAAACAGCTTATTTTCACGCCTTCCTTCTGCATCCTTTAAATAGCAACAGTGCTTCTGAATATATCTACGCTGATGGGCGTGGTGGTCTGGAAATGAGGCGTGTTCAGGTAAATTTATGGAGTTTTGCTTGATTATCTTGGCAACAGAAAACACAGGAGCTCCACTGACTGATTTGAACCCTGACAACAGTTAACGCTCATGCGTTTATTGCTATCTTGGCAGTAAGTTGTCAGCACAGGCGTATCCCCTGCATACACACCTGCTCGTTACAAGCCTGCATTGAGTACATATCTAATAAAATACTAATTTAATAAAAGCCCATCTTTGTGGATTCCCACCTTTTAGCCCCCTAAAACCCTCACTCCTGCTTCACCCCAGGTAATTTGGTGGATTCCTGCTGTTAATTTCGTAAATGAGCTGCTGGAGCTCCTTCACAGTGTGAACGAGCAGCTCAGTTTCCTCTGCTGAGAAGCGTTTGTTGGACACGTCCAGGTAGCTGCACCGTTAAAATAGCAATCCACCAAAGTCAGAGCTCACCTGACTTTAAAAGGGAAAGCTGAGCAAAAGATGCACCGATTGCTTTATTTCATGTTACGCCCCCAAAATTAACTGCACCCATGATTCATTAAGAGAATTAGTGCTTGACTTTTGTGAGATTTTCGAGTCATGCAAGGTGTACTTTTCCTGTTGTTACGATAACAAAGACTCCACTGAAATCCAAGTTCAACTCATTCTTATAGACAGTCTGGCACGACTACCCACCAATGTTCATTTCTGTTGGTTGATTTCTTTTGGATACTAATGGTTTATTAATGATGAATAGTGTATGAGTATACCTGGAGAGACCTGAGAACAGTACTTTATCTGAGGAGCTCCTGCTGCTGCTTCTCACTCTGTATGAGTGTTTTTATCAGAGTAAAATAGAAAAATAACAGCAAACAGCAATTATTCACTCAGAAAAGTGACAAATGGAACTGCGCAATCAATCCACAGCTCAGAGAAAGGTCCTCTCACCCCTTTAGATGAGCCCAGAATTCAGCTTAAGTGATAGAACTCCTGAAAACTCGAAACGAAGTGCAAATAAACTTCAAGAGCAGCAACTACACCCCTTTTAAATGTGTTAATACTGTAGCTTGAAGGATAATTTTAATGCACACTGAACTGAATGTATTTGTTAACTGGAGAAAGAAGTTAACAAACTTGACATCAAATGGAATGAATGTAGCTTCTGACTAGCTTGTGACGTAAGCCTCTAGTTATAATCTTGAACAAACTTAGTAAGCAGTGTTTTACCAGTTAGTCACTCTTCTGATGTTGTCCAGCCTTCATAAACACACTTTCCTCGTAGTCAGCATAGCATAGCATAGCATATTGCTAACTCGACACACAGAAGGACATTAGCATTTGGTTTATCCCGAGTTCCACATCAGTCCTGCAGTAACCGTCAGCAGGAATTCTTTCCAGCGGGACTCCGCAGCTTCCAGAACCTTCTGTTTTATTGCGCTTCGAGTCGACAGTACTGAGAAAACAACCGCAGAACTCAGCGAAGTCGTCCTGGTGTATGTCAGGCCGAGGCCTGATTAAGCTGCCGACTCTGTAGATAAAAACGACACGTGAGGAGGACCAGACGCTCGCTCTCTCTCTTACACACACACACACACACTCTGTGTTTTCCTGCCGTTGTGGGCTGTTTCCATAGCTGTCGGTATGAGTATACATAAAAGCTCCTCAGATCCACTTAACCCAAACCAACGTCTCCTTACATACTACTGCCAAAGGTCCCCACAACGTCAGAGCTGCCATGTTTTATCATCTCTCGGGTCCCCACGAAGGCAAGAATACAAACGAAAACATATATGTACTATAAACACACAGTATTATCTGTATTAGTGTTGAACTTAGTGGTGTAGTAGCTCCATCCTGCTGTTCCCATATCTTAACATCCTTAACCTCAACCTCACCCAGCTTTAAACACAATAAACATGATGGATGCACGCAAACGTACACACACACACACACATACACACACACTCACACAAATCTTTGTATGCTTACATTATGACCACATCCTTGTTTCTACACCCATTATCCATTGTTTCAGCTGCAGCTACTACAATAATTACAGACTGTAGTGTCCATAATACTTCATTACTTTACTGAAGTAGAAATGTAGGTTTTCTATACTTTACTGGAGGAATTATACTACATTTTTTTACAGTTTCACACAATTATCTGAACTTTCTACTCCTTACATTTTAATAAAAACAACCTCATTGCTCCTATTTCATTTCAGCTCATTTTTATTCTGGCTTCTCATCGTTCAATAAAACCCCTCTCCAGATAAATCTCTCCTCCATCCAGATAGAGTGAATCTGATTGTGATTGGATGTAGAGAAGTATAAACATATACCATTCCGACTCCCTATTGGTTTATACTGTGATCCATCACCTAGTATGAAGATGATCCGTGCAGAGACTCAAGAGACAAACTCCAGACAAACTCCATGCAGTCCAACTAAGCTTCTTTAATATATTTACATTCTACATATAAAATACATTCATTTACAATATATGAGCATATATGCAGCTGAAACACTAGGGAGAAGCCTAGTGCAAAATCCCAAACTATATTATCAACATTAACATTTTAACATTGGGAGGGCAATATAGGACTCTGTGGGCGTGGCCTAAGCTTTTGTTCTTAATGGCTATTTTATTATTTTTTCTCCTTAAATTACTTTTACTTTTATACTTTAAGTAGTTCTGAAACCAGCACTTTTTAAACACTTTTAATTAAAGAGTAAAAAGCTTGAGTTGATACTTTAACTTCTACAGAAATATTTTATTAACCCAAGTATCTATACTCTATTCTACCTACAGAATTATGAAAATGGTACATTTTTATTCAGTTTGTGTTTTATGAAAAATACGTACAAATATTTCTAAATATAGTGTTTGTTCTGGGAATCTACTGAATATTCAGTTCAAATTCTGAAGGTTTAATCACTATACAATTTAAGTTATGCATTTCTACTAGTTATACTCTTTATATTATAATAATTTACTGATTATAGAGTTTAAATTGTGAAAGTTTATTTATTATTCAAGATTAAGTTCTGAGATTTTTACTGATTAAATTGTGTAATTTATAAAATCTGATTATACGGTATATCTTCTGAAATTGTACTAATTCTAGTATACATTGGCTTTAAGGATAAAAAAAAACATTATTTTTGACCAATTTTACTGTTTAATTTAGAAATGTAATACATTTTATTACAATAATTATAACCAATTTATGGTTAAGATATATAAAGTATTTTTTACTTAATTTGACTTATTATACTGCTGATTATATTAGGTTTATTATAGCATTCAAGTTAATGATACTTTATACTGGTATAAGCCTTTATTGATTATATTGTAAACTTTTAGTAAAGATATTTACTAAATTATAGCGTTGACTAATAATTTTTTTTCAGAGAGTTTATCAATCACATTTTATCTACTACTTGAATTAATTAAAATATTTTTCCTGATTATAAAAAAATTAACATATTTTAATGTGAAATAAACTTTCATTCAATAAATTGTACAAGTTAGGAGATCTATTTAGTAGTAACCTCTGTTATGACACTTTGTTAGGATGCAAATCCGTAAAAAGAATTATAGCAACTTGACCCAAAAATACTAATTCTAAATGTAAATGTCTGGATTCCTAAATAAATCTAATCATTGCAGGGCTAAAAATAAATAAATAAATTAATACAGTACCAGTCATAAATTTGAACATCTTAAAATTAGTGTTTTAATTTTTTCTGCATTGTAGATTAATAATGAACTCATCCAAACTATGAAGAAAAACATTTGGATTTATTTAGTAAACAAGAACTTGTTAAACAAACCAGAATATTTTGTTATATTTTAGATTCTCCAAAGTAGCACCTCTTGTTTAGATGATCAGTTTTGAACATCTCTGCTGGATTTTCTCAGTCAGCTTTGTGAGGTAGAGTCAACTGGAATTCAGGCTTTCAGTTAACAGCTGTGCTGAACTAATCAAGAGTTAATTACTTGAATTTCTTGCCTTTTAATGTATTTGTAATGTTCTAATCCATATTATGAGAAGCAAGAACTACTCAACTAAGTCAAGAAAAAAGTCAGTCTGAAACATTTCAAGAACTTTGAAAGTATCCGGTCACCACAAAGACCGTCAAAAGCATTATAATGATGGAACTGGTACTCATCAGGACCGCCCCAGGAAAGGAAGAGCGAGAGTTACTAGAGTATTTTGGTTTGTTTAACACTTTTTTGTGTTAAACTTCATAGGATAAAAAAAGTATTGTACATGTTTTACTAAATTACATTAAAACATTTTAAGTACTGAGGATCAGCCGTACTTTTTACGTTAGTTTTTTGAGGAACGGCGTTCAGTATTGAGGCTGAAGCTTCAGATCCGGGTGTGTTTATGATTATGAAAACATGCAGATAATAAGGCGTGACCAATGGTTTAGTCTGGTTCCGTTAAGCGACTTCTTGATGTTTGGCATTGGCCCCGCCCCCTTTTCCCCATTCTCCCCCCCAAGCAGACACAACACACTGTTTCCAGCGTCTGGCAGCGTCCCCCGTTAATCAGCCCCTTTAAATCTGAGGGCAGCAGCGGCGTTCTGCAGAACGCAGGGTGGCTCTGGAGCTCTCGGCCGGAGGAAGGAAGCCGGGCTTTCAGTGCTCGTTTGACTGAAAAGAACTTTTTTTTTAAGAATTAAAGTTTTGTTTTAAGAATTCATGTTTTTTTACTTCGGTGCCCCCCAGCAGCAAGACCTGAGGAATTACAAGGGTCCACCTTAACATTCAGCTTAAAATACCCTATATTAACTGGAAAATATATACACTTAAACTTTTATTTTAAAATAACAGCTCTTAACCTGATATTAGTGGCTGGTAATGTGTGTAATTATGCGTATTTTTGAATCGCTGGGCTGATTTATTTATTTGTGGGACCGCGTCTTTGCTGATGCCGCCTGTTGGAGACATGGCTTAGCATTTCTGCACTGTGCCTATATGGGATTCAGCGCCTCCCAGTGGTGTTTAATGACATCGCATATGGTTTGTATTTGGTTTGTAAGCGCTGCATCGTTGCTAGGTTACCTGTATGTGGTGGAGTGATACATGGAGAGCTTCGGTTACAGTGCATTACTGGCTGATAACAGCGCTCATAAAATACTATAGTACAGTAAACTATAGTACAAATATTATACAACAACAGCTAGATGTTTGGCATTGGACCCACCCCCTTTCCCTCATCCTCCCCCACCAGCAGACACAACACACTGTTTCCAGCGTCTGGCGGCGGCCCCCGTTAATCAGCCTCCTCAAATCTGAGGGCAGCAGCGACGTTCTGCAGAGCGCAGGGTGGCTCTGGAGCTCTCGGCCGGAGGAAGGAAGCCGGGCTGAATGAGGGGAAAACTGTGTGTGCGAGTGTGTGTTTGTTTGCGAATGCAAGTGTGTATATATGTGTGTGTGTGTGTATATATTTGATGGATGGCGGCAGGAAAAGGGCTGGGATAATGCGCTGATGCTCTAAGGGACGTTATCATGGTGAAAAGGTCATTCCCATGCACTAAAATAGCCCCTGCTGACCATTAGCCGCGTGAGACCTCCTGAACGTCTTCAATAGATGGAAGCTGATGGAGGATCAGCTTCTCTGGTTAAATACGGATACGCTAAATAAAGGAGGCGTTACGTTTGCGTGATTTAAAGATGTAGGACAGCGTGGGGCATAATCCAACATGGGGTCAGTTCAAAGTAGCACTGATAATTTAATGTACGGGTGTTCCCTGGAGTTCCCATAACTCGTAAAGGTTCATTATAGACAAAGGTCATGATCATGTTGGGATTATAGCTACATAACCTTTGATCTGTTCTTTTTTTTTAGAGCAGAATGTCTTTTTCCAACTTCAAAAGCACTGGAACAGTGATAGCTTCACTACCTACTATGCTATCTGTTAAGCATGGGGGTGGTAGCATCATACGTTGCCATTTTGGAAGCCAGTGCAATAAAACCACTCTTGTGTTGTTGGACGAGGCTGGTAGCAATGTTGGACCATGCCTGTAGTGATATAAAGAGATGAGATAAAGTGAGATAAAGTCTCTAGCCACTATGCTAATATCACTGTAGAAGTGTGGGACGAGGCTAATCATACTAATGCTGTGATAGCAGTGTTAAATTGTGGGAAAACGCCACTACAACACAATTACAGCAACATTATATATATGTATTTTTTTTCATCCATTAATAGCTGAAATGTGTTCCTTTAAAGTAATGAAACATACCAGTCCTGCTTAAAATTTTATAATCATTTTCTAACATTTTCTAATCTTAAATGCTTTTATTGCGGTCATTTTCACCTCTGCAGTGCCCTCTCAGGTTCAACTGTGCTATAGAACAGAATGATGTTAATCAATAACACCATGCCCCTGCTGACGTCCAATCATCTGTGTCTCACTGCCATTAGAGGTACACTGCTCAGCCCAATCAGCTCTCCCTCCTGACCCGCCCCTAAACCCATACATCACCCAGTGCAACTTTCAAACTTCCCCTCCAATTTTTTTGCATTTTTCAATTTAGAGCTGAGGGTGGAGTCAGCTAAAATCAGGGGGTGTTGGTTACTCTTTAAATTAATACAAAGAAAAGAGGCCACAGTTTCTAATAAAGAGGTCACTGATTGGAAATATAAGGTATAATAGTTTGTAATAAATTTTCCAGTAATTAGGGCTGAACAATTCATATTATTTTAACATTGATGTCGCAATATACACATGTGTAATAGTCACATCACAGAACATGCTGTATAAATTGATTTTTATCTCCCTAGTAGTAGCATTTATTTTTCTCCAATCATCAATACACAATTCCTGTATTTCTTAAATATTGTAATATACAGCTCTAGAAAAAAATGTAGAGACCACTTTAGTTTCTGAATGAGTTTTTCCGATTTTGATATTTATAGGTTTATGTTTGAGTAAAATGAACACTGTTGTTCTTATTCTATAAACTACAGACAACATTTCTCCCAAATTACAAAGAAAATATTGGCATTTAGAGCATTTATTTGCAAAAAATGAGAAATGGCTGAAATGACAAAAAAGATGCAGAGCTTTCAGACCTCAAATAATGCAAAGAAATCAACAAGTTCATATTCATAAAGTTTTAAGAGTTCAGAAATCAATATTTAGTGGAATAACCCTGGTTTTAATAGCATTTTTTGGCATGTTCTTTCTCCACCACCAGTCTTACACACTGCTTTTGGATAACTTTATGCTGCTTTACTCCTGGAACAAAAATTCATGCAGTTCAGTTTGGTTTGATGGCTTGTGATCATCCAAGTTCCTCTTGATTATATTCCAGAGGTTTTCAATTTGGTAAAATAATTTTTAAGTGGTCTATAATGACGTAGAACAAAAAGATAACACAATGTACGTTTTTCCCAGTATCGCACCGCCCTAGTCACAACGGTTTAGCATCCACAGGTGTGAACAGAGAACTTTAGGAGAACTTTGTGAAGTGATATTAGACCGGGTGAGCGTACAGCCTCCCTCCCTCACTGTGCTTCATCCTGCCATCATACCATTCACCAACACCAAGAGCCAAACTGACAATACTGCCTGAATTTAGCTACAGGCTGCACTCAGCGGCAGCGGCCTGAGCCGAGCTGACACGCCGGAGAGCCGCACGGAATCATGGGAGTTTGGAAGATGTGCCCGTTTCACTCAGGACGCTGTCATCCCGTCCGGACTCATCAATCAGAGCCCAGAGACACAACCTGAGTCTGGAGATACAGCAGGCTGGACCATCTTCCAGATCATCTCCAAAATACACTGCTTTATTAGAACACTGCATACTCTACCAGTGGCCAATTTATTAGAAACACCTATCTAGTACTAACTACAGTTTATTACAAACACCTACCTACAGTAGTTTCTAATAAAGTGGCCACATTGGGTGGAAGCATAAGGTCAGGAGTACTTAGTAGGTGTTTCCAATAAAGTGGCCATAGTGAGTGAAAACACATAGTCAGTAGAAGGTAGTAGGTGTTTCCAGTAAAGTGGCCACAGTGAGAGGAAGCACATACTCATTAGCAGGTTGTAGGTGTTTCCAATATAGTGGCCACAGTGAGTGGAAGCATAAGGTCAGTAGAAGGTAGTAGGTGTTTCCAGTAAAGTGGCCACATTAAGAGGAAGCACATAATCTGTAGTAGGTAGTAGGTGTTTCCAATAAAGTGGCCACATTAAGAGGAAGCACATAATCTGTAGTAGGTAGTAGGTGTTTCCAATAAAATGGCCACATTGAGTGGAAGCATAAGGTCAGTAGAAGGTAGCAAGTGTTTCTAATAAAGTGGCCACAGTGAGTGGAAGCACATAGTCATTAGTTGTTTGTAGTTGTTTCCAATAAAGTGGCCACAGTGAGTGGAAGCGGATGGTCAGTAGTAGGTAATAGGTGTTTCCAATAAAGTGGCCTCAGGGATAAAGTGGCCACTAATAATGTGCTTCCACTCACTTTGGCCACTTTAATAGAAACACCTACTACGTATTACTGTATCTTCACTTCCTCTCAATGTGGCCACTTTATTGGAAACACCTACTACCAACTTGTTAAAAACAAAGATATGTAAGAGTGTAAAAATCTGATCAAAGAACTGGAAAAGCTTTTCCTTTAAAATCTTTGAAAAATAGCACCATCTTGAGGCCACCATATACTGTACTTACTGGATACTGTAATCTCTTGCCACATAAATATAAATGTAAATATTATTTATTAATTGATTAAATAATGATACATTGCAATGTTGATTTAAATTACATTTAAATTTAGAAAAAAAAAATAGATTTTAACTGGCATGCAAATACATTTAAATAGATTTTTGAATTAGAACTAGAATTAGAACTACTGTTCTTATTTATTCCAAACTCATCCAAACTGTGAAGAAAAACATATGGATATATTTAGTAAACAAAATTGTTAAACAAACCAGAATGTGTTTTATATTTTACATTCTTTATTTTAGATCATTTTACTCTGATGTCGTTATTCTATATCTGTTGGTTAAGTGTAGTACAGTGGTTACTCCCACAGTTCACTGGTACTCTGCCCAAACGCTTTCCTCCTCAGAGGCTTTTAGTCTAATTTCCTGTAACTGCTCCTTTCCTGTTTCACACTTTTTGTTTTAGCCATTTTTCTTTTTGTTTCTGACAAAAAAAAAACCTGATGTAAATCAGATTAACTGGCAGAGAAAGGTCTGGAAAATCTGTTCCAAGGTCTGTTTAAAAGTTTGGAATTAAAAAAGGACAGCATAGATTCCTAATTTTAGAGCCATAATTCCAATATTCCAAACCCTTGAGTAGATTTCAGACTTTACAGTGATGATTTTAAACATTTGAGCAGTTCTTTTTTAAACTTTAAAGATGGACCTCAAACTTTAATCACAATTCTGAACTATAAAGCCACTTTAAAATTTCAAATAATTAAAAAATAATTTTAAACTTCATGACGGAAAATCTTTGATCATATTATCATACAATTCTCAAATTCTGGAATTTCAAACTTTTAATAATGATTCAAAACTTTAGAGACACAATTCTAAAAATGTTAGGATTTATTTTGGTACCACCTTTATAAAGGGTTTAGAAATGGTTTACAATTAGTTTATTAATGGTTACTAATAAGGTTGTAGATGCCTTACAAATCATTAATAATCAGTTATAACACATACGTAGAAAGGGCAACAATATAGATGTATACAATATAGTAATTTGTAATTTTTTAAGTAGTTTTTAAAATAGGTAATTTTACTTTTACTCAAGTACATTTTGACACAAGTAATTTACTTCGCTACATTGGAAAACTCCCAATTACTGAGTAAAATATAAAATGCTGGGAAGAAATTTGTCTGAATTGTGGAATAACGAGGCAATAACGTCCTCATGCAATACAAAATGTGCCCCTGCCCAACTTTTTAACAGTAAAGAAAAAAAATGGATAATTGGATAAACCTATACCACTTCTTAAAAATGTTTTATGGGGTGGTCTGAACAAAGTAAAGATACTTTTACTTAATCACAGTTGTTCAGTACTTTTTCCACCTCTGGCTAAAAGTGGTTTAACCCTTTATAACCCTACTAAACATTAACAATCTTAAATCCAGATTCTGATGGTAACTAGTGGTCTAAACTGGTCCTTGATGGTCCAGGTGGTTTCTTGTTCTAAACAGAGCTAAGCTAAAGGCGCCATCCTGCGGTTATAACCTGTTATTACACACCTTCACATCTTCATCACTACTCCCAGAAACAAGAGGACCAAATTATACATCATTCCAGTTTCTAAAAACTCTTCTAAAACATCTAACTGGGCGTAAATATCCCAGTACAGTCAGAGTAATCAGACTGATGAAGAGATGATCGGTGGTGTAAGTGAAGGATCTGCTGTTACTGCTTTTGTTAATATATATTTTTCCTGTATGAAACTCAGAGATTCCTGGAAAATGAAAGTAGCGGCGCTGAGGAGGAGTTTCGATTTCTGATGAAGAGAACCTGAGCTCAGCTTCCTCCAAACTCCAGACCACAGACTACAGCAGCTGCGCTGAGGCACCTGACGTCCGCGAGGTTGCTACGGTAGGAGGTTGTTAAGGGACCTTAGGTTGTTAAAGTTGCTACAATTGGTGGTTGCTGAGGTATTTATGTTACTAAGGTATCTGAGGTTGCAGAGTTAACTGACGTCCGCGAGGTTGCTACGGTAGGAGGTTGCTGAGGTTCCTAAGATATTTAAGATTACTATGGTAGGAGGTTGCTTAGGTTTTTGAAGTTGCTACAATTGGTGGTTGCTGAGGTATTTATGGTTACTAAGGTATCTGAGGTTGCAGAGTTACCTGACGTCCGTGAGGTTGCTACTGTGGGAGGTTGTTAAAGTATCTAAGGGGGGTTAAGTAATTGACATCTGTGAGGTTGCTAAGGTACCATAGTTAGCTGAGGTATCTGAGGTTGCTACAGTAGGAGGCTGCTGAGGTATCTGAGGTGGCTAAGGTACCATAGTTTGCTGAGGTATCTGACGTTGCTGAGATATTTGATGTTGCTAAGGTAACTGACGCCTGTGAGATTGCTACTGTAGGAGGTTTCTGAGGTATCTGAAATTGTTGCAGTAGGAGGTTGCTAAGGTACCTGACACTGTGAGGTTGCTAAGGTGGGAGGTTGCTAAGGTGTCTGAATTCGACGAGGTACCTGACGTCCGTGAGATTGCTAGAGTAGCAGGTTGCTAAGGTATCTGAGGTCGCAGAGGTACTAGATGTCTGTGAGGTTGCTACTGTAAGAGGTTGGTATGTGTTAAGTGGTAAGTGTTGTAAGGTTAGTAAGTGGCTGCTAAGATACCTTTGGTTACTGAGGTTGCTACTATAGAAGCTTGCTAAGATACCATAGGTTGCTGTGGTTGCTACAGTAAGTGCTTGCTATGGAATCTTAGCTTGCTATTGTAGAAGGTTGCTAAGGTACCTTAGGTTGCTGTGGTTGCTACAGTAAATGGTTGATAAGATACCTTAGGTTGCTGAGGTTGCTACTGTAGAAGGTTGCTAAGGTACCTTAGGTTGTTTTAATTGCTACAGTAAGTGGCTGCTAAGATACCTTAGGTTACTGAGGTTGCTACTGTAGAAGGTTGCTAAGATACCTTAGGTTGCTTTAATTGCTACTGTAAAAGGTTGCTAAGATACCTTAGGTTGCTGAGGTTGCTACTGTAGAAGGTTGCTAAGGTACCTTGGGTTGTTTTAATTGCTACAGTAAGTGGCTGCTAAGGTACCTTAGGTTACTGAGGTTGCTACCGTAGAAGGTTGCTAAGATACCTTAGGTTACTGAGGTTGCTACAGTAAGTGGTTGATAAGATACCTTAGGTTGCTGAGGTTGCTAGAGTAAGTGGTTGATAAGATACCTTAGGTTGCTACTGTAGAAGGTTGCTAAGATACCTTAGGTTGCTGAGGTTGCTACTGTAGAAGGTTGCTAAGATACCTTAGGTTGCTGAGGTTGCTAGTGTAGAAGGTTGCTAAGATACCTTAGGTTACTGAGGTTGCTACAGTAAGTGGTTGATAAGATACCTTAGGTTGCTGAGGTTGCTACTGTAGAAGGTTGCTAAGATACCTTAGGTTACTTTAATTGCTACAGTAAGTGGCTGCTGAAGATAACTTACACACTAAGAAAAATAAGAACAGATTTGTACTTAAAAGAGTACAAAGCTTGTCGCTGGGGCTGTACCTTATATTGACTATATCAATATACAATACAATACTATACTATACTATACTATACTATACTATACTGACTATACTTTATAACATTTTGTACCCATATTTATGTTAAAAGTAAAGATTGTAAAGATTATAAATCTTTTCATCAAATGAATATATTTTTTAATGAAATATGTATAAATAAAAAATACATTTTATAAAGTGTATCAGTACAGTGATACTGAATGTAACTTTTGGTTTGTTAAATGGTTCAAATCTGTACTTCCTGCTGTTCGGAAAGACTTCGGAAGCACATCTAAACTCTCTAAAGGCCAATATTATATCTTTTACGGTACAATTAACAATTAACAAGTGAACCTATGAGTACAAGAAAGTACTTATATAGTACCTCTGTTTTTAAGTGTGTAGGTTGCTGAGGTATCTGAGATGGGTTCCACGCTGAATGAGCAGTATGAGGAGAAGGTCAGGCCGTGTATTGATCTGATAGATTCTCTCAGATCTCAGGGGGTGGAGAAGGACCTGGCGCTGCCCGCCATCGCTGTTATAGGAGACCAGAGCTCCGGCAAGAGCTCCGTGCTGGAGGCGCTCAGCGGGGTCGCCCTACCCAGAGGCAGCGGTCAGTCATCCATATATACACTTATATACTCTTATATTCATTTATATACACATATATACACTCATATACACTTATATACACTCATATACACACTTACATACACTAATACACACTTATATACATGTATATTCACTTATATTAACTCTTATACACTTACATACACACTTATATTCACTTATATACACTTATATAAAATCTTATACACTTACATACACACTTATATTCACTTATATGCACGTATATAAACTCTTATACATCTATATATACACTTATATTCACTTATATACACTTAGATACACACTTATATTCACTTATATACCCTTATATACTCTTATATACACGTATATTCACTTATATACACTCATAACACTTATATACACTTATATTCACTTATATACACTCATATACATTTATATAAACTTATACACACTTACATACACATATATACACTTATATACACACTTATATACACTCATATTTACTTATATACAGTTATATACAGTCATAACTCAGCTATTTTAACTTTATATATAACCTTTACAGCACGTTATGATCCTGCTACAGGAGCCAAACACGCCTATCAGCAGGTCTAGAGTTTCATCATTTAATAAATTAAACAACTTAAATGTTCCATAAACTTTCCATTTTTTTATCTACCTTTTTAAAATAATTAAAATCATCATATTGAGTCTTTTCACTCATTCGTCCAAGCACCAAGTGCTTTTTACTGTACTGTTACTATAAACAGCTCTGGAAAAACATATATACATATATTCCATTTTACCAAATGGAATATATATATATATATATATATATATATATATATATATATATATATATATATATATATATATACTGTATATATATATATATATATATTTTTTTTTTTTTTTATTGCGTATGAATGAAAAAATGCTGTCTTCTTTTCCAGCCCAATATACAGAGCTTTATAAAAAGTACCACTTTTTTTAAATTATTAAAATAGCACCAGTATAAATGAATAATACGGCACCTGTACACATAAGTAGATATATTTAATAATGTATTTAATAGTGACACCTGCCGGATACATTCTGTACTGCAGTAACAGACATACTTAAAGTTATGTATAAATATCACTAAGATTATTAGGTATTACTTGAGTATTTGAGGTGTTGTTTCAAAAATCACACAATTATTTAGAGCCTGTATAGTGATTCTAACACCAGTCATTGTCTATTAAGCTCACAAGGAAGAAGCGTTAAAATAGTCCTCTAAAGCACACCTGGAGAACAGGTATAACCGGTTTATAATGCAGCTTAAACAGAAAAGAGAAACCCGACCCGCTAAAACAACACATTCAAATCTTCTGTTGTATGTTTTAAAGCAGGAAACTCACTAAAATATGCACTTTATCCATAAGTGTAGCCCCGCCTTCTTACGATAATACAGCAGAATAAGGTTTATAAACTGATTTTTGGGGTAAATTAAAATGTGATGATATTAGCGAAGGGAAAACTACCCATTGGAATTGTTGAACATTACACTGCAGTACTGCAACCAGCCAGCAGAGGTCACAATCACAATGCAAGACATTATATTTTCATAGGATTTTACATTACGATATTGCTGGAAAAAGGGTACCTCTGGTTTCCTTTATCTAACAATCCTTCACAGTATTTTCATATCACTGTTAAAAATGCTGATAATTACAGGTGTTGGACAATGAAACTAAACCACCTGTCATCATTTTAGTGTGGGAGGTTTCATGGCTAAATTGGAGCAGCCTGGTGGCCAATCTTCATTAATTGCACATTGCACCAGTAAGAGCAGAGTGTGAAGGTTCAATTAGCAGGGTAAGAGCACAGTTCTGCTCTAAATATTGCAATGCACACAACATTATGGGTGAAATACCAGAGTTCAAAAGAGGACAAATTGTTGGTGCACGTCTTGCTGGAGCATCTGTGACCAAGACAGCAAGTCTTTGTGATGCATCAAGAGCCACGGTATCCAGGGTAATGTCAGCATACCACCAAGAAGGACCAACCACATCCAACAGGATTAACTGTGGACGCTGTAAGAGGAAGCTGTCTGAAAGGGATGTTCGGGTGCTAACCCGGATTGTATCCAAAAAACATAAAACCACGGCTGATCAAATCGTAAGAGATTAAAACATTCTTTCTTTTCTCTCTAAAATTCACGTAAAGGTATCGTGACGCGATGTCCTCTGGAGCTGAAGATGAAGAGGTGCCGGGAGGAGGACAGCTGGCACGGGAAGATCAGCTACGACGGCTACGAAGAGGAGTTAGATGATCCAGCCGAGGTGGAGAGCAAGATCAGAGAAGGTACGATATCTACGATTGTAACATGAAGCGAACAAAATGAGCATTATTGTAATTTTGAGAGATAAAAGCTTTCAGGCAGTTTTCATACATAACACAAGACAACCTGTGCACAGTCCTGAATGGAACCAAGCTAAGATTGGTTAGCTAGAATCCCTTCTAGACGACCAGCTAACAAATTAGTGCCCATTCCAGCAGTAGAAAGCTTATTCCAGCTTTCAAATGCAGATTTTACCCCAAGTCTCCTCGTGATTCAGGGGATGTGTGTTTGCAGGGTGCTCTCTTCGGCATAGATTAGTTACCCAGCTAACAAATTAGTGCCAGTTCGATCAGTATTAAAGTTAAAGCCATATCAAATGGAAGCTTTCAGCAAGACTACAGCTTTTAATCTCTATGGGCCCTTTAATTAAAAATACTAAAGTTAATGTTTCATTATTCCATGTGGTGGCGCTATAATCAAATGAATAGGGTTAATAAACCTGCAGTGAAAAATACTGGTTGTTAAGTTCTGTTAAAATAACACCAATTAATAAAACACCAATAATCCAAAATTTATGCAAGTATTTTATGCAAGATTTCTCATAATAATTATCCCATTTTATCCAGTTACTGTCAATTTTAATTTGAATTTAATTTTTAGCCCAGGATAAAATAGCCGGGGTTGGAGTGGGGATCAGTGATGACCTCATCAGTCTGGAGATAACTTCTTCCAACGTTCCTGATCTCACACTTATCGACCTGCCGGGGATCGCACGAGTCGCCGTCAAGGGCCAACCAGAAGACATCGGAGACCAGGTACCCAATCACTGCACTGATTCACAAGCACACACCTGCTGTTCCTAATGAAGTGGCCAATGAGGGACAGTACAGACAGTTAGCAAAAAGAGTGGGTAGGTGTTTCCAATAAAATGGCCAATGAGTGAAAATTGAAGGTAGGTGTTTCCAAAAAGGTGGCCAATGAGTAACAATTAAAATGTGGCCAGTGAGTGACAGTACAAGGTAGTACAGTAGGTGTTTCTAATAAAGTGGCCACAGTCAGTGAAGCACAAGATATGCAGGTGTTTCTAATAAAGTGGCCAGTGAGTGAAAATAGTAGGTAGGTGTTTCCAATAAAGTGGCCAATCACTAAAAGCTCAAGCTATGTATGTGTTTCCAGTAAATTGGCCAGTGTGTAAAAGCGCATTGTATGTAGGTGTTTCCAATAAAGTGGCCAGTGTATGAAAGCACATTGTATGTAGGTGTTTCTAATAAAGTGGCCAGTCACTAAAAGCTCCAGCTATGTATGTGTTTCTAATAAAGTGGCCAGTGAGTGAAAGCAAATGTCAGTGCAATAGGCGTTTCTAATAAAGTGGCCAGTCACTAAAAGCACAAGGTTATATTCATGATTCTAATAAAGTGGCCAGTCACTAAAAGCGCAAGGTAGTAAAGTAGGTGTTTCTAATAAAGTGTCCACAGTCAGTAGAAGCACAGGGTACTACAGTAGGTGTTTCTAATAAAGTGTCCACAGTCAGTGGAGGCACAAAGTAGTACAGTAGGTGTTTCTAATAAAGTGTCCACAGTCAGTGGAGGCACAAAGTAGTACAGTAGGTGTTTCTAATAAAGTGGCCACAGTAAGTGGAAGCACAATGTAGGTAGGTGTTTATAGTAAGGGGTTCAGGTGTTTTAACGCTGTAAAAACCTCTCGCAGATTAAGAGGCTGATCCGGAAGTTCATCACCAAGCAGGAAACGATTAACCTGGTGGTGGTGCCGTGCAACGTGGACATCGCCACCACTGAAGCTCTGAAGATGGCTCAGGTGGAGGATCCGAATGGAGAGAGGACTCTAGGTCTGTTCATGGTGGTGGATGAGGTGTTGGTGATCAGATACAGCAGTGCTGCTGGAGTTTTTAAACACCTTGTGGTCTATCCTGTGGGTACTGAGCATTGTTGCGTGTTCTGTTCACTGCTCATCAGGCATCCTGACGAAGCCGGACCTGGTGGATAAGGGGACGGAGGAGACGGTGGTGGAGATCGTTAATAACGAGATCATTAATCTGACTAAAGGCTACATGATCGTTCGCTGCAGAGGACAGAAGGAGATAATAGACCGCGTGTCTCTGACTGAAGCCACGGAGAAGGAGAAGGCCTTCTTCAGGGATCATCCTCACTTCAGGTGGGTCATGAGTTCTTCTCAGGGTTCCAGTTTTACTGGTGATCAGTCAGAGAGTGCAGTTGCAGCTTAGCAGTGATGCTATGATGTAGGTGCTTGTTGCTAAGGAGTGGTTGCTAAGGTGTTGCTACAGTATTGGGGTTGGCTCCTGAGGTATTGTTTGGTGGTTGCGATTTGAAGGAAATGGTTGGTGAGGTGTTACTAGACAGTTTCTAAGGTGTTGTTGCTAAGCAGTTGCTAAGGGCTTTGCTAGGTGGTTGCTAAGATGTTGTTACAATGTATCTGTTAGGCCAACACTATTTTAATTTAAAGTAATTAACATTACTTACGAGAGTAATAAACAATGATAAATAATGATTAAGTAATGTCTCAACTAGTAATTAATTGACACTAATTAATACCTAATTAAGACATTAGTCAAAAATGTTCTACTGATCATTAATGTCTTAACTGGCGTCAATTAATAGTTAGTTGAGATATTGGTACATAAGTCCTGATAAGTACTGATAATTAACATACACTTATTGTAAAGTGTTACCGCTGATAGTGTTAATGTGTTGCTAGGTGGTTTCTAAGGTAAAAGTGTTGGCTGCTATGGTATTTTCTATGCTATAGGTGTTGGTTTCTAAGATGTTTCTTAATGGTTGCTAAGGGTTGATTGTAGTGTTTCCACTGTTAGTGCTAATGTGTTGCTAGGTGGTTGCTAAGGTTAAAGGTTATCCACTTGAGGATGCCCCACAGATGCTCAATTGGGTGGGTTTTGTGCAGTTTCTCAGTTTTAGGATGTTAATAACCTTCGTATAGCCTAGGCCTTCATTGTGGAGAGCAATAGTTTTGCTTTTCTCATCCTTAGAGAGTTCTTTGCCATGAGGTGATTTGTTGAATATCTACTGGCCAGTATGAGAGAATTGTACTTGAAATGCCAAAATTAACAGCCCTGCTCCTTATTTACAACATAGACCTTATAATGATACCAGTCACATGATACCAGTGAGGGAAAATGGCTAAATAGGCACAATTTATACAATACTTTACATAGCTTCACTGTTGCCATCACCACTAGAGGGCACAGTACACCAGACTGTCAACTCATGCCTATAGATTTACAGTATACTGCATTTATGGTCACTCTGCACCCCCTGAGAATCCCTCTACTCCTTATATCTAGAGTCTAGGGGGTTTCAACCATAGTACTGTAGAATATATAAGAGTATGACAGTAATAAACATTGAAAAATAGTTAAATGATTACATTATTAAACTTTACTTAAGCAATAATACACTCGAGGTTTGTGCTATAATGTGTAATATTGGCAGTTTGCTGTGCTGTGGTCTTAAGCACGAGGCCACAGGACGAGTATTACACGTTATAGCACGAACCTCGAGTGTATTATTGTGATTATACCACAGTTCCATTATCACTGTTTATTGAAAGATTTTAAGTTAAAAAGGAGGAGAAAATATGATCTGTTTTGTTATAAAAACTCCGCCAGTTGAAATAGTTCCATTGCTGCTCTGTTTGTAGCTGCGCTGTTTGGTTTGTAAGCACTGCATTGTTGCTAGGTTAGCTTTACTCACGCAAATAAACGTTTTTTCGGTGAGAAATCTGTGAAATGATTAAAGTCCAGCACTCGTTTATATAAAAGAAAATGTTTCCACCTTTCCACTTTCCACATTCAGCTTAAAATACTGCATATTAACTGGAAAATATATACACTTAAGCTTTTATTTTAATAATAACAACTCTTAACCTGATATTGGTGTCTGATAATGTGTGTAATAGTACATATTTCAAATCATTGGCCTTATTTATTTTTGGGGCCACGTCTTTGCCTGTGCCGCCTATTGGAGACATGGCTTAGCATTTCTGCACTGTGCCTCTATGTGATCCAGCGCCCCCCAGTGGTGTATAATGACATCTCATTTGGTTTGTATTTGGTTTGTAAGTGCTGCATCGTTGCTAGGTTACCTGTATGTGGCAGAGTAATACATGGAGAGCTTCGGTTACAGTGCATTATCAGCTGATAATGTCACTCATAAAACACCTCTCAGCCAATCACAATGCATTTTATTACATTTAATTAAATATAAAAAGTGCTTCAAAATTCTGTTTGCATTTCCTTTTTATGGAGTGCAGAGTGATAGGGGGCAATTTTATTTGAATTATATATATATATATATATATATGCTGCTGCCCCGCAACCCAGACCCCCGGATGGATGGATATTTTCATCACCTTTTCTTTTATGTGGATTTTATGAAAATTAAAATGAATTTTGAGTGTGTTGAACGTTTTTTGCAGCGCGCTGTACGACGACGGCAAAGCCACCGTCCCCAAACTCGCTGAGAAACTGACGCTGGAGCTGGTCCATCACATCGAGGTACAGAAACTTATCATCATCATCAGAAGGAGAAGGATGAGCAGAGGGACAGTCTAACGCGTTTGGGGTCTCTAAACTAAATTTATATATTATCAGCACGTTCTAAAAAAGTTACACTAACTGAAGCATGTACAAGGAAAAAAGAAGTGGGCCTAACACAGAACCCTGTGGAACACCATAAAGTATATCGTGCTCCTTGGAGCGGTGGTCAGCTATGCCAACAAAGTACTTTCGACCCTTAAGATAAGAATTAAACCACTGCAAAACATTTCCAGATAGGCCTACCCAGGTTTTCAGGCGATTTATAAGAATGTCGTGATCCACTGTGTCAAATGCTGCACTTAAATCTAAAAGTATACTGTACGTTATATATTTTATTACACCATTTGGGCAAACATCTAGGCATATTTTATTCAATGTAAATGACAGGTAATGTAACTATCCTGACACTTCTACTTTGTTGGTATATTTCTTGGCAGAAATCGCTGCCGAGGCTTGAGGAGCAGATCGAGGCGAAGCTGGCCGAGACCCAGGACGAGCTGGAAAAGTACGGCAATGGTCCGCCCATGGAGCCCAGCGAGCGCATCTACTATCTGATTGATGTGAGTTTATCTCTACACACCCAAACCCAAACCAACAGAAATAAAAGTATAGAAAGTACAAACTGGAATTACGAAGTCCTGCTGGAAAATGAAATCCGCATCTCCATAAAATTTGTTATCAGCAGAGGGAAGCAAACAAAACTGCACTGACTTTAGACTTGATAATAAAACACAGTGGATCAACACCAGCAGATGACAGATATGTCTCTCCAAACCATCACTGATCATCAGTAAATTTCACATTTCATTTAAAGGAAATCAACGGAGCAGAGTCTGGAGGAAGAGTGGAGAGACACACAGTACAAACTGCTCGAGGTCTAGTGTGAAGTTTTCACCAATCAGTGATGGTTTGGAGATGCGGATTTCATTTTCCAGCAGGACGTGGCACACTGCCCACACTGCCAAAAGTACCAATTGGTCTTATATAATATTAAAATTTTCTGAGAAACTTATTTTTGAGTTTTTATTGACTGTAAGCTTCATAATCATCAACAATTAAAGTATACAAATGAAAGTATAGAAATTACCTGTCCAAAAGTAACTGGACACCCATTGCATGTTCCATGAAGGTAAAGAATGCTCCACTGACTTGTGGGATATGTAGGCGGGGTCTTCTGTATTAAATGCGGACACGGACAATTCTTACCAGACACCGCCAGGTCACCATCATTACCACCTACAGCACTGCACTGTCTACTGTGGGTGGTAATATTGGCCCTCTGACATACAAGTATTTCTGGTACACTGGCTCAATTATAATTCCTATCATCTTGCCATAACCACACTGGCCAATGTTAAGCATCACTAACAAGATAGCACCTCACAACTTACACAGCTACGGGCCTTTCCAAGCTGTCCCTTAAGGTAACAGTTAATGCCCAATTACCGAACATCAACTAGAGAGATAAAATGCACACAGCACTATAGTGATGTAAATCTGATTTATTCCATTTTTTTCTGTTTTTTTGTGTTAGAAAGTGACGGCGTTCACTCAGGACGCTCTGAACCTGACCATGGGGGAGGAGCTTAGGACTGCCCCCCACCTCAACATCTTCTCCAACCTAAGGATAAAGTTCGAGAGCTGGAAGCAGCACCTGGACCAATCAGGAGAGACCTGTGAGTGTTCCATTTACTGCTGTCCAGATCAGAGATACACTGTCTGACAACCCAAAAATCTGTGTCTCAATTCAATTGGTATTTTTGGCAGTGTGGGCAGTGTGCCAAGTCCTGCTGGAAAATGAAATCCACATCTCTATAAAATTTGTCAGCAGCAGAGGAGAGCATGAAGTGCTGTAAGGTTTTGTGGGAAAACAAAACTGCACTGACTTTAGACTTGATAATAAAACACAGTGGATCAACACCAGCAGATGACAGACATGTCTCTCCAAACCATCACTGATCATCAGTAAATTTTACATTTCATTTGTGAATCAAGGGAGCAGAGTCTGGAGGAAGAGTGGAGAGACCCACAGTCCAAGCTGCTCGAGGTCTAGTGTGAAGTTTCCACCAGTCAGTGATGGTTTGGAGATGCAGATTTCATTTTCCAGCAGAACTTGACACTGATTTTTGGGTTTTCATTGTCTGTAAGCCATAATCAACAATAAAATAAATAAACGCTTAAAGTAGATCACTCTGTGTTTAACACATCTTCATTTTTCTAAAATAGCTGTTTTATGAATGTTCCAGTTAACAGGCGAATTGAGAAGGAAGTGCAGGAGTATGAGGTTAAGTACCGGGGCCGGGAACTTCCAGGATTCATTAACTACAAGACCTTCGAGGTGATGGTGAAGGACCAGATCAAGAAGCTGGAGGAACCTGCTGTCAGGAAGCTGAAGGAGATCTCAGGTAGACAACAAAGTGTTTCATTTAAATACAGAAGACCCAACTTTCTGAGAGTCCATCACTACAGACCTCCAAACTTCATGTAGCTTCAGTAGAGCATTGAGAGACTCATGGAATGGAGAGTTTCCATGGCCGAGCAGCTCAATCCAAACCTCACGTTACCAAACACACCAATGCAGACAAGCGCAGGATACTTTTGGCAATGCTTTATACACGTGTAGTTATGAACATGTTGTTTTACCATGTATCCACAGATCTTATTAGAAAGGGCTTCATCCAGTTGGCTCAGAACAGCTTTGTGGGCTTCCCCAACCTTCTCAGAACAGCAAAGGTAGGTTCTTATTTTGACTGACAGTATTTACTTAAATATATTTTTGACTTTGATTTAGTTGCAGACAGTACAAACCCAAGATATTTCATTTATTAATATACATCCAAGTTGTATGTTGGGACAGTAATGCATTTCCCACTGTGTGATGCGGCCATTCCTTCTCACAACACATATAAGATGTTTTACAACTCATGATACCAAGTGATGAAGTGTTTCAGGTTTTACTTTAGATTAAACTGATAATTATCACAGCTAAACACAAACGCTGTCACTGCTGCTGCTCCATGCTAAGCTATTTTCACACCGTATGCCGTATGTGCAGCGTTCACTGCTCACGGTGAATATAATAAATCTGTATTGTAGAGAAGTGGGCGGAGCTTCTGGACATGGTAAAGTTGTAAGTGGTATTAGTGAATATAGTAACTCTGTATTGTAGTAGAGAAGTGGGCGGAGCTTCTTCTGGTCATGGTGAACGTAATAAGGCTTGTGTTGTGTACAGTAGTAAAGTTGTAAGTGGTATTAGTGAATATAGTAACTCTGTATTGTAGTAGAGAAGTGGGCGGAGCTTCTGGAAATGGTAAAGTTGTAAGTGGTATTAGTGAATATAGTAACTGGGATTGAGTTTTCTGATGGTTAGCTTGATAACATGCTGGTTGCTCTTCGTTCCTCCAGACCAGGATCGACAGTATAAAACAGGAGAAGGAGGCGGAGGCCGAGTCGATGTTGAGGACCCAGTTTAAGATGGAGCTGATCATCTACACTCAGGACAGCACCTACAGCAACACCCTGATTTCTCTGAAGCATGAAGAGGAGGAGGGTGAAGAACAGAAAGGAGGAAATTCCTACGTAGTCTCTGGTTTTGGTTTTTCCAGTCTGCTCTCCAACACGAACAACCACGCCACCCTGCAGGAACTGATGCGGCACCTCAAGTCCTACTACGGCGTGAGTTCCTTTAACTGATATTTACTTACCATACTGCTTTATTGTGATTCTTCACCCATTATCCATCTTTTCAGCTCCACTGATCTTTTTGGCATATTTGTGGTTCTATAATCAATAATTATGGTTGCTCATTGCTTTAGCATTTTTTCTTATTGAAAATGAATTGGGAGAAATTTGAAAGCCCGTGTACGTCACATTTTTCAAGATACGAAGATGAAAACTTAGCAACACCATAGCAACCACCATAGATACCATAGCAACACCTTTGCAACCACCTAGCAACTGCATAGCAACATCATAGGAACCACCATGGATACCATAGCAACGCCTTAGCAACCACCTAGCAACTCCTCAGCAACCACCTAGCAACATCATAGCAACCACCATGGATACCATAGCAACGCCTTAGCAACCACCTAGCAACTGCATAGCAACATCATAGGAACCACCATGGATACCATAGTAACACCATAGCAACCACCATGGATTCCATAGCAATGCTTTAGCAACCACCTAGCAACACCTTAGCAACCACCTAGCAACACCTTATTAAACACCTAGCAACTGCTTAGCAACACCATAGTTACCACCACAGAAATATTAGCAGAATGTTAGCAGAACAAGACATTACCCTAGCAAGTTGTTTTTATTGCAGTATATTATCATTGTTGCGATTCATCTCTCATCACTGATCTCGAGTGTAAAGCCAGTGTTGTGCCGAATTTAGCACCCCCGCCAGGAAAAGCACCCACTCTCTGGAGCATGCACACACGTCTACTTGGCTTCAACTTTACTTAGAAAATGGAAATACTCAAGATAATGTTCTAAGCTACACTGACTTATAAGAAACAAGGAAAAAGAAAAGTCACCTGCAGCCTCACCCAAGAGGGGGTGCTTTTCCCGGCGGGGTTGATGAATTCGGCACCGTAGTAGTGTCTAAATCTGCACCCCCGCCATGAAAAGCACCCTCTCTCGGAAGCACGTATGCACCATCTTGTTGTTAAAAGCGGTGGTAATTGCTTTAGCTAACTTGACTTAGAAACGCTCTCCGGAGAGTGGGTGATCTTCATTGCAGGGGTGCAGATTTTGGCGTGCTTTCAAAATAAAAGTTTATTTGAAAACAATTTCTGCTTTTTCTGCAGTATCATTTTGGGGGGACAAACCCACCTAAGTCTGATCCCCCAGTTCCTACGCCAATGTCAGCACCCCACAGGAGGTGGTGGTGTATGGGGTGTTAGTGTGTGTTGATCTGGTACAGTCAGTGGATCAGATACAGCAGTGCTGCTGGAGTTTTTAAACACTGTGTTTAATCATCTCTCACTGGGTCCTCTGCTATGTGTTAGCTACATCGTAGATTCAACGTAGAACTATAAATTGTCCTTAACACCTCATTTACCGCCACCATGCCAACCACTGTAACTGCAGTACAGAAGAGAATAAGCCACAATCTAACTAATAACAGCCGCTCTGTTAGTGCTGGACGATATGGGAAAAATCATATTTCACGATATGAAATTTTCTATATCACGATAACGATATATATCATGGTATACCACATTCAAGCATGTTTTCAGTTATTCTTCGAAAAATATGACAAAATAGTATCATTGCTTACTTTTTTCCAACTTTATTTCAAAGTGACATTAAACCCAAAACCACATTATAAGATTACTTTATTATCACTTATATAAATGCAAAGTGACCACGCCAATACATTTCATCGTAGCCTACTTTATATATTTGCATGAATAATTGATGAAATTACTGTAGAAACGATAGGGACGACAGAAGCTAAGTAGCACGATAGACACTTTTCTATCTTCCCCATGATATTTATCCTCATATCGCACAGCACTACGCTCTGTAATAGTAAACACATTTAGAAACACACTTTTGATGATGTATACATCACTGCCTCTTGACTGCTTGACCGGCCTGTGTTTAGATTGCGAGTAAGCGTCTGGCGGACCAGGTCCCGCTGATGATCCGGTACCTGCTGCTGCAGGAGGCGGCGCTGCAGCTGCAGAGGGACATGCTGCAGCTGATACAGGACAAGGACTGCACCGAGACCCTGCTCAAAGAGGACCACGACATCGGCAACAAGCGCGCCAACCTGCTGAGCCGCCAGAAACGCCTGATGAAAGCCCACAGCTACCTCGTCAAGTTTTAGCGCATCCAGACTGAAATGACTGGATGAAGAAATTCATTAAATTACTAATTTCATTTTAGTCTAAATAACTATATATACAACCGGCAGGTTTTCTTTATGTATCCTTATCTTACTTTTGTTCAGTTGTTCCATTATTTACAGAGGACTAGGTTATAAGGTGTGATCATCAGTGTAGATGTTTTGGGGTGGGTATCTGGTAGCTAAACCAAAGATGAGGTTTTAGATTCAGTTTCTAAAGTATATAGATAAAGAAAATCAAGAAATTTTATCAGTGTATTGAAATGTGCCACAGTTCCAACAGATTTAATGTACTGGGTAAGCATGGACCATTTACACCAATGGATCAATTATTAGGAAGGTTTCAATATGGGTTTAAGATATATGCTACTGTAGCTAGCTGATAGCTAGCAATCAGTGTCTCAGAAAATTTGAATATCATATAAGACTAATTAGTACTTTTGCAAGTCCTGCTGGAAAATGAAATCTGCACCTCCATAAAAGCCATTTTTGTGGAGATGGAAGCATGAAGTGATGTAAGATTTTCCTGGAAAACACTGCACTGACTTTGGACTTGATAATACAACACAGTAGTGTCCAAGCTGCTTAAGGTCTAGTTTGAAATCTCTACAATCAGTGATGGTTTGGTTGGAGAGTCATGTCTGTCATCTGCTGGTGTTGATCCACTGTGTTTTATTATTAAGTCTGTCAGTGCAGTTTTGTTTTCCCACAAAATCTTACAGCACTTCATGCTTCCCTCTTCTGACAGCTTTTATGGAGAAGCAGATTTCATTTTCCAGCAGTAATGGGAACACTGCCCACACTGCCAAAAGTACCAATTGGATTTATATAATATTCAAATTTTTTGAGATTAGTTTCTAGTAAACGTTACCTCAGACAGAAGAACTGGGCTCAAGAACAACGTCCAAGTCAATCTCAAACGAAGTCAAAAAGAGGACAAGACTACCGATTGCTTGAAGACCAAGCACTGAAGACCAAAATCAAGCACTCGAGTACTAAAACACTACATTTGCGTTTGTAGGAAAGAGCAACCTGGCCAAAAATTCTGCTAAATTATCCTTTATACTGTGGGCCAGACATTAATCAGTGCAACTAATTACACCAGCTCTACTTCTGTGCTGTACTTTGTGTGTTAGTATTATATGAAGGTGTTTGGCTGCCTCTTTAAGTGAGTGCAGAGAAGTTCCCTGCAGGTCAGTTTTATTAAGGTCAGCAAGATTTATTAAGGTGCTTAATTCTGCTGGACATTTTCTTTAGACCAAGCCTCAGTTGCTGAAATATATTAATAAATCTGTTCTGTCTGTATCTGACTATTATACTGTATACGGTTTGCAAATAAATAGATTTGTTTCATTCTATGTGCTTTTTCATTGTGTGGTCTCCATCAAACGTATCAAAAATACTAAATTGCTAAATTGTTTAGAGGTTCAACTGTACCTCTTCTCGTAAATTTGCATCTGGAGCATGATTGGAAATAAACTTGTAAAACATGAGAAATGCTGTCTACTCAGGCAGGATATTAATGCAAGAAATAACCCATTGGTATCCAAAACTGAGTTTAGTAATCTTGCCTTTAACCGGAGTCTGAGAGAGTACAGTAGGTCATGCTGCTTCTCCATCAGCAGCTGGAGTCTGAGAGAGAGGGAGTACAGTAGGTCATGCTGTTTCTCCATCAGGAGTTGGAGTCCGAGAGAGAGAGAGAGTACAGTAGGTCATGCTGTTTCTCCATCAGCAGCCAGAGTCCGAGAGAGAGAGAGAGAGAGAGAGAGTACAGTAGGTCGTGCTGCTTCTCCATCAGCAGCCAGAGTCCGAGAGAGAGAGAGAGAAAATAGAGTATGTCGTGCTGCTTCTCAGCAGTGTACAATAGGCTACCCTCCTAGTATTGACAGCATAACTAGTAATAAGCTAGAACTCTGGTAAGTGGGCTAGGTAATTAACCTTCCAAATTAGTGAGAAAATGGGACAAAATTTGAAATAAATCAAATACAAAGATCAAAATCACAAACAACCCAATAAAAAAGATGTACAACAGAAGCATTGTGAAATAAGACACTTCCTCCCATTGTCTCTTCAATCAGCTTTAATGCTCTTTCCAAAACAAAACCAAAATGGGTCACAATGTGGACAGCACACATTCAATCAACTTCTCACACCCATTCCTTACACTCACTGCTAATCTCTGTCCTATGCTATCAGTCATTAATGATTCTAATTTAACGTCACTGAATGTTGGCCTATACAGACAGCTGGATGTGAATCTGGATCGTAATCTTCATCTCTATAAAGAGATTTCGTTTGAAAAGAAGGATTTTATTTATTATTATTATTATTAACTTTAAACCACAGCATGGTGGTAAAAATCACAAACATACCTACATTAAAAAGACGCTTTATAGTGGAAACATCCCATTACATATGTACATTTTTACACACATCATCAAAAAACAAAGAGACAAAATGACAAAAGATTTCAAAGCCAAAAACAAAGAAAAAGAAAAGAAAAGAAAAAAGAAAACCCTCTCGATCTTCACAAGCTGCACCTTTCCAGAGTTACTGGTCTGTCTGGGCTTTCAGCTTCCTCTCCCAGAGCTTCTGATGGTCCGAGAACCCCTGCTTGCCTTTGTTAAAGGAATTGGGGCCGGCAGAAGTGGGTGTGTCCCTGGAAAGATTGGCAGAGGTGAGACATCTATTCAACATCAGCTGGAGAAGTGAACATCTAGCCAAATTAGCTTGAGCAGTTAAATAGTTAACATCAGTAAAGAACTTAATATCAAGCTAATATCAATAAAGATGCAAACATCTAGCCAACATTAACTGGTGCAGTTAACATTTAGACAACATGATAAAGAACAGTCAGCTAGAGAGGTGAATATGTTGCCAACACTTACAGAAGCTAACATCTAGTCAACATCAGCTAGAAGAGATCATATTTAGTCAACATCAGATCAAATAGAGGAATCAACATCTATACAACATCAACTATAGGAGTCCTCGTTTAGCCAACATAAGCTGAGGTGAGTATCTAGCCAACATTTAGAGAAGCCAACATTAGCTAGACAACTGAATATTTAGCCAACAATAACTGAGTAATTAAAATCTAGCCAACATCAGCTAGAGTAGAGAACATCAGCTGGAGTAGAGAACATCAGCTGGAGTAGAGAACATCTATAGCCGAAACCAGCTGGAGAAGTTAAATAGTTAACATCAGTACAGAACTTAATATTAGGCTAATATCAATAAAGATGCGAAAGTCTAGCCAACATTAACTGCTGTTAACATTTAGACAACATGATATAGAATAGTCAGCTAGATGTCGTCAGCTAGAGAGGTGAATATGTAGCCAAAACAGAAGCTTAAATCTAGTCAACATCAGCTAGAAGAGTTAACATTCAGTCAACATCAGCTAAAGAGATTAAAATCCAGCCAAATCTAGAGAAGCTAACATCTAGGCAACATTAGCTAGACAAGTAAATATTTAGCCAACATTAATTGGGTAATTAAAATCTAGCCAACATTAGCTGGAGTAGTGAACATCTAGGTAACATCAGCTGGAGAAGTTAACATCTAGCCAACATCAGCTGGAGAAGTTAACATCTAGCCAACATCAGCTTGAGCAGTTAAATAGTTACTATCAGTGAAGAACTTAATATCAAGCTAATATCAATAAAGACACAAACATCTAGCCAACATTAACTGGTGTAGTTAACATTTAGACATGTTATAGAATAGTTGCAATCTATCCAACATCCACTAGATGTAGTGAGCAAGAGAGTTAAATATGCAGCCAATATTTAAAAAAGCTTAAATCTAGCCAACCACAGCTAGAAAAATTTAAGCCTAACCAACATCAACTAGAGGAAATAACATCTAAATGATATCAACTATAGGAGTCCTAATTTAGCAAACATCAGCTGAGGTGAACATCTAGCCAACATTTAGAGAAGCTAACATCTAGCCAACATCAGGAGTTATCATCTAGCCAACATTAGCTAGACAAGTGAATATTTAGCCAACCTTACCTGAATAATTAAAATCTTGCAAACATTAGCTATTGATCAACATCTAGCCAACATCAGCTGAAGAAGGTAACATCTAGCCAACACCAGCTTGAGCAGTTAAATAGTTAACATCAGTACAGAACTTATATATAGCTAATATCAATGCAAAAGCGAACATCTAGCCAACATTAACTGGTGCAGTTAACATTTAGACAACATGATATAGAATAGTCAGCTAGATGTTGTCAGCTAGAGGTGAATATTCAGCCAACACTTACAGAAGCTAACATCTAGTCAACATCAGCTAGAAGAGTTAACATTGTCAACATCAGCTAGAAGTGCAAACATTTACTCAGCATCAGCTAAAAGAGTTCTCGTTTAGCCAACATCAGCTGAGGTGAACATCTAGCCAACATTTAGAGAAGCTAAATGAAGCTAAAAGCATCAATAGGTGCAGTTGTTAACATTTAGAAATAGGCTGCAACAGTTTACATCTAGAAGAGTTGCAATCTAGCCAACATCAGCAAGAAGATCCAACATCTAGACAACATATAACACAGTGGATCAACACCAGCAGATGACATGTCTCTCCAAATCATCACTGATTGGTGGAAACTTCACACTAGACCTCGAGCAGTTTGGACTGTGTGTCTCTCCACTCTTCTTCCAGACTCTGCTCCCTTGATTTACAAATGAAATATAAAATTTACTGATGATCAGTGATGGTTTGGAGACCCATGTCTGTCATCTGCTGGTGTTGGTCCACTGTGTTTTATTATCAAGTCTAAAGTCAGTGCAGTTTTGTTTTCCCACAAAATCTTACAGCACTTCATGCTTCCCTCTGCTGATAACCTTTATGGAGATGCAGATTTTATTTTCCAGCAGGACATGGCACACTGCCAAAAATAGATCACACTGTGTGTAATACATCTATATATGAGTTTCACGTTTTCAACTGAATTACTGAACTAAAGTAACTTTTCTTTTCTACACAATGTAATCACATGAATGCAGCTAAAAGAGCAGAAACTGTATTTCTGGGCTGTATTAGCTCAGCAATATTGGCAGCAAGTTTACTAAACCAAGAAGGGTTCGTAATAAATGAGCATGATGGCATCTGTGGGAGTTGAAATAAACAAATATTGATAACGGAATGTGTGATACCACGCTCATTTATCCTAATTTTGATGTGATACGCGATGAATTAAAATCTATATCAATTAACTAAGTTAATTTAAACTTCAGTTTTTTTCTGACTGAAGGCCAATTCATGCTTCTGCACCAAATCTAGTGCAGACCTCACTCTACCTTGAGTCTAGTTATGTTGCATGATCACAGTCTGCAGTGTGAAAAGCTCCATCTGTTGCTGCATAAAAAATCTTAAAAATAAGATTTACTGTACAGCCTTAATAATGCCTTTTAAAGTCATAAAAACATAAAAAGGTCCAACACACCTTCCTATATTTTTCATCCTCATCTTGGCTTCTGGAGGCATCTCCTCGGGTTCACTCTACAGAGACAGTTGAAAAGATAACCGGTGTTAAGCTTTATCACAACAGTATCCAATACAATTACACAATACTACAATCATGCAGCTCAATTAAACCTAAGCATGAACCGTATATATCGCAATCTAAGGCGCATGTTATGCATCACTAGTAACTAGTAAATAGTCGTAGGAACTCCTGCCGTTGCCATGTTTTCCTTCTAATTTCAGAAGGTCTTGCCCCTGGGTGGGGGAGACCTGTAAAGCTAAGCTACTTTAAGTACACAAAACTGTAATTCTTAAATTAAAAAAAAAAAAATTCAGATTAGTCAAACGAGCGCTTGATGTTAATCTACACAGATTTCTCTTCTGAAAACTGTTTATTGCTTCCGTTTATTTACAGCTTAGATTTTTAGATTTCCACTAAAGCTGGAGCATTAGCATTAGCGGCTAACCCAGGTCAATATTAACTAGCGGTTTGTCCCACGTAGCTTGTTTTAACCCTGTAAATGTACAGTCTACAGTCTGATAATTATCACCTCTGAACAGCAAAAGAGCTTGTGCTAACAGTGTTAGCGGCTAATGCTAATGCTGCTCCAGCAGTGCTATCCAGGGTGAGCAGCAGGCTACAGTCTGACAATACTCACCTCTGGACAGCTGAAAGACCTGGCGCTTAGCGTGTTTAGCAGCTAATGCTAATGCTGCTGGAGAACTAAGCTAAAAGCTTAAACTCCTGTATAACGCTGTACTTCAGCGGAGTGGCTTTACTGCTCCTTAATACCTGATTGATAGAATTCATAAAGCACACTGGCGATTTCTGAGAACATTAAGGGGTTTTAAGTTCACTTTATAGTGTGAAACATACAGTAGTATATTCTGTTCAAATAACACATGAAATCGAGATCTAACAGTCCTGATTCTTTGATCAGCTGACACTCACATCATCACTGTCCTCGTTGAATACGGATGCAGGCTTTTTGACGGCTGGGGGAGGAGCAGCTTCCTTCGGTTTCTGAATAAACACACAGAGAGGACAGAGTATTTAGTGAAAGCTGAACTCATTTCTGCTCATAGTAAATGGTGCAATATCTGCCTTATCCTGTTTTCACACTAGCAGAAAATCGAGCGACAAGTGACCAGTCATTTCCTACAGAAGTGCACATTATGTACCAGCGATTTAGTGACAAGCAGCAAGCAACGATGTGACAGAGCACCAAATAATGTGCTAACATGCAACATAATGCAAGATTGTAATGTAAATAAATGCCACATTTCTTTTCTGCTTTCTACATGTTTGATCCAATTTATCTGCAAATATAATTGATTTTACTCCAACATTAGATGCACATAACACATTTTTAATATCATGACATTTTTGGTTGTTGACTTGAAGTGAAATCTGGTAAATATCGCTGTATATCTATAGTTAATATTCATAAATGCATTGCATATATAAAGAATGCCAGCAAGGAGAGCCAAGAAACTGCAAATTTAATTTTTAGGAAAGAAATAAGCTGTACAGGGCTAGGATAATACCAGTAGCAAGTGTTACCAATACCACTAGAGAAGGGCGATACGGCCCTAAAATAATCAAGATATTTCATAGTATTTTCTCAATAATGATACTCTTGGCGATATGACAAAACACTGAATTAAAAAAAAAATCCAATTAAAATAAATGGAAAAAAAAATAAAAGACCACTTAAAAATCATGAGCTTCTTTGATTTTACCAAATAAAATATGGAATATAATCAAGAGCAAAATGGATGATCACAAGCCATCAAACCAAACTGAACTGCTTGAATTTTTGCACCAGGAGTAAAGCAGCATAAAGTTATCCAAAAGCAGTGTGTAAGACTGGTGGAGGAGAACATGATGCCAAGATGAATGAAAACTGTGATTAAAACCAGGGTTTTTTCACCAAATATTGATTTCTGAACTCTTAAAACTTTATGAATATGAACTTGTTGTTTTCTTTGCATTATTTGAGGTCTGAAAGCTCTGCATCTTTTTTTTGTTATTTCAGCCATTTTACATTTTCTGCAAATAAATGCTCTAAATGACAATATTTCTATTTGGAATTTGGGAGAAATGTTGTCCGTAGTTTATAGAATAAAACAATAATGTTCATTTTACTCAAACATAAACCTATAAATAGCAAAACTGTCCTACTCACACTAGCTCCCAGCTTGATGGAGATGGGGGCAGGCTTCTTCAGAATCGGGCTGGTCGTACTGATGCTCGGTTTGGAGATTTTGAAGGGCACGGCCTGTTTCCTGCGCTGATCCCCCGCCGTACTGCTGCCTTCGGCCGGGCGCTTCCCCAGGCCTCCCCCGGGGCCGGTGCTGGAAGAGACCGTGTTACTTTTCGCACTGCCTCCCTTCTCCTCTGGTCCTGCTGGAGGCGAAACAACTTACCAAGGTGAGCGACTGTAGCCATGGTGACCAAAGGAGAGCTACAGTTACCTGGAAGATGAGGGATGCCAGGAGGACCTGCTCAGAAGTGCTGCTGGTGAGCATAACAATGGAGGAACTTCTACTGCTGCATTAACCACCACCACCATCATCTTACAGAACTAACCAACACTCTAACTTTCATCTCTCAACATCCTGTTACAAACCAGGAAAAGTCATATATCCTCTTGTGGTTTACAGTTTAGAAACATTACTCAACCAACAATTAAATATAGTTAAATAAAGTTCAAAACTTGATCTGTTTGCTTTTCATAGTATATAAATATTACATTATGTAGAATGTTAGCTAACAGTTGATAACTACCAGTATCGTCTAGTCACCAGGTCTTGATATCTGTTATTCCTTAATATTTATTAAACACCCACTCTGAATAAATATGCTTAAATATTAACCATTGGACTTTTATCTACATGTTGGGACTAATAAATAAGAGTTGTCAATAGCCCTATCCAGACGGGATTAGTTTCTCAGGGGGGCGTCTGTGAAAAATGACACACTTCTACTCAGTGATAAAACTCCTGCATCTGGACCACAATTAAAAAAAAAAAAAACAGAAAATCAGGAGGACCAGTGAGTTTTTTTTTTTAAGGCTTTCTCGTTCACGTGACATCGCGTTCAGTAGCTCCTCTATTTCCTATTGCTGTTGTGTTTTTAACGTAAATCTCCATGGAAACACACAACCAAAGTGTAATTACGGTGCGTGGCAGTGGACAAATAGCTATTTAATTAAACACGAGGAGATGAAACTCAAACGTGGATCTGGACGGGACTAAAATTACCGGAGGACCATAGAGTTTATTAAAAGGATTTTATCACAGAGGATAAAAAAAAAACATAAAAGAGAAAATTACCCCCGAACCCCCTGAGAAACAAATCCTGCCGGGATAGGGCTAATAACTCTAAAAAAGTTGAATAAATGTCAACATTTAATATAACTTAGGCATTAAAATACATTATCATACATTATCACACAGTGCAGCACTAATGTCTCTTTTGAGCATCAGTGGCAAGCCACAACCTTCCTCGCCATAAAGTGTAACGTAGCATTGCATAGTCTATCAAAGTGATTAAAAGTAGCATACCTGCAGGGAGAGCAACATAAAACTAGAAATATATATTAGAAATCACTGAAAAGTTAGTTTATTTCAGTAATTCAGTTGAAAATGTGAAACTAATATATATGATATAGATGTATTACATACAGAGTGATCTATTTTAAGTGTTCATTTCTTTTTTTTTTTGTTATTATTATTATGGCTTACAGAGAATAAAAAACCCAATGTAAAATGTACTGATGATCAGTGACGGTTTGGAGAGACATGTTATCTGCTGGTGTTGATCCACATTTTTTTATTATCAAGAATAAAGTCAGTGCAGTTTTGTTTTCCCTCAAAATCTAACTGCCCTTCATGCTTCCCTCTGCTGACAGCTTTTGTGGAGATGCGGATTTCATTTTCCAGCAGGACTTGGCACACTGCCCACACTGCATACTAAAAGTAACAATTGGTCTTGTACAATACTCTAATTTTCTGAGACACTTGACTTTTAGGTTTTCATTGGCTGTAAGCCATAATATTCAACAATAAAAGAAATAATAATAAACGCTTAAAATAGATCACTTTGTATGTGATGCATCTATATAATATACGAGTTTCATATTTTCAACTGATTTTTTTTGGATGCACCTGTAAATGAGCATACACTTAGCGTTGAGTTTCTTAAAATAATGCTTATTTTACCTTTATTAAGATAGCTACTTTGGAGAACAGTTAATTCTACTCGGTTAACCTGTAAAACTTGAGCAACCTAGTTAACTATTTGCAGTAAAATTAGCTAACTAACTGTATGTTTACAAGGCTGTAGTGTCCAGGTGTTAGTTTACTAGATGTTAGATATTTCGTACCATTTAACATTAGTTAAATGAGCCTGAATCGGCTTTATTTAAATTGTATAATAACAATTTAAACACTTTAATAGTTATTAATGGCTATAAATGGGCTCTAAGAGGTCTGAGTAGGTTAGTTATGTTATACTATTTAAGCTAACGCTAACTAAGAATAAAAATAAAACTCCAGTTTAAACCAGCCCAAACCTTACAGTCAGAAATATCATATTTAAAGCATAAAAAACACAAAATGTGATATTTTACACCACATGATAGTACATTTTAACGGTAAGATACGAATTTCTTAGCTGCGCAAAATTAACAGCAGCCTGTTTATCAGTTAGCCTAGCCTAACCTAGCCTAGCCTATATTAGCTTTGCCAATCTTAGCCTAGCCGGGCTGTAGTTAAGCGGCTCCCCGCTGCAGTAGCGGTAGTTATCTCCGCTGTACGGCGATTCTCTGCCGCGGCTCTGCCCGCAGTCTGAGCCGCTGTACGGCGGGTATATGCCCGCAGTCTGAGCCGCTGTTTGGGGTAATATCTGGGGGGTAATTTGCTGTAATTTCACCTCCTCCGTGCTGCTCCACTCCCTCCTGCTGCTGCTGCTCGTTCGCCATAGCGCTGCAGAAACGCGGAAGACGGACGGAGGCCCGGTAGGAGCAGCACAGACCCGTTTCTACTGATTCACTCTCAGGAGTCGACTCACGAGTCACTGTAGGAATCGATACATTTAGAACGCATTGAAACTACTGATAAGAATTCTGGCACTTTTGGTTCGGCTCACTGAAAAAGAGCCGGTTCTTTCAGCTCCCAATGAATCCTCATATTTTTTTGATACTTAAATCAATTTACTACCAAATTATGTGTAAAATTAATCATAAATAAGAACCATTAGTCAGTGTAACGTTTTATTCTGACTGTATCAAGCTTAATTCGAAAGTAGAAAATTGAGAATAAAACTTCATAATTTAGTTTTTTTTTCCATTCAGTTCCATTCAGTGATTTTCAATTACTTAGTTTTTCATTTCAGTCCTTCGCAAACATAATTTAAAGAAAAATTAAATGATGAATCTGTCGATTTTTTTTAGATTTGTCCTTTTTTGTGTCTTGCAACATATATCTGATGTTATAATCCAACTTGCAAATTGCAAAAATGGAAAAATCAGAAAATAAAGAAAAAATATTTTTTCATTTTTCCTTACTTTCCGATTGTGAGGGCCAGAGAGGAAAAAAAAAACATTTAAAAATGAAAAAATATATATTTTTTACATCCAATTTTCTAATTTTGCATTTAGCCTCACGCGGCCAGAAAATTAAATTAATAAACTTTACGCTAACCACCATTAAGGATTACATTTTCAGTAGTAAAATGATCAAAGATCTGTGTGGACACTAATGCTGCCTTCAAGTCCCCCTCGGAAATGATGTTTTTATCCCATTAGAACTGTGAATTACTAGACCAGAGACTGTAAAAAAGATGGACGTCGTGTCGCTGTTCCCATTCATTTAATGAAAATGAAGCTAAAATCTTCCTCCATGTTGGCGATCCTGAAACCCGAGTCTGCGCAGTTGAGACCAGAGGAGGGAGAAAGACTGTGTTGAAACAACTTACTCATTTAAATAAACCCGCCCCTGAGGTCTGCCTGGAGGTCACAGGCTGCTGAGCGGAGCAGAGCAGAGCTGACGGTCTGTTATTGGTCCCGCCCATAACCAGCCCTTTTACTACCACACCTTTTTTAAATAGAGCCAAATAACGTTTTAAAAACCAAATTCTGTGGGGATATAATATATATATATATATATATATATATATATATATATATATATATATATATATATATATATAAGCAGAGGTTACACTAGCTGTTGTATTTAAATAATGGAGGTAGAATTACAGTATATTGAAAAAAAAAAACTTGATTGAAAGTTGAATTGAATGTTTTGCCATTGAAATCTATGGGATGGGTGGGGTCACACAGCTTTCTGCAACCGAACAGCAGGGGGCGCCCAACCTGTGGTGGCTTCACTTTTGAGAGACAATGCTCTGTCTAGCTATACACAGTCTATGTACTAGACATGTACGTTTTTCACATATTGCTAGTGATTTTATTAGTTAGTTAATAACAACCTGCAAGTGTTTAAGTGTGAAGCTGTTTACCATACAAACTGTCTGCATCAATTTATTACATTTATTTATCAATTTAAATAAATTAAATTAATTTATTGACCTCTTGTTACTGACACGCCCCACACTGGGAACCTCTGGGATTATCTAAAAATCCTAGTTTTTCCGTTAAAATACGATATTTCCGACATGACTAGAAGGGAGTCCATTACTGAGGCTACCAGCTTTAAATAGTATTGATGTCAATCGATTAAAAAAATGTAATCAGATTAATCACAACAATATTCTATATTAACTTGCTCTTCTTTTTTTATTTGCTGAGTATAAAAATCTCAGGAAGTGTTTAACACTAAGATATAAAAATTCAATAGCTGCACAGAATTACCAGCAGCCCGTTTTTCAGTTAGCTTAGCATAGCTTAGCCTAGCCCGGCTGTAGTTAAGCGGGGAGTCACTGCAGTAGTGGTGTTTATCACTTAGCTTAGCCTAGCCTGTACCCCAATAAGCTCTTCCTTATACTCTAATATATCTTCATTACATTCACACATATAAAGATGAATTACAGTATAACAACGCATACACACTTTAAAATGTCCTTATACATTCCTTATAAAGCCAATGCAGACACTGGCTACCTAATATTATTGCTTGTGTGTATAATTATAATAAATATACAGTACCAGGCAAAAGTTTGGACACACCTTAAAATTAATGTTTTTCTTTCTCCTACATAGTAAATGAATAGTGAAGGGATCCAGACTATGAAGGAACACATAAGGAATCATGTAGTAACTTAAAAACAGTGTTAAACAAACCAAAATACTCTATGAAACATTTAGGTACTCTTATCTGGAGAGCTGTTAACTTGTGGTTTCTGAGGCTGGAAACTGGATGAACTTATCCTGTACAACAGAGGAAACTCTCGCTCTTCCTTTCCTGGGGCGGTCCTGATGAGTGCCAGTTTTATCATTGTAACATTCTTGATGGTCTTTTTAGAGTGACTGACCTTATATATGACCTATATATTTGTTCTTTATTTAGTTGAGTAGTTCTTGCTTCTTATATGTATTAGAACATTACTCAAATTGAGATATTCACTGTATACCTGTAACTCTACCTCTTCACTACTTTACAGCTGATGCCCTCAAACACTTTATTAGGAGACAAGAAACTCAAGTAATTAACTCTTGATGAGTTCAGCACAGCTGTTAACTGAAAGCCTGAATTCCAGGTGACTCTGCCACATAAAGCTGACCAAGAAAATCCAGAAGGGACGTGCAAAGCTCTCATGTAGGCAAGAGGAGCAACTTTGAAGAATCTAAAGTATAATAATATAATATGATATAACATGCTAATGCTAATATTAGCCAGAGGCTGCAGGGCTGCTCCTTCCTATGGAGAAAAGCAAAGACGAAGAAGAGGCACTTTTGGAAAAAGAGTTTATTGTGAAATGAATGAACGTGTGAGGGCTGGGCTGGGCTGGGCTGAGCTGGGCCGGGCTTGGAGGGGGGAGTACCGTGTGGCGCAGGCGGTCGGCGGCTGCCGAGGCAGGTGCCTTTGGCACGGCTGGCTGGTGGTGGAATGACCCGGGCGGGCGAGGGAACAGGGAACGCACCCCCACTTTATGAGTGGACGCCGCCTCCTCCCTTCGATCTCCGCCGCAGCCGCGACTCGACTGCTAAGGGGGGTTTTGGTGGGGGGCAGGCGGGCGAAAAAAAAAAAAAGAAAGGTTTACAAGTGTGTCATCTCATAGTCCATTTTTTTTGATGGTTGTTTCTCGTTGGTCTTAGAGTTGATGTCCTGACACCATGGGGTCTGTAGATACACCGCCTTTCTCACCACTCTCTGGGGCTGGGGGAGTCTTACACAGACAGGATGTGCTTGACGAAAGCTGGAAAAGGAGATGCGAGACTAGGTCAGTTGCCAGTCGCATATATACTGTATATATTTATGTATATATAGCTAGATAGCTAACTCTCCCGTTCCAACATAAATGGTGCAACAGATGGCAGGGGCTGCAGCATTTAAGGTGGAACAGAAAAATAAAATAAAATAAAAGCTAAGAAAAGCTAATTTTAGCTCCCCATCATAGAGGAATTAAGGAATAGACAATAATAATTATTGTAATCCAGCAGCAGCAGCTAGGTTACTGAACTTTAGCTATTCTGATGATGTGTTGTCCCAATACTTAGGTGGAGGATTTCACCCCTTCCCCTTCTAACTCTGTTCCAAAAGGAAGGGTTACACTCGAAAAAAAGAAGGGGTAGGGGCAAGTGGTAGAACCAAGGGGTGAAATGGGATTGGACCTGAGAGTGGGTCATTTAGAGAACGAGAACCCTGGTGTGTAGATAACTCTTTTTCAAATCTGGTTGAAGACCAAAATGTACAGCCTCAAAAGTCACCCCTAGGCCCTGGCCCTCGTTTAAAGTTTAAGTTTAGACAGTAATAAGGTGTTATGAGTCCAGATACGAACCTTCATAGTGGACAGAGCCGTTCTCATCCTCCTGTCCCTGCATCAAGGCATCGACCTCGGGCTCGGCCATCTTCTCTCCTGTGGCAAAGAACAAAGCGAGAAGGTGTTCAGACCCAAAAGCTTCCTAAACCAAACTGATAGCATGATATGAAGTCAGTCAGGGGAAGGCCTACATTTCCCACAATCCCCTCCCTGACCACTCACCCAGTGTGGACAGGACAATACGCAGCTCAGCACCCATCACTGTGCCGTTGCCCTCCTTGTCAAAGACGCGGAGACCCTCAACGTAGTCATCGTAGGTACCCTTCTGTGCGGCATCCACGGTCTTCAGCATGGGCAGGAAAGTGTCGAAGTCGATTCTCTTGTTGGCCATGTCTGCACGAAAACCAACAAGCACATATAATATATCATACTGATACAATACACTGTATCACACTGCTACACTACACACTGCTACATTAACCACTGAAACACTACACACTGCTACACCACACACTGCTACATTAACCACTGAAACACTACATGCTGCTACACCACACACTGCTACATTAACCACTGAAACACTACATGCTGATACATTAACCACTGAAACACTACACACTGCTACACTGCTACATTAACCACTGAAACACTACACACTGCTACACTACACACTGCTACACCACACACTGCTACATTAACCACTGAAACACTACACACTGCTACACCACACACTGCTACATTAACCACTGAAACACTACATGCTGCTACACTACACACTGATACATTAACCACTGAAACACTACACACTGCTACACCACACACTGCTACATTAACCACTGAAACACTACATGCTGCTACACCACACACTGCTACATTAACCACTGAAACACTACACACTGCTACACCACACACTGATACATTAACCACTGAAACACTACATGCTGATACATTAACCACTGAAACACTACACACTGCTACACTGATACATTAACCACTGAAACACTACACACTGCTACACTACACACTGCTACATTAACCACTGAAACACTACACACTGCTACACTACACACTGCTACATTAACCACTGAAACACTACACACTGCTACACCACACACTGCTACATTAACCACTGAAACACTACACACTGCTACACTACACACTGATACATTAACCACTGAAACACTACATGCTGATACATTAACCACTGAAACACTACACACTGCTACACTGATACATTAACCACTGAAACACTACACACTGCTACACTACACACTGATACATTAACCACTGAAACACTACATGCTGATACATTAACCACTGAAACACTACACACTGCTACACTGATACATTAACCACTGAAACACTACACACTGCTACACCACACACTGATACATTAACCACTGAAACACTACACACTGACACAATACACACTGATACACCACACACTGAAACACTACACACTGCTACACCACACACTGATACATTAACCACTGAAACACTACACACTGACACAATACACACTGATACACCACACACTGAAACACTACACACTGCTACACCACACACTGATACATTAACCACTGAAACACTACACACTGACACAATACACACTGATACACCACACACTGAAACACTACACACTGCTACACCACACACTGATACATTAACCACTGAAACACTACACACTGACACAATACACACTGACACAATACACACTGATACACCACACACTGAAACACTACACACTGCTACACCACACACTGAAACACTACACACTGCTACATTAACCACTGACACAATACACACGGATACACTACACACTGCTACACCACACACTGCTACACTACACACTGAAACACTACACACTGCTAAACTACACACTGATACATTAACCACTTACACACTACACACTGACACAATACACACTGACACAATACACACGGATACACTACACACTGATACATTAACCACTGAAACACTACACACTAAAACCCACCGATACATTTAAACTAATTTCCTGTAAAGTTTGGTGGAGGGGGGATTATGGGAGCTGGGCTTCTGAAATGAAATCTTAATGCTTCAACATACCAAAAGATTTTGGACAATGTTGGTGCCAGGGTGGTTCTTTAGTTTCAGGTATTTTTAGCTAATTCTAGCATAAATTTAAGCTGTTTTATGATATAAGATATTTTAGGAAATGTATTTATCTACGTTAAATCTGACAATATTTAACCTTTTTGTTTACTTATGTATTTTAGACAGTGTAACTTTCCCTATGTAACAGAGACTGTATAGTATGGTGTGTAGATCTATGGTTTAAAACATTATTTCAGAGTTCTGGTTTGTGTAAAGTAAAGGAAATGTAAAGTTGGGCCGTACCATCAGCAGATGGGTCTCCCAGGATCTTCTTGACGTCTTTGTTGGTGGGGTTCTGGCCCAGGGCGCGCATGATGTCGGCGACCTGGTTGAAGGCGACCTTGTTGTCACCAACTCTGTCAAAGAGACCAAAGGCCTCCTTGAAGTCTGTAGATCAGAGGAAGAACAGGATTTATTACATGATTTTTACCATATATAGTAACGTTTTTTTTTTCCCTTTATTTTTTTTTAAGCTCCTCAGGTCCAGTCAATAACCAGAAATAGTAAAAGATCCAGTGTCCAAAATGTGCAGCAAACTGCCAGGGCTTTTAAGTAAAACAAAATTAACTAAAAACATAAAAAAGAAAAAAGAAAGTCATTTTAGTATTGTAAAAAACATAAAAATTAACTTTTTTATATTGTAAAAGTATATTGTAAAAAACGAGTGATGCACTAAATTTGTATTTATGGCTAAAATAAATTAAACAATGGGACGCATCTAAACACCAATCACATTTTTTGCAGGTTTTAGTTAAATATGCCACCTATTCACCATTACACAAATTATATTTATACATTTATATTATAATTACATTTATAGATTATAGATTATGTGTATAGTTATAGTGTTAGAAACTATTACTATAATAAAATATATGTTTTTCAACAAATATGACTACATACAATCTACAAGGTCATAGAAAGTGAAGGTCCTGCTCCTGCACTCTGCCCAGCTACCGCTAATTACCAACCGCTAACTAAGGGACAGCTGTGTCCACAGGAAGAAAAGGAGTGAGACTAAACAAGACAGAGTATATATGAGTCTATAAGTTTATGGGTCTATGAGTCTATGGGTATATGAATCTATTGGTCTATTAGTCTATGAGTCTATGGGTCTTTGGGTCTATGAGTATAATGGTGTATGGGACTATGGGTTTTTGTATGTATGGGTCTATAGTTCTATGGGAGTATTGGTCTATGAGTCTATAAGTTTATGGGTCTATAAGTTTATGAGTCTATAGGTTTATGGGTCTATAAGTTTATGAGTCTATTAGTCTATGGGGCTATATGTCTATGGGTGTATGAGTCTTTGGGTCTATAGGTCTACAGGTCTATGGGTCTACTGGTATATGAGTCTATAGGTCTATGAGTCTACAGGACTATGAGTCTATGGGTCTATGGATCTATGGGTCTTTGGATCTATGGGTCTTTGGATCTATGGGTTTCTGGGTCTAAGAGTCTATGGTTCTATGAGTCTACAGGTCTATGAGTCTACAGGTCTATGAATCGATGGGTCTATGAGTCTATGGGTCTATGAGTCTACAGGTCTATGAGTCTACAGGTCTATGAGTCTATGGGTCTATGGATCTTTGGGTCTTTGGATCTATGGGTCTTTGGATCTATGGGTTTCTGGGTCTAAGGGCCTATGGTTCTATGAGTCTACAGGTCTATGAGTCTACAGGTCTATGAATCGATGGGTCTATGAGTCTATGGGTCTATGAGTCTACAGGTCTATGAGTCTACAGGTCTATGAGTCTATGGGTCTATGAGTCTACAGGTCTATGAGTCTACAGGTCTATGAGTCTATGGGTCTTTGGATCTATGGGTTTCTGGGTCTAAGGGTATATGGGTCTATAGGTCTATGGGTCTATTGATATATGGGTATATAGGTCTACAAGTCAATGGGTGTATGGTTATATGATTTTAGCTAGCATAGCTTCAAAACAGCTGCCAAGAATCTATCTCTATTTCAGCTGCTGGATTTGATTTGGCCAAAGAGGTCCAAACTGTTATGTTTAAAAAAAAATGATTTGACAGAAAAAAGTCTTCTTTGAAAAGTAAAGCAGTAAAATTAAAGTAAACCTTTGGTTTCAGCTAATTGCATTCCTAATTTTATGAATTTAACTAGTATAGCTTCAGAACATCTTCATTTCTGCTACTGGATCTGATTTGGCAGAAGAGGTCCAAACTTTTATGTAAAGAAAAAAAATTGACAGAATTTTTTTGATGTTAGGCTTGTTATTTTAACTTAATAAGTCAGAACAACAAAATAACTTCAGTAACTATGACTACTAATATTACAATAGTATTGGAAATATAATGTAATATCAATACTACTAATAACACATTTATGGTGGGCTGGCCTAAGCTTCTTTATTATTTAGGTTTTAGAAAGACTGGATATTTTTGTAGGAACTAGAAACCCTGCTAAAATGACTTGGCCATATCTTTATGGGTTTATGGGTCTATGGGTCTATGGGCTCGGCAGGGAGCTGAATGGAAAGTGATCCTCCAGCAGATTGATGACCTCCAGCACCTTCCCTACTGTAGCAGCTGCTCCTGCCCGGCCTCTTTTGGGTGGCATTTAGTGCGCTGCCCTGTCAGCCGATACGTCTTGAGAAAGTTCCCCTCGCCAAACATGGCCAAGCCGCCTGCACCAAGTTTAACAGGGGAATGCTGAGTACTGCGTAACCCGCCACCCCCCGGGACACGCTCCGAACTGCTGCTGCCGCGCTACTGTACCGGATTACATTACGCTAATTATAACACCAGATTATACACCAGCAGTATTCCCAGATCTTTCGGAAATACAGCTAATTATCGTAGATAACAGAGGGATAACTGAGATAACTGAATTTAAGCTAGCGTGACTTTCCTGTAGAGCAGGAGGATCACTTGCTGACATTCCTCCCGAACAGCCTGCATTAGCTGGGGATCAACACTGTGTCCAAATGCTAAAGGCCTCCGTAAAGTCGACGCCTGCATTTGTGTTTTACTGTTCCAGAAATATCCAGCACATGTTTACCCTCAGCAGCTGAGGAACGTTAGCTAGTGACCTCTACTTTTTAGTAGAAATGAACTTCCCAAAAGTGAATTATTGGTTTTAAATGAACTCTAATATATTCCACTTGCTATTTGGGCTAATAATGCTAATAATGAACATTTTACTATCAGTTTGCTTGTTTAAATTATGAAAGATAATAATCTCATATCTTATATGCTGCAAGTTCTTAAGTTCTATAATCCTTTAGCTACCCCCCTCCTCCTCAGGCCCTTTGATCTGAATGAAAGCAAGCAAGCTAGCATGCTAACATGCTCCACTTACTATTTCATTTAGCCCTAAACAAAGCCTGTACTTGAACTTCTGTTGGCATTTCTGACTGAAAAGCTTATATTTGCTGTCCAAAAATACACTTTACATCACATTTTTCCCTCAAATTATTACTAATATCATCCATATGATCAATAATTCTATGTTATCCTAATTCTGCTAACTCCTGCTAGGTCTAGAGTGTCCGTATTAAATGTTGGTAATGAGTTTTTAGCATTACTTTAGGGATTATTATCCAACCTCAGAGGACAAACGATGAGTTTAATAGAAATACCTGAAGAATACTATTAAAGCTATTAACACTAGCTACATTTTTGTTTTAATGCTAATACTAGGTAGTTTGCTAGGGTTGCAGGGTTGATTAGGACTTCTCGTTAGTTCTGGAGTAAATTTTCACTCTGGTAAATGTTTAAATATTGAAATCATTGACTTAGAATAATAGAATATAGGTTTTGAATGTGATTTAGAAGCAAATTTATTTGTCTTAAAATGACAAAAAAAAACTGTACTTTTAAGTGATTAAATCATTTTAACCAAACTTTGACTAACCAAATTTAAAAAAAAAGTCATGTATACATTGTTGCCAAATTGGTGTTTGTTATTCTATACCATTTTAGCTACCTGACATTTTACAATGCAATGCTAATTTTATGATATATGGATATACCAATAGAAATGCTCTACAATGACTTTGACTGTCAAAGAAAAATAAAAATATATATTCCTTCTCCTGTAAAATTGCTATTTTTGTATTTTGTGACATAGACATTGTGTATAGAGTGACAAAAATCTTCAGTAAAAATAAGTCCTAGGAGAAAACTAAGTGTATATATTTTATACTATATATATATATATATATTTTTTGAAACACATATAAACCATATATAGATTTACTGTAGCTACATTGATTACTTACCCTCAATCTGGTCAGCAGAGAACTCACTCTGGCAAAGACAAACACAGTATAGTCAGTACAGCAGTATAAACGACTAACAATAAATACAGTTACTCACAATGATTACAGCATCATTAGATGGTTCAGTGGGTTTAGTTAGTTTATCTTCCTGCTAATTCTTTGAAGGGTCTCAGTTTTACACTACTATACTTTATCTACGCAGACCTGCAGGTAATAGTCCTAAAGTTTCTGTACAAAATTGGACTATTTTACATTGGAAATTTAAGAAAATCAAAAATTCTGTGTATCTTAAATTTTTTTTGTATTTGTTTTGCAATGATGTCAGAGCTCTAAGCTCCAACAGGGCTGGAAAACAATTGAAAACAAGCATGGCGTTTTTTGATCCAATGAGGAACATTCTCAAAATTCTCAAATTTCAAACATTTACGTCTCAAGAACTCAATAACTCAAAAAGGTCAGCTATATAGGATGAATAAAAAGTGACTTATCCATCCTTTGCTGCTAATTCACACACACACACAAAAAAAAAATCAATAGAAAAAGTATCCTGAAATTGCCCGGAAGCCAGGTTGCCAGATTTCCGCAGCAGAACCAAACACGAGAAGCGAAGAGAAGCAGAAAAGTGAGAATATTCCGTATAAAGTACACACCATGATGCAGTTTAGGTGGACGGGAGAAGGGGCAGAAGTCAACAAGCCTTAGTCCCAGGAGAGTGGTCCTGAGCCTCGGGCACGGGCCTTCTTATTTAAGTGCGGGCGCTGATGTCACGGGGAGGATCGGCTGACGCTCTGGACGTTTTTTAACTTTCTTAGGGCAAGCCGAAAGGGGAGCTGCGTCCTCCTGTTGGCGCTGCTATATTTAGGCTACTCCCCAGACCTCTATTAAGACTCCTTGGCTCTGGTCAGCAATTCACCGGTTCCACAGAGCCTGATTACATCAGGCCCGATCACCAGCGTTCAGCAGGTAGATCACTGTAAACGTGAACGCTGTGATTCTACTGTAATCCGTGTGTTTAAGACTCGGGTTTTGCCAGATTGATGCTGGGGAGGTGACCTGGGGGTGCATCTCACTTTCAGTGGTGGTATTTATAACCAGAGACTCTCAGCCACATATGGCCTAGGCCCTGTGAGCAGCGTGCTAAAGTGAAAGTCAGGTCAAAATTGGGATTCTCAGGAAAATTCTAGAATCAGTTTGTCTGATTTTGCTATTTATTTAAAATGAACATTGTTGTTTTATTCTATAAACTACAGATAACATTTCTCCTAAATTCCAAATAAAATATTGTAATTTAGAGCATTAATTTGTAGAAAATGAGAAATGACAAAAAAAACAACAACAACAAAAAGATGCGAAAAGAGTTTTCAGACCTCAAATAATGCAAAAAAAAAAACAAGTTCATATTCATAAAGTTTTAAGAGTTCAGAAATAATCAATATTTGGTGCATTAATCTCAGTTTTTTTCATGAATCTTGGCATCATGTTCTCTTTCCTCCACCAGTCTTACACACTGCTTTTGGATAACTTTATGCTTTTGATCATCCATTTTCCTCTTGATTATATTCCAGAGGTTTTCAATTTGGTAAAATCAAAGAAACTCATCAATTTTAAGTGCTCTCTTATTTTTTTCCCCAGAGCTGTTTATTTGTCTAATCCAAAAATGTTTACATTTTTCTCACACCAAAACCCATGTGACATTTAAAAAGCATGTTTAAAAGCAAGTTCACTAATTCCTTTAATTTTCTCTCAAGAAAGTCTTTATGTTAAAGAAATGTTCAAATTGTTGATATTTATGACCAAAAAATCACTATACAGTATATGCATGCACATTGTATTTTCATTAAATATACAAAGCTTATTTTTTCAAGAAGACCCAAATCTTAAATGGATCAAATGTATTATCATAAAATGTATTATAATGATAATAAACAAATTGATACATTTGTTTATCATTAACTAATATTCACATTAAAAAATCTATAAAACCAGGAAACAAAACTCAGTCCTGTTACTGAAAGTAACAGAAATGAGTTTTTAGCAAAGAATTAGCAAAAACATGAAAAATTATTATTAATTTCATCATTATTATTATTATTATTATTATTTCTTTATTTTATATTTTACAAATTCTTTACTTTTTGTGTGAATTTGTTTTTAAGGTATTTTTAGATTTCTTTTTCTTTTTAAATAAATACTTTATTCATCTATATTGGATGTTGAATTAAAAATTATATTGTATTTCTTTTATTTATTATTTCTTACTATTTTGTTCCTTATTTCTAATTTCTTGCTTCTTACATAAATATTTTATTAATCTATATTAAATGTTGATTTAAAATTAAAATGTTTTGTTTATTTTTATTTATTTATTACTATATATTTTTCTAATTTTTATACAGTTTTTTTATTTTCATTCCTATGGTCTTAGTTCATTATTATTAATTTTATAATTTCTTATCATTCTTATCATTTTACTCTACGTTTTCTTTATTTTACATTTCATAAATGCTTTACTTTTTGTGTCAATTAGTTTTTGTGTTTTCGAATTGTCTTTTTTTTTCTTTTTACATAAATATTTTATTAATCTATGTTAAATGTTGATTTAAAATGAGTATTTCTTTTATTTTTTTTTCATTTATACTGTTAATGCTCAACAACATTATAAAAGAGGGTCACTCTTAATGTATTCCTCAGTGAAAATAAAGGTTGCCTGACTGAAATGTGAGGGGTGTGCTCACTTTTGTGAGAAACTATTTCAGCACAGTTTAAGTTCACTGTGCCACAAGGGTAAATAACCTCCTTCCAGAATCTTCCAGCACCTCCAGGATCTGCATCCATCACCACACCCACCTCTTTAACCCTGATCCTAACTTCCATCTGTCCTCTCCTGCAGGCCATTCCCTGTTCCCCACTGGTGTAGAATACCACACACTCACAGATTATTTACAGAGCACGGGATTTACAACACAAACTAACATTCAATTCAACAAATATCCAATAAAAAAGCTGAGAAAGAACAATACTACTGGATAATGATAAACTAGACACTTTGAAACATTTACGATCTGATACAAATAACTTTAGCAAGTCCCAAATAAAAGTTTCACATAAAATTCCATCTTGACATGTATGTTTTCTTAACCCTTCAGACCTGAGTTATTTCCAGTGATCAAAAAATAAATAAAAATAAATAAATATATAAACATTACTTAGGTGATTATGTGGAATGCTGCCATGCTTTACTTCAGCGTGCAGATTTTTACTTGCTCTCTCGCACTGTCTCTCTCTCTCATGCTGTTTCTCCATCTCTCACAATGTCTCTTGCTGTCTCTCGCTCACTTTCCCTCTCTTGCATTGTCTCGCCCTCTCTCACGCTGTCTCTCCCTCTTCTGCATTGTCTCTCCCTCTTGTGTTGTCTCTCCCTCTCTTGTGTTGTCTCTCCCTCTCTTGTGTTGTCTCTCCCTCTCTTGCACTGTCTCTCCCTCTCTTGTGTTGTCTCTCCCTCTCTTGCACTTTCTCTCCCTCTCTTGTGTTGTCTCTCCCTCTCTTGTGTTGTCTCTCCCTCTCTTGCACTGTCTCTCCCTCTCTTGTGTTGTCTCTCCCTCTCTTGCACTTTCTCTCCCTCTCTTGTGTTGTCTCTCCCTCTCTTGTGTTGTCTCTCGCTCTCTTGCATTGTCTCTTGCTCTCTCTTGCTGTCTTTCACTTACTCGCACTTACTCACGCTATTTCTCTCTCTCTCACTCACTCTCGCTATTTCTCGCTCTCTCTCACTCTCACTGTCTCTTGCTCACTCGCGCTATTTCTCGCTCTCTCTCACTCACACTTGCTGTCTCTCCCTCTCTTGCTCACTCATGCTTTTTCTCGCTCTTTCTCCCTCTCTCGTGCTGTCTCTCCCTCTCTTGTGTTGTCTCTCCCTCTCTTGTGTTGTCTCTCCCTCTCTTGCACTGTCTCTCCCTCTCTTGTGTTGTCTCTCGCTCTCTTGCATTGTCTCTTGCTCTCTCTTGCTGTCTTTCACTTACTCTACGCTATTTCTCTCTCTCTCTCACTCACTCTCGCTATTTCTCGCTCTCTCTCACTCTCACTGTCTCTTGCTCACTCGCGCTATTTCTCGCTCTCTCTCACTCACACTTGCTGTCTCTCCCTCTCTTGCTCACTCATGCTTTTTCTCGCTCTTTCTCCCTCTCTCGTGCTGTCTCTCCCTCTCTTGCGGTGTCTCTACCTCTCTCGCACTGTTTCCCTCTCTCCCACTGTCTCCCTCTCTCGTGCTGTTTCTCCATCTCTCGCAATGTCTCTTGCTGTCTCTCGCTCACTTTCCCTCTCTTGCACTGTCTCGCCCTCTCTCACGCTGTCTCTCCCTCTCTTGCATTGTCTCTCCCTCTCTTGTGTTGTCTCTCGCTCTCTTGCATTGTCTCGCCCTCTCTCACGTTGTCTCTCACTCTCTTGTGTTGTCTCTCGCTCTCTTGCGCTGTCTCTTGCTCTCTCTTGCTGTCTTTCACTTACTCGCATTGTATCTTGCTTACTCGCCCTATTTCTCGCTCTTTCTCACTCGCTCTCGCTGTCTCTCCCTCTCTTGCTCACTCACACTATTTCTCGTTCTTTCTCACTCGCTCATGCACTGTCTCTCCCTCTCTTTTGCATTGTCTCTCACTCGCGTTGTCTCTTACTCACTTGCACATTTCCCTCTCTTTCTTGCACTCTACCCTGAAATATTATAATACAATTAAGTAAACCAGAAGTAAACCAGACGTAAACCACTATACCATATTATTACTGTCTCCCTCCCAAAAATACAGGGAACCAGCATTTAAAAAAATAATAATAAAGTGATTAAAGTGATTGACCCCAATAAAAAAAATATTATATTATCTAATGCTGATATTTCTTAAAAAGAACTCTTAAAATCTGACATTCTTCCAGAAAAATGTAGAGTTTAAGCAGTTAAAGTAACGCTGTTGTTTTTGTTAAAAAAAAAACAATAAAGCGCCACAAACAATCATGCTTATTGTTTTCGTTCAGACAGGATCTAGAAAGATGGAGTCTTTCATTGTGACAGTATGACAATAAGATTACTTCAGCAGGCTGTTAAATAAATACATTGTGTGAGAATAATTATCGCTTTTTGTATTTTTTGGTTACAATTTAGAAAAAGGTTTTTTTTTTTAAAAAGTCTTGTTTGGGTATCAGTATCGGTATTAAACATTTTAAAACGATCCCCAGCAGTAACCAAGAGCAGCTCTGTGGTCTAAATCTAACCACTGATGAAGCTGTAGTGGTTGGCTAATGTATTTTTGGTTGCCTCAGCCATGTTTTAACAAGGCTAATGCAGCAAAAAGTCATAGCAGCTTAATGCTTTTCTACCAATTAGCATTGTGCTAACTGCATTCCACATTCCTACACTATTACACACACTTCTCAACACTGAGTACTCTTCTCAAATAGACATAAGTATGTAGAAGTATGCAGTTTTCTCCTCCACCAGTCTTACACACTGCTTTTGGATAACTTTTTGCCTGCACTCCTGGTGCAAAAATTCAAGCAGTTCGACTTCAGTTCATCCATCTTCCTCTTGATTATATTCTAGAGGTTTTCAATTTGGTAAAATCAAAGAAACTTATCATTTTTAGGTTCTCTCTTATTGGAGCTTGATGGTTTGATGTCCAGAAACGGTCACGTTCTCTGGTGCTCCCCCCACTACACACTCTCATTAAACTCAACAAAACTGCATTTTGCAGTCGTGCTTATTCCTCGTGCCCCGAGTGTCCACTCACTTCTTTCTGAATGTGCCGAGACTCCGCCCCCCGGGGCAGATGAGCTCTATATTTAGGCCCTGTCTCTGTGTTCGGGGGTGTCGGGTTCCCCCTGAGGGTCCTCAGAGGAGGGAACTCGGGCTACTCAGTAGTCGTCCAAACGTCTTACAGCCGCCCACCATCCCCCCCAGCAGCCCACAGATCGTAAAGATGCTCAGCAACAGCTCAGATTACCCACCTAACGCCAAGCACTGACTCCAGACCAGCCAGCCAAGACGCCACACTGAGACTCCACGCCAAGACGCTCTAAAACAAGGCTGGTCTCCAGTCAGTCGCTGAAGTAGGGTTTAAAAAAAGCCGGAGTGAGAGTCCATCATTGTCCAGCAGCAGCCGTGAGGAGGCGGGAGCCTTATTAGGATCTGGCAGGGAGCCTCGGGTCACCAAGCTTCTCACCAAGATCCCATTCCTCATAAGATCTCCGCCATTGTGATCTGACACATATATAATACAGCAACGTTCTTCAGCCTACCGTCTACTTACTGCAGTGTTTCCTTTAATCCGCATAAAGAATAACGGGTTCTTAACCCTGGCCCTGGATTACCTCCACCCTAAGACTAGCAGGCTCATGTAGGGGGAACATGGAAGGAACAAGGGCTCTCAGTGGGTTTGTACCATATTTGTTGCCAAGGGTGTCAAAAGTACTCAAATTCATTACAGAGTGTAGGTACAAGTATAGATACTAGGGTTTAAAATACTTCTGTAGAAGTTGAAGCATCAACTTAAACTTTTTACTTAAGTAAAAGAATAAAAGTACTGCTTTTGAAACTACTTAGAGTATAAAAGTAAAAGTAATGTAACAAAAAAACAATAACCAATAGGGGGTCTGAATGGTATATGTTTATACTTCTCTACATCCAATCACAATCAGAGTCACTCTATCTGGATGGAGGAGAGATTTATCTGGATAGAGGTTTTATTGAACGATGAGATGCCAGAATGAAAACCAGCTGAAATGAAATAGGAGTAACGAGGCTGTTTTTATTAAAATGTAAGGAGTAGAAAGTTCAGATAATTGTGTGAAAATGTAAAAATAATTACTACAGTAAAGTATAGATAACCAACGTTTCTATCTAAGTAAAGTAATGAAGTATTTGTACTTCAAATATTCAGAGGGATGCATCGTACCTGTCCTTATTACATGCTTAACCAACCAGCTGTAGACTGTAACTTTACACAATCAACTTACAAATATTGCATATAGCAATAAAATAAATTACCAGTCAAAAGTTTGGACACATTCAATTCTCATTAATATTGAAGCTATCAAATCTATGACATTTGAATTTACGTAAAAAAGTACCGATAACTGCATAAGAAAGTAAGGAGTAGAAGTAAAAAGTCGTCTCCACTAAAGTATAGATACCCAAAATTCCTACTTAAGTTTTTCTTCTTTGTTACTAGACCCAATTCTCATATCCCAGATAGCAAAAGAGTTTTATCAGCCCAGCTCTGGTTTGAATCTGGGCCTGATTTAGGCCCAAATGCTTGGCTCCCATTTAGACTACTGTATATTCGCACTATAAAGAACACTTAAAATCCTTCAATTTCCCAAAAATCATTAGTGTTTCTTATAATCCGGTGCTCCTTATGTATGAATTCTACCAGTCAGGTATTAAAGAACAGTAAAGCCACTCTGCCAAATTGCAGTCTTAATCAGGAGTTTAGGATTAACTAAAAACTTGTTTTGTCAAAAATGTTGTGTCATTCACATGTTTCACACCATATTTTTTTTGACAATTAAAATTAGCAACTAGGAATTAATGACTATAGCGTATATGTCATATATGTCTTATTGTCATTCATAGAAGCTTGTGTTGCAAGCTTCTATGACCAGCTGGACCAAGACAGCATACAATCTATATACACTCTGCAACACAAAACACAGTAACTTGCTCTTACAGCCTACAACTATTATATAACACATACAGAACATAAACCCGAAGAGAAGAAGCAGCAGCCTGTGGGGAATGAATACACACTGATGGTGAGTGAGAGGTGGGAGGACACACCCCTGCATAATTGCTCAGTAGATCCTGTTTAACTGAAGAATTAAACTGAGCATGTGCAGTAGTGCAGAGTAGTTGGCTTGGCCTCAACTAGGGTTCAACTACAAGTATAATAGTATAAATATAATACGGGTATGATGCGTAAATTGGATCACGCAGCTTGTACCAACACCCTGGTTGCCGAGTATACACTTTGTTCAGCCCAAAAGAGTGAAAAGTATCAACATTTATTACTCTGTAGGTAGAAGTTCAGATAATTGTGTGAAAATATAAAATAATTACTACAGTGAGGTATAGAAAACCTACATTTCTACTTAAGTAAGGAAACAAAGTCCATCCTTCTTTACAGATACATCATAAGGAGAGTGCTGCCATCTGTTGGGAGACTGTTTTTGTGCTTACACACAGAATCATTTTACTTTGACTTCTATTGAAAGTTAGGAAAATGTTATATCTCTCCTGTAAAGTTGCTGTTTTGGAGATTTTTGTGTTTTTGATAAAATGGTGACAATATAATGTAATCATTTCATATAATGCATAGAACAGTATAATATGCTGAGGCTCTGGCACTATGATTGGGAGATCGCTGGTTCGAATCCCAGTCATGCAGCTTGCCATCAGCTGCCGGAGCCCTGAGAGACCACAGTGGTCTTTGCTCTTTCTGGGTGGGTACAGTAGATGGCGCTCTTTCCCCTTATCACTCCTAGGGTGATGTGGATCAGCACAAGGCTGCGTCTGTGAGCTGATGTATAAGAACCGAGTCGCTGCGCTTTCCTCCGAGCGTGGGTTGGGTAACTGGCCTTGTAAATTGGGGAGAAAATGTTAGGGTTAGCGGTCTCTCACCTGGAATTCTTGTTTTTTTCTTACAGTTTTTGGATTAGCGCAATAGTAGTACTTTAAACTGAACTGCAACACAAAAGACACATTATACTGATATTTTTCACTCATCAGTAAGAAAGTATTGTTTTAAAAACATGGAAACAATCTGTAACAGTGCAAACCATTGAGCCCGTCGCCCACAGAAACCTCTTTGTCTCTACATCTTGATACATATGAAAATTGTGTTCATAATGTGACATCACAATCATAATTTCATTTGCATATGAAAGCAGAAGTAAAGGACAAATAAATACAGTGCCAGGCCAAAACAAAGGTCACCACCTGGATTAAATGAAGCAAATACAGCCATGTTTGGCACCAGTAAAAGTTAAAATATTGCAAAAAAAATTAGGTTTTTCTACACCAAAAATTATTGCAACTACAAGTTTTGTTATACACATGATTTTTTCCTTTATTTGAATTGGAACAGTGCAAAAAATGGTGTCAATTGATTAAAACATTTGATCAATATTCTGTGATTTACTGCGATTAATTGCACGTGTTCTACTTAAGACGCAATTTGTTAGTGGATATTTAAATACTAATAAAATAACTAATGTAAGAAATGTAAAATGCTATTTATATATTTATATTAGTGGTGTCTAAAATGAAAATTCTGGTATGTACCTGTATGTTTAAGGGGAGGTAAAGCCAACATGGGGCGCAGTAATAAAAAATGCATAACAAATATGGGCCAGAGTACCACAGAACTTTTTATTTTATTTTATTATAAACTTTTCAGCTTGGTTGTAAGGATTTCTGTATTAGAACTTAATTAGCTGAGTATAAAAGAGCGTTTTCATATCTGTAGTTGTGAAAGTTTCCGGATCAGTTGATTTTATTTTATTCGAGTTTACTTGGTTTATTTGTATTGTTTCTCCCTCTGTTTGATTTGGTTTCACACAGGTATAAAAACCTAAACGCACCAAAGTTGCGCCACAATAAACCAGGTGAGCACGTCGTCTCCTCTGATTGGTTTAGAGCTGTCTGGCTTCTGTGACATTTTGACACAGAACGCTGAAAATGTGCCGGAGTCGCGTGGCTGTGTGCAGTGAGCAGTGAACGCTGCACATACCGTGCTTAGTGTGTAAACAGCATGAAGCAACACAGACAGCAAAACTTAGGGTCCAACTTGGTGGCGTAGTTAAAATAAAAAATAAAGTGATACTGATTTTAAATTAATCAACTGCGTTAACGCTTTAACATTGAAAGCCCTAAAAAAACACACACATGAACATAATTTCACACAAAAACTCCAAAAATTATCACCATCTTTTCAAAATTTTGGGTAAATAACTTTGTTTTAGGTTCGGATTTCATGTGATGCTCGTTTAAATTCAGGTGTGAGCAATATACAAAAAATAACACCTAAAACCAGATAAAAGGGACAGAATTCACTTTCCATCTCTCAGACTGATGGAAGTCTGTGGAAGTCAGTCTACCCCACAGCTGCCCATCGTCCAGTTGATTCACCTGCCTCAGACTAGCTGTTCAATCTCCACTACCAATTACATTTTTATACAAAGTTTATAACGCTTTCTCATAATAGAAATCACCTGTGTAATTGAAGGTCAAGGGTCACTGACCTACGGCTTACCAAACAAAATGTGTGTTCCAATAACTTGTGCTAAAGGTATTTAAATCAATAAATGACAAGGGTTCCCAACTTTATGCATCTGCCTAATTTAGTTTAAAGAATTTTTGCACACTTTCTGTAAATCCGAACAAATAATTTTACTTCTCAAATATCACAGTGTTCATCTGCTATATGACATATTTCACTGAAATTGCTGATCCCAACAATCAATGATTTGTAAATATGCAGTGTGAGTAACTTATTATAAGGAACTAATAATAATAATCTTAATAAATGTATTGTTACACACTGTTTGTATGCAATAAAACTTTTATTTAAATTGTGCTGCAATATGGAAGATACATTATGCTGATATTTTTGACCCATCAGTAAGAAAGTATTGTTTTAAAAATATATATGGAAACAATCTGTAACAGTGCAAACCGCTCAGCCCGTCACCCATAGAAACCTCTTTGTCTCTACATCTTGATACATATGAAAATTATGTCCATGTTCCAGGAATGGGCATCACAAGCAACTTGATTTATGGCTTGCGTACATTTACATCTCGTTTGCATATGAAAGCAAAAGTGAAGGATAAATGTATTTTGTGTGTATTGGAACAATACAAAAAAGCATAGAACAAAGGCCAAAACTCATCTAATTTAACGTGGCCAAACTAAATTATTGGAACTTTTTTTTTTTTTTCAAGCATGTGATGCCCACCTGTAGCAAGCGATTAACAGGTGTGGACAATATATAAAGGAAAGATGTTGACTATACACTGTAATCCTGGATAAGTTGGATTTACTTTTAAAAAATTGAGGAAACCAGTTGCCTTAAAAAAGTTAAGTAATGGGGAATGAAAACTTGAGTTAGCATAAATTAAAACATCAAGTTATTACAACTAAAGGGGAAGTTGATTTAACTTTAAAAGTTGATTGTGACAGAAGCCAATAGAAAAGAAGCTGTTATTGGTAACAGACTAAACTCAGTTATTATAAGTTGGTTCAACTCAAAGATCTCAGTTTGAATAGTACAGTATATGTGCTCACAAATGTTCAACTAACTCAAAATAGTTGAGTATTGTTTAGAAATATCCAATTTTATGTAAAACAGAAATGTTCAAATTTTTTGAGTTCAAACAACTTATGGGTTTACAGTGTCGGCGTTCCACACTAAGCATAAAGAACAGAAGAGAAGAGTGGAGAAAAGAACTGTCTGAGAACTTGAAAACCAAAATTGTAAAAGAATATATCAACAATCTCAAGGTTAAAAGTCCATCTCCAGAGATATTGATGTTCCTTGGTCCACAGTGTGCAACATAATCAAAAGCACATCATTCTACCGTTTACCGGAAATATAATGAGGCCTACAAAGAAAATAACTCAAATATGGTGAAGTTTCAAAGATGTTTTGGGGTTGTTTTGTTGCAATGTAGGAGGATCCTGAAGTGGCCAGCCAGTGGCGCAAAAAGGGGGTATGCAGCGTATGCGACGCATAGTGGCGCTGCACTAGAGGGGGCACCAAATTTATTCCGGAAAATTATTTCTAGTCGGCATTTTCTGTAAGAGCTGTTTGTTCATGTATGTTATACAACAGTTAGTTCCGACCTCACAATCTGATTGGTTGAGAAGTGTTCTAGCCATGCTGATATTTGTGATAACATCACAACCTTTTCACACTTAACTTGTATCACTCCGCCGACACGTTGCCGAGTAACGGCGTATACACACACAGGACAATTCTGAATCATCACCTCCACTGGCACCAGCAGCAGCGTTAGCTTAGCACAGGCTAGCACTCAACCACGGCACGCTCGCCCGCAGCGCTGACTCGTCTTTTGTGGAAAAAAGGGGAAGAAAATCGCTCAGCTAATTCCGTCTGACAGCCAGAACGGTAACTTAACCAGCCAGGCTAGGCTAAGCTAAGTTAATGCTGAGCTAAAGCTAAGCTACGCTAACCTAACCACAGTCCAGCCGACTAGCTAAAACCAACACCACCCAGCAAAACAAGCAGAAATGCTCAAAAATGCGCAGCTTTCACCTGAAGACGACTCCACGGAGCAGGAGAGGAGAGTATTAGCGTTATTTTACGGCCCTAACCATCTTATATTCCCAATTTTGTTTTTAAGCTAACTTTCGTGGTTAAGTTACAGTTCTGTTACAGTTGTGGCGGAACTACTTTTTGGCGGAAGGCACAGTCCATATTAAAGCAAATCACAGCCGTGATGTTATTCGTGTTCTATTGCTTAAATAATACACAGGGGCGTCGCCTGGCCTGGGCTTCCGGGGCTTTAGCCCCGAATAAATTTCCAGTACCCCCGAATCGTTTCACTCAGCTCAGCTGTATTATTAATGAGGTGACAGGCCGCTGTCCGCTGTGAATCGAAAATCTCTTGACGCGAATCACGGAGCCAGTTCAAGGATAAAGTTACGCCTTTCAGGAGAAAAGGCCAATCAGCTCGCTGGTTTTGCAGAGCGCGGTGGGCTAGTAGGGAAGCCCCCGCCCTTGCCCCCCCACAGTCTCGCTGTAAAGGATTTGTGAGGGTTTTTGAGTTCTTGCACCAGGTTTTAGCACTGATGTTAAAACATATCTGGATATACGACGATTTTCCTAAAAGAAAGGTAACTAAATTAACCATGTAAACTGTGATGACATGTTTCTGATAGCTGGTTAAAAAGACTCGTCTCTGAATCAAAACACACAGATCAAGGTTTGAGAATGTACCTGATCAGCCAAAAATCTTTAATTTTCAAACTGTTTTTATTAATTAAGGATTGCAGGATTACAGTAAGCTATAATGAATGAAAATGTATTTAGCTAACCAGTTAGCTAGAAGCTGGATGTTGTGGATAGCCAGAATTTAGTCCTATACTTAGTTTAAATAATTTTCTTAACCCTGATCTCTGCCCTAAAATTGTATGTTTTCCACCAGATCCAACTGATCAGCTAATAAACTAATATAATTAACTGGGCTGAGCCATACCCAGGCAACGCCCCTGATAATACACATAAAAAAACATGATGCACCTGCAGGACAGGTGCTGTATTTACAATATAACGGATCATAACAAGTAAGTAAGTAGATGGTGAATCATAAAATTAATAAATTATAGATCAGGGGTTGCCAACATTGTTTTTTATATTACGTGATTGATATTCTGCATCTAGAAAAAATTTAGGGGGGGGGACGCCGATAGTATGTTTGCATACACCTCAAAAAGTATGTAGTTGCACCTCTGTGGCCAGCAATGAGTCCGGATCTAAATACCATTTAACACCTGTGGAGAGATCTTAAAAGAGATCTTGCTGTTGGGAGTAGAAACCCTTCAGATATATGAGATCTGGAGCTGGAGTTTGCAGAAGAAGAATGGTGCAGAATTTGATTTGAGAGGTTTAAGAAGCTTGTTGATGGTTACAGGTAGGAACTGATTTAATTTTTTTTTTTTCAAAGGATATGCAACCAGGCTGCAGTGGGTTTGGGTCGTCATCTTCCTGCATGATAAAGGATCTCAAAATCATTTTGGTTTTAACCTTCTTTTAAAATGACAGACAAAAACAACTGGAAATTAAAGCTGAAGTGTTGAGCTTCGGCTTTCACAATCACAAATCACAAATGCTTTGGTATTAATATCTTAATTCATTTTGCTTGCAATGAAAAAACACAAAAAAGAGAATGAAAACAAAGTCAAATCAATTATCATTTTACACAAAACTCCAAAAATGGGCCAGACAAAAGTATTGGCACCCTCAGCCTAATACTTGGTAGCACAACCTTTAGACAAAATAACTGCGAACAACCGCCTCCGGTAACCATCAATGAGTTTCTTCCAATGCTCTGCTGGAATTTTAGACCATTCTTCTTTGGCAAACTGCTCCAGGTCCCTGAGATTTGAAGGGTGCCTTCTCCAAACTGCCATTTTGAGATCTTTCCACAGGTGTTCTATGGGATTCAGGTCTGGACTCATTGCTGGCCACTTTAGAAGTCTCCAGTGCTTTCTCTCAAACCATTTTCTAGTGCTTTTTGAAGTGTGTTTTGGGTCATTGTCCTGCTGGAAGACCCATGCTTTCTCACATTGGGCCCTACATTATGCTGCAAAATTTGTTGGTAGTCTTCAGACTTCATAATGCCATGCACACGGTCAAGCAGTCCAGTGCCAGAGGCAGTAATGCAACCCCAAAACATCAGGGAACCTCCGCCATGTTTGACTGTAGGGACCGTGTTCTTTTCTTTGAAGGCCTCGTTTTTTTTTTTTCTTGTAAACTCTATGTTGATGCCTTTTCCCAAAAAGCTCTACCTTTGTCTCATCTGACCAGAGAATATTCTTCCAAAACGTTTTTGGCTTTCTCAGGTAAGTTTTGGCAAACTCCAGCCTGGCTGTTTATGTCTCTGGGTCTTTTCATTCAGATGTCGACAGATAGTACGGGTTGACACTGTTGTACCCTCGGACTGCAGGGCAGCTGGAACTTGTTTGGATGTTAGTTGAGGTTCTTTATCCACCATCTGCACAATCTTACCTTGAAATCTCTCGTCTTTCCTAAATTTCCTTCGGGATAAATAAAGTATCTATCTATCTATCTATCTATCTATCTATCTATCTATCTATCTATCTATCTATCTATCTATCTATCTATCTATCTGTGTTTCTGTCTGTCTTTGTATGTATGTTTCTATCTATCTATCTATCTATCTATCTATCTATCTATCTATCTATCTATCTATCTATCTCAATGTTTCTGTTACGTCCACATCTAGGGAGGTTAGCCACAGTGTCATGGGCTTTAAACTTCTTGATGACACTGCGCACGGTAGACACAGGACCATTCAGGTCTTTGGAGATGGACTTGTAGCCTTGAGATTGCCCATGCGTCCTTACAATGTTGCTTGTCAAGTCCTCAGACAGTTCTTTGGTCTTCTTTTTTTTCTCCATGCTCAATGTGGTACACACAAGGACCCAGGACAGAGGTTGAGTCAACTTTAATCCATTTTAACTGGCTGCAAGTGTGATTTAGTTATTGCCACCACCTGTTATGTGCCACAGGTAAGTAACAGGTGCTGTTAATTACACAAATTAGAGAAGCATAACATGATTTTTCAAAGGGTGCCAATACTTTTGTCCACCCCCTTTTTTATGTTTGGTGTGGAATTATATTCAATTTGGCTTTTTGACCATTCTTTTTGTGGTTTTCCATTGAAGACAAATTAAATGAACATTTTAATATCAAAGCATTTGTAATTGCAATCATTTTCTGGGAGAAATTGAGCATTATCTGACAGAATTGAAGGGGTGCCAATACTTTTGGCCAGCACTGTAAATAGCCACTGCTCCTGACTCCTAGTCACTGACTGAGCCAGATATCAAACATGTTGAATATTTGCCGGGTGTTTGCGACTGGTGGGTGATCAGTCAGTGACGGATCGGCAAGCATCTTTCACAGGGCCCCTTTTTCAGCCCGGGAGTTTCATGCCCAAATCCGGCCCACTTTTTCCATGGAGGATGAATTTGAATAAATGAAACAGCAGCTAGCTCTTACGATGCCTTTTTATTGCATATAAGTTCAAGTATATGTTGGTAAGTTAACAAAACATCCTTCACTTAAACATGTTTCATTCAAATTTAAATCAGATAAAGGATAAAAAAAAAATATATGAATTAATATTACTTAGAAGCCTTTACAAAATCAATTGAAAAACACTTAAAATTATTTAATTGAACATGTAATGGTCAAAACTAATTTATCTCCAAAGGACTGGAAACTTTATAAGAATAAAAACTACTTATTCATAACTTATTTTGCACTAAAGAAGGTGTTTTTGTATATTTTACTCGCCACCTGATTGGCCGACAGGGTCAGCTGACACATATTTGATCAGACGAGACTTTAAGCTTTCCGTCCATACCGGTCGCTTAAAGGGAAGTTGTGTTACAGCGGATTAAAATAGATATTCATTTATTATGGCTCAAATTTCTTCAAGCACTGTTGGGAGATAAATGAGGATTACTAGAGACTGGATTGATGGATCTGCTGGTTTGTGGAGCGGAGTTTGAGGCTGGAGTCTGAGTTGAGCGTGTGTCCTGAAGTCACCACAGCTGATCAAAGAGCCTGTTTTTGAAGCTGCGGTAAAAAAAGTATAAGCACTCTTTCGGCTCTAATTCAGGAAGCGCATCCTATAGTATCAAGGTTTACATCCTACAGTAAAAAGGTTTACTGTTCCGCTTTAGGTCAAATATGATACGAACAAAAAAAACACAAATATGAAAATTATGAATCATAATTCTAATAAACAAGGCATATTTTGCCCTAAATGTTTATTTTCTAAAAGGATATACAGCTAAATAGACTAGATAACTGAACATCAGAGATTCTAAGCTTTAAAATGGCATATTTGGTGTCTATAATTATACATAAACACAGCAAGATATTAATTATAACATATTTCTGGCCCGCCGGCGGGCCAGAGCGTGTTAAGAGGTTAATGATGAGTATTGCACTCTACAAAATAAACTACGCTAAGTCGACATTGCAAACGTTGCGCAATAGCAGGATAATTCAAGATTATTTCCATATCTCTGTTTACCGGCTGCAGCTGGAGTCTCTGGAAAACAAGCTTGTTAATTTTGCACATTTGGCAGCTTCTTCTTCCATCTTCTTTCTTATTTTTTTATCTGGCCTTTTCGTCTCCGCCTGGCCTCTTTTTTTACCCTCCATCACAGCCGACTGAGGCTTGGTGCTATTCTGTTGCTGTATTTAAATTTATCGCTCCAGAAAAGACCACTCGTGGGCGCAACCAACTCAAACATCTGGGAGAGGAGAATTCCCTCAGATGGTTGAACCCATCTAATCTACTGTGAAGTGAAGGGGCTGTGCTGTCAGTTGAATAGAGAATGCATACGTAGTTGAATGGAAATGAATGCAAGAATAAGATTAGAGAAGTGACAGATAAGTGTCAAAATTATTTCTCCCGTCCAACCGGCCCAAACTCGAGATTGACATGAGCCGGCCAATCGGGAATCCTCCCGAATCTCCCGATTAGCCTCTCCGGGCCTGATTTCGGCAACTGAAAACCGATCTTTAATGTTAATATTCATGTTGTAAGTATTTAGTACTTTATTGTTAGTAGAAGTGTTATTCTGTATTTCCACTTTAACACACAATAGCTACAGTCTGTAAACAGGTTTTTGTTGTTGGAAATTCATGCAAAGTGTGTGGGTTGACCTTTAGATGACGCACATGATAAGGAGATGCTTATTAGAATAGAGATATGGATAGAGAGAGAGATAAATAAATAGAGGGATAGAGAGGAGACGAGAACATTCGGGGAGAAGAAACGGACAGAAGCGCAGCAAGAACGATATAATCGATATAAAGTGAAATAAAACCCTATAAACAAGTAAATACTGAAACTGCTTCCGTTTTTCCTACAGAAATGGATCAGAAATGGCTTTCAGTCGTCCTCGTTCTCTCAGGTCAGTGTGTTTTATATTACATTATTTAATAATTTATTAGAAATTACTAATAACTAAAAATACTGACTTACTATATTTTTAAGTAAATATTGTTATTGTCTGTAATGCTTTACACCCACAGAAGAAAAATACTTATTTTACACCAGTTACAAATAAATAAACAGAAATTAGATGATAATGAAGTGATAATATCATTCTTATACACTGTACGCTGTAAGAGTTTGTGTATAAATACACACAAATTAGGAAAGTCTAATACTTTAATGTATACATTCTTAACACAAATTAATAATTTTACCAATTAATTTTACCAATTTGTAACGAACCTCTTTCTAGACAAGCAGGTTAATCGCATTCTCTGAGGGGACTCTAACCATCAGCCTATGTTGCATCAATGAAACATCACAAATGATGCCTTTTGCACAAAATATGTATTTCCACACAAATGTTTACACCTCAGTATTCAACCAATTCTCAGTCAGAGCTGATATGTTTTTTAGGTTTAGTCTATGAACCAGATGAGCCTCTGTTTGAACAAAAAACTACCAAAAAAAAGGAAAAACCAAAATGAAAAAAATACAAAAAAGGACTGATCTTACCGAGTGAGTAGTCAAAGTTCATTAAAGGGTTGATTTAGTAGCAGTAGTCCAATCCGAAGCCAAGCAGAGTGAGCCATGATCATCATCGTCCTTAACACCCATGAAAGTCCAAAAAAATTGGAGATAAAATCCAAGACCCTTTATTTTACTGTCTATATTCCATTCAAATCCCAGAAAAACAGAGCAATGCACACAAAAAAGGTTCTTAATGGGCTTAAAACACTCAGTTTTCCCAAGAGAAGAACTTAAAATGCTCAAACAGCAGGTGAGCAGCAAAAAAACTGTTTGTAACACCTGTACCGGTAACACTGGCCACTTATTTTACTAAAAGCTGATCACCAGAGCTTGGGCTCAGGGTAGCCCCCTGATGTTGAGAGAATGCAATTACAACAACAAAATCTGTTAAAAATTGATGTGACCATGGGATATTAGTAAAAAATAATTTTACCAATTAATCAGAAAACTTTAATACTTTAATGTATACATTCTTAACGCAAATTAATAATTTTACCAATTAATCAGAAAACTTTAATACTTTAATCTATACATTCTTAACGCAAATTAATAATTTTACCAATTAATCAGAAAACTTTAATACTTTAATGTATACATTCTTAATGCAAATTAATAATTTTACCAATTAATCAGAAAACTTTAATACTTTAATGTATACATTCTTAACGCAAATTAATAATTTTACCAATTAATCAGAAAACTTTAATACTTTAATGTATACATTCTTAACGCAAATTAATAATTTTACCAATTAATCAGAAAACTTTAATACTTTAATGTATACATTCTTAACGCAAATTAATCATTTTACCAATTAATCAGAAAACTTTAATACTTTAATGTATACATTCTTAACGCAAATTAATCATTTTACCAATTAATCAGAAAACTTTAATACTTTAATGTATACATTCTTAACGCAAATTAATCATTTTACCAATTAATCAGAAAACTTTAATACTTTAATGTATACATTCTTAACGCAAATTAATCATTTTACCAATTAATCAGAAAACTTTAATACTTTAATGTATACATTCTTAACGCAAATTAATAATTTTACCAATTAATCATAAAACTTTAGTACTTTAATGTATACATTCTTAACACAAATTAATCATTTTACCAATTAATTTTACCGATTAATCATAAAACTTTAGTACTTTAATGTATACATTCTTAACACAAATTAATCATTTTACCAATTAATTTTACCGATTAATCATAAAACTTTAATACTTTAATGTATACATTCTTAATGCAAATTAATCATTTTACCAATTAATTAGAAAACTTTAATACTTTAATGTTTACATTCTTAAATTAAATTAATAATTTTACCAATTAATTAGAAAACTTGAATACTTTAATGTATACATTCTTAATGCAAATTAATCATTTTACCAATTAATTTTACCAATTAATCATAAAACTTTAGTACTTTAATGTATACATTCTTAACACAAATTAATCATTTTACCAATTAATTAGAAAACTTGAATACTTTGATGTATACATTCTTAACGCAAATTAATCATTTTACCAATTAATTAGAAAACTTGAATACTTTGATGTATACATTCTTAACGCAAATTAATCATTTTACCAATTAATCAGAAAACTTTAATACTTTAATGTATACATTCTTAACGTAAATTAATAGTTTTACAAATTAATCAGAAAACTTTAATACTTTAATGTATACATTCTTAACGCAAATTAATCATTTTACCAATTAATCAGAAAACTTTAATACTTTAATGTATACATTCTTAACGCAAATTAATCATTTTACCAATTAATCAGAAAACTTTAATACTTTAATGTATACATTCTTAACTAGGGCTGCACGATATATCATTTAAGCATCTTCATCGTGCAATAGTCACATTGCAGGATGTGCATGTCACTTAAGGTAATTAAATTAAACACCTCATGTTGCAATGTTTTGATTCTTGATGCAAGAAGCGCTGTCTCTGTGTCTGTGTGAGTGACAGGCTGCTGCTGCCATTTAAATGCCTGATTAAAGGGCCGATTACTGTTGCTTTGCTGTTTTCCTCTGGTTTTGAGAGCTCTGCACTGACTCAGCTCTTGATCCGTCCAGACACCAGACAGCACGGGGGTGGGGGTGGAACTGGTGACGTCATTGTTAAATATCGCGATATATAATGCTGGAAAAAGAACATTTGTGATGTAATTTCTTTTTGTAAAAAATCATGCAGCCCTATTCTTAACATAAATTAAGAATTTTTACCAATTAATTTGACCAATTAATCAGAAAATTCTAATACTTTAATGTATATATTCTTAATGCAAATTAATCATTTTTACCAATTAATTTTACCAATAATTTTACTAATTAATCAGAAAACTTTAATACTTTGACGTATACATTCTTAGCGCAAATTAAAGGTTAAACATTAACTATAACACTAATTTATCCTGATCTTCACAGCTGTGTGTGGTGTATCTCCATATGTTCCTCATCGGTATCACTTTGTGAATCAGAATAAAACCTGGACTGAAGCTCAGAGCTACTGCAGACAGACCTACACTGATCTGGCCACCATCAACAACATGGACGAGATGAAGAAGCTGAACGAGCTGCTGCAGGGTAAAGCTAAGAGCTCGGTTTGGATCGGCCTGAGCAGGGGGAGCACTGTGAAGTGGTGCTGGTCTCTGGCGAGGGACAATCCCAGCACACAGAATATAACGTACTTCATCTGGGAAGGAAGAGACCCAGACAACAGAGAAGGAATTGAGTTCTGTGTTGCATCCGCTGCATACGGCTGGTTTGATGCCATGTGCTTGACTCAATATAAATTTATGTGCTATGATGGTAAGAATCACCTAATACTAGCAACCAGCATAGCTAGGGTTTCCACCTTTCAGAATTTAAAATAAGGGACGCCAACTTCCGCTCCTCTGGGCCATGTCCAGCACAGGCCCGACACCTGTGGGACGGGGCAGCAGTGGTAGTTTTATTTTGTGCTGGTGTTTTTATTAAAGGGGTAATCAAAAAAGTAATAAGTCAAACTTAAATATTGAAATGCTTTATTAGCATTGAACACTTTCTCTCATAAAGTGCAGTTAATTAAATATTACTTGAAATATGTTTGTGTGCAACAAAAAACGTTTAAAATATAAACTAAATAAATTCAGAATGTAACTTTTTATGTGCATAACTATAAGGACACTCTTTAAACCATGGGGCAAGTTTTACTTAAATTTAACAGTATTTGCTGGTGCCTTTCTTATGAGTTGAAAGAACGTCAGGTCATCCAAACAGTTAAAACCAGTTAAATAGCAACTACCAAGCAGAAACCACACTGAAAAAATGTAAAATTTACTTTAAAAAGTTTCACAACTTTGTGTTTTAACTAAAATATTTAAATTTCAGGATAAAAATATATTATGTATCATAAATTATTTGAGTAATATTGTATAAATTAAGTAATTGTAATTAGGTAATATTGTATGCAGAAATGAAGTAAAGTTTACTAAAAGAAAGGATTGATTCAGTAAAAATAAATGAAGTAAAGTTTACTAAAAGAAAGGATTGACTGAAGTTCAGTTCACTTATTTACTCTGTTATATTTAAGTCTTGAAACCGAGTTGAAGTTACTTAAATTTATCTGAAATTAAATTTTCTTAAAAAAAAGCAAATGCAGAAAGTTGCGAAACTTTTTTCTAGTTAAATTTTACTCATCATTTTTTTTCAGTGCACCTGGAATGTCACAGTGATCACAGAACCGTAAATGGAAATGCACTATTGTGGTATAATAATGTGAATAATAACGTAAATTGAATGTATTTCAGAAAAGATGACGGGCTCTGACAGATACATATTCATCAATGAGAAGAAGAGCTGGAGTGATGCTCAGAGCTACTGCAGAGAACATCACACAGACCTGGTCAGTGTGAGGAACCAGACTGAGAACCAGCAGATCTCCAAAATTACAAATTTTGGAACTGCTTGGATTGGGCTGTTTAAAGACACCTGGGAGTGGTCGGATCAGAGCAGCTCCTCATTCCGATACTGGAAGTCTAATCCTGGTGGGATTGAGAACTGCACCACGGTGTCAGTGAATGACCAGGGTCTCTGGCGTGATCAGAACTGTAGCATCGTTTCCCCATTCATCTGCTACGAGGGTGAGTTACATTACACTTAGTCTAAAAATGTGTAAATTCTACAGTAACTTACCTACAGTAAGTATAATGGCAAATTATAAAAATGGGCAGCATGGAAAATGCAAAGAAATGAAAACCCAAAAATCAGTGTCTCAGAAAATTTGAATATTATATAAGACCAATTGGTACTTTTGGCAGAGTAGGCAGGAACCGGCACCAGCAGCAGCACTTTGTTGGTGATAAAGAAGTAACAGATCCCTCCCTCAGACGAAGTCTAATGACAAATCCTGCTGTGTACTGGCCAAAGTTCTCAACCAGCAGTAATGGATGTATATTAATCAACAAGACATAAAGTAGTGTACCTAATAAAAATGCTTAGCTATTCTTTTTCCCAATTCGTCTCCAGATGAGCTGATCTTGATCCAGCAGAATCTGAGCTGGGCAGAAGCTCTGAGATACTGCAGAGAGAATCATGTGGACCTGGTCTCAGTTCACTCTGAGGAGATCCAGCTCTGGGTGAAGGATGTGGCTCAGAAAGCCTCCACTGATCATGTGTGGCTGGGTCTGCGTCACACCTGCACTCAGGGATTCTGGTTCTGGACGAGTGGGTTTTCCGTCTGCTATGATAACTGGGCTCCAGGTAACGGTGCAGAGGGAGAACAGTGTGAGCCTGTGGTCAGAACCGGAGCGGTGCAGGCTAGAGGAGATCAGCAGTGGGTCAGCCTGCCTGAGAACCAGACTCTCAACTTCATCTGCATCAAATATGAAGATTAGTCGTGAGTGTGCGGTGCTGAATTATCCATTCTGATTACATATAAATCCTTTAATTATTATTATTTTTATTCTATTATATTTGAAAGCTGGGCAAGTGTAATGAAGTGTAATGAAGTGTAATGGGATGGAGTGTAGCTACAGACTGGTAGCTCTCCAGCCCAGAGGGTTGTTGAACCCAATTGCAGAACAGTTGATCTCAAAGCAGGTAAACCCAAGATGGAAGGAAAAATAAATGAATAAATAAACACACTGCTCCTCACACGGGATCCAACCCGTGTCGTCAGGGTCGCACTCCAATACACTACCGCTGCGCCAGCTAGTGAATTGGGACATAGCCGGGAAAAAACGCCCTAGGGAGATAGGGAGAAGGGAAAAACGAGAATGGGAGGAAACTAAAGTCACGCCGAGCGCAACAGAAAGAGAGAGAGAGAGACAGGGGAGGAATGTAAACAAAAGCTCACCAGAGAGAAGCTTTTTATTGCTTTTTTTGCCGACCCTTGACGTACAGAATAGTTCTGGACTATTATGGCTTTAAATAATAATTTTAGATTTTTAGATTAAAATCCCCCCCAAACCCAACTCAACTCAAATTAGAGTATTATTGTTTGCTTTACTCCCCTGGAACTTTTTCCGGTATGAGCTCAGTCCTCGGCAGAATGTTTAGAAAATGTCGGTTAAACACTTCAGAAATGAGTAGCGTTCTCAGATATTTTAGATTAAAAAGATAAAATTTCTGTATGTAAAATCATGATTACATTTTGAAAATCGCAATAAAACTGTAAAGGTTCCTAATGGAGTCCTGTAATAATGCAGCAGCAGCAGCAGTGTGATGAACCAAAGATTTCCAAAGATCCTTTTAACGTTATTGAGCTGGTATAATATGTTGACAACTCAGCTCTTTTCATAAAGATATTACACTTTAATACAATTATTATTATGTAAAGTAGTCAGTGTACAGCTTGTATAACTGTAAATATCCTGTTTCCCTTAAAATAACTCAACACACAGCCATTAATGTTTAAACGGCTGCAGCCATTTTTCCACCATTACTTTCCAAAGTAAAGAAAACGAGTTCAAAGAAAACAAGTTTTAAGAGTTCAGAAATCAATATTTGGTGGAATAACCTGGTTGGTTTTTAATCACAGTTTTTTTCATGCATCTTGGCATCATGTTCTCTTCCTCCACCAGTCTTACACACCGCTTTTGGAAAACTTTATGCCAAAAATTCAAGGAGTTCAGTTTGGTTTGATGGATTGTGATCATCCATCTTCCTCTTGATTATATTCCAGATGTTTTCAAATCGGTAAAATCAAAGAAACTTGAAGAAACTCATAATTTTTAAGTGCTTTCTTTAAATGTTTGAGAGCTGTATATATCATATCGTATTGCCAATTTCTTACCAATACACAGCCCTGTTTAGTTCATAGAATCCCTTTGAAACAAGAACACAATAATTCAAGAATTAGTCAGAATAAAGAACAAACATCATACGACTTCTTCTCACTTTACAGTTTATTACTGAGCAGATGAAAGTGAACAGCATTGGTAGAAGGAAAGAAAGAACGCAAAAGAAAAAAGGAAAAACCCCGTAGAGGAACATTAGAAACAAGTTCTTTTAACTATTGTGACAAACAGCTAGCACTGCGTTGCGTTGCGCTGAGTTACGAGTCCTCTAAAGTCAATTATGATCATCAAGCGACGCCTGGTCCAGATAAAGACCTCGGCGGTCTTAGTGCAAAGCAAAGTTACGAAGTTACGTTAACGCCAACACAAAAGTACGTTTACTGTGAGAGGATCGGTAAAGAGGAAGCAGGGATGGCACTAATACAAAAATAACACTCGTCTGTTTTACTGAAAACAACTGATATATATCAATAAACTATCCGTTACAAAGACCTACGCCCAACATTAAGTGCAACAGTAAGTGCTTACCACCCCGTTAAAACCCCAGCGGTTTGGCGGTTCCAGTAAGACGTGAAGTTCCCGTGAACTGGAGGCATGCAGAAGAAGTAGAATGGAGAGCGGTTTAGAGTGTCACAGTTCTGAAGTTAGCGATGCTCCAGATCCAGGCTTCAGGCTTTTTGTTGCAAAGCACTACTTAATACCATCTGATCAGCTGGTGCTTCACAGTACCAGTGACCTGTGGCGGCGGACCTGAGATACAACAGAGAAGATCAATAACTGCAGAAAACAATGAATCTGAATCAGTTTCTCTGATTTTGCTATTTATAGGTTTATGTTTGAGTAAAATGAACATTTTCTCCCAAATTCCAAATAAAAATATTGTCATTTAAAGCATTTATTTGCAGAAAATAAGAAATGGCTGAAATAACAAAAAAAATATGCAAAGAAAACATATTTTTCATAGTTCATATTCATAAAGTTTTAAGAGTTCAGAAATAATCAATATTTGGTGGAATAATCCTGGTTGTTTTTTAATCACAGCATCATTTTTTTTAATGCATCTTGGCATCATGTTCTCCTCCACCAGATTTACACACTGCTTTTGGATAACTTTATGCTTTACACTCCTGGTGCAAAAAAAATAAAAAATTCAAGCAGTTCAGTTTGGTTTGATGGCTTGTGATCATCCATCTTCCTCTTGATTATATTCGAGGTTTTTTTTAATTTGGTAAAATCAAAGAAACTCATCATTTTAAGTGATCTCAAATGTTTTTTTTAGTGCATCTCAAATGAGAATATCATTTAAAAGTTACTTTATTTCAGTAATTCAGTTAAAAATGTGAAACTCATATATTATATAGATGTACTACACACAGAGTATTTCTTTTATTGATGATGAGTATGGCTTACAGCCAATCAAATCCCAAAAATCATTGTTTTAGATAATTAGAATATTATATAGGACCAATTGGTACTTTTAGCAGTGTGGGCAGTGTGCCAAGTCCTGCTGGAAAATGAAATCCGCATCTCCATAAAAGTTGTCAGTAGCAGAGGGAAGCATTTTCTGGGACTTTAGACTTGATATAACACAGTGGACCTTATATAATGTTCTAATTTTCTGAGACACTGATTTTTGGGTTTTCATTGTCTGTAATCCAAAATCATCAACAATAAAAGAAATAAACCCTTTTAAATGATATTCAAATTGTTTGAGATGTGTTACTTATTTTGTTAGATTTGTTACTTCTGCTGTATTGTTTTTATTACGCAATAGCTTTATATACATTGTTTTTATCCATCATGTGTAAAATGCATAATACAGGACAACTGCTTAATTTTGAATTTAACAAAATGACAAAATGTCCATGATTTATACAGTCGTTGGTTTTAATGAATGAAAGTTTACCTTGTTCTCTTTTTACACCTCAAACGCTGGGAACTTGGCAGCCAGCGGCTGCAGCAGATCAGCGAGGAAGTAGATCGTTCCAGCCATTCCTAGAGTTAAGATGAAGAAATGAGAGAAAGAAGAGCTTTTAAAGTAGGACTATCAGAATATTAAAAAACCTAATGTTAAATAAAGAGTTTATTCAGATACAGTACCAGTCAAATGCATGCACACCTCTTCTTATTCAATGTTTATCTTTACTTTTTTTATTTGATATATATTTTAATTAAATAAATAAATATTTTTATTGATTTATTTTATTAATATATCTATTTTATTGTTGAACACTTTTTGTTGTCTAAATAATTCTGGATTATCTTCTGTGTAGCTTTAATATAGTCTTCAATATCAAAATGTAAAAAAAAGAAAGAAAAAAAAAAACAATGAATGAGAAAGCATGTCCAAACTTTTGACTGGTACTTCTTCTTCTTCTTATTATTATTATTATTTATTTTTTTTTTTACTTTTATTAGACATTTCACATTTTGCTTATGTTATTTCACTTTTTTGAACTTTTTTACTATTTTGTTGGGTGTGTAAACTTTTTATGTAAAAAATATTAAGTGAAGTTAACATATAATTTTGTAATTTTACCTTTTCTCTGTTTATATTTATATAAATCTATTTTTTCTCTATTACTGGTTTTACTTGTGATTTAGCTTTAGATTTATTTTACACATTATTTTTTTTTATCTTTTTCTTAATTATTAAATACTATTTTATCAAATCAATTTTATCATACCTTCTTTTATTATTATTTTATCTTGATTGATGTTTTAAAAAAAATGTGTACATTTACCTTGATTGATCACTGATTTTAGCTGATTTAATACTAATAATTTACTTTTGTCTTGTAATCTCTGTCTACTTATCAGTACTCTGATATATTAAGAAATACATGATGATATCAATGATTGATGGTTGATTGATTTCTATTTCTGGATTCATTTAGGTATTTTAAACTTAAATCTGTATATTGCGTATCATTTATTTTATACTTTTAATTTTTGACCATTTTCTTACTTATTAAATACTCAATTATCAAGGTTATCATATTACATTCTTTTATTATACTTTTATCTTGATTGATATTTTTTAAAGATTTTTTATTTGTACATTTACCATTACTGATTACTTGACTGATTTTAGCTGATTTAAAATTAATAGTTTACCTTCTCTTTTAATCTCTGTCTACTATGAGTACTCGGATTTATTGAAAATGAGCCTCACCCTCAATGTAATTTCTGAGTGAAAATAAAGGTTGATTGATTCATTGACTGATTGATTATTGATATCTAGATGTGCCTTGTTTTTTTATCCTGAATATAAGATTGTATTTTTGTTTAAAGACAAAAGTATTATTATTATTATTATAGAAATATTTATTTATTTATTTATTATTTTTTTATATGTATGGCCTAGTCCTAGGACAAACAATTAAACAGTACTAAAAACAATAAAACAATTGTTTCAGTACCACCTTAAAATAAGACTACCTTTATAAAGGGTTAATAAGTGGTTTACAATTAGTTTATTAATGGTTATTAATTAGTTTGTAAATGCCTTAAAAATCATTAATTATCAGTTATTTGGCTGTTCACTATTTGTTCACTATTTGGCAAACAACAGGTCTACGTACATTTCTATGTATGTGTTATAACTGATTATTAATGATTTTTAAGGCATTTACAACCTAATTAGTAACCATTAATAAACTAAACCATTTATAAACCCTTTATAAAGGTAGTCTTATTTTAAAGTGGTACCAAAAATTGTTTCAGTACCACCTTAAAAGAAGACTACCTTATGAATGGTTTATAAAGGAGTTTATTAATGGTTATTAATTAGGTTGCAAAATTGAGCTGAAAAGTGGTACCAAAGTATTTTACAGTTATTATAGTTATTACAGTTTTGTGTACATCATTTTAGCATACTCATGAAACAGTAGTGATTAAAAAAATCCAGTGTACAATAAACAATACTTACCTTCAAAGAGAGAGAAAGGTGTGTCCGGAGTCCGGCAGCCATGTTTCCCATAGTTCATGCACCAGTCTGCAAACTAACCACAGAAAACACCATTTCCCATCATGCCTCACGCACCAGATATCCTGTAATACCTGAGCTCAGACTGTAAGACAACTGTATGTTTCACACTATTAGATGCACTGGATTATAAGGTGCGTTATGCTACACTAGTAAGGAACAGGGGTGTCGCCATGCTTCCCTTCTAATTGAGCAGAGGGGCTAACTAGTTAAGTTAAGTAAACTAAGTTAAGTTAAGTAAACTAAGTTAAGTTAAGTAAACTAAGTTAAGTTAAGTAAACTAAGTTAAGTATACAAAACTGTAATTCTTAAAACAATAAAAACATGTTCGGTAATACTTTCATGAATGTCATCTTTATTAGCATTCATAAGGCATTATAAACATGGCTATACATATTTATAAAAATGCATAACACACTATAGCCATGTTTATGATCCATTGTTTCTATGATCCATTTTTTTTTTCTTTACTGTTAAAAGGTTATGGTAAATATAGGCGACTATAAACCGTATTTCATAGTTTTACAGTTCATTTTTTTTTTTTACTTTTTCTATGCTTTAACCGCTATTTACATGTTGTTTTTTTATTCAAGCAAATTGTTTAATGTTCCCAATAAAAACATTATTTAATTATCATTAAAAACATGAAATCATACCAAAAAAAACTGTTGGTCGGAGCATGCGCAGTGCCGTACAGAAGCACTGATATTGATAGGTACCATAACTTAACACCGGTTCCCCCGAGCCGCGCACACAGGCCCCAGGCTACACAGCTGATTTACACAGTGTCTCTCCCGCTAACTGTAATAATAAACACTGCTGGGAAAAGTTCAGCTGCGCTGCCATGGAGAACAAAACTCATTTTTTTTTTAATTCAGACAATTTGTTTTTTTCCCAGCATTTCATGTTTTACTCAGTAATGGGAAGATTTCCAATGTAGTGAAGTAAATTACTTGTGTCAAAATGAACTTAAGTATAAGTAAAATTACCTATGAAAACTACTTTAAATATGACAAATTACTCATAAAATCTACTCAATTACAGTAACATGAGTAAATGTAATTAGTAACTTTCCACCTCTGTATATAACTATATATAACTGTTGATCTGAACAACCACAGATTTCTAAAGGAAAATCATAAAAATTATCAGGGTGCGCAAACTTTTTTTTATTTTAATCTCACTCACCATGCAGGTCCTGTACAGGTACTTGGGGTCCTGGGTGAGTTTGTAGAGGGACAGGAAGCAGTAGGCGTTGCCCGCGGCTCCGTGGCACAGGCCGTAGCCCTTCTTCAGCAGACCCCTCTGCCAGACCACCTCCCCACAGCGCACTGCGTCCTCCAGATACTGCTGCACCCCAAACACCTGCACAGGTGAGAGACAGGACACCGGATCACCATCTCAAGAGTTTAACAAGCTCTAGAACAGGGGTGTCTAAACTGCGAGGTATTTTTGAAATAGAATGAAAGTTAGTCGCTGTTAAGCAGGTTTTTATAATATGAGATTCAAAGTTTGAACGCTAGGTGTCAGAAACGGGCAAAAGAGTGTAAAAGCGGAGAGGGTGCGCATTTCTAGCGCAGAAAAACAGGCCAAAGAGTCTAAAAGCAGAGAGAGTGCACATTTCTAGCGCAGAAAAACGGGCCAAAGAGTCTTAAAGCGGAGAGGGTGCACATTTCTAGCTCAGAAAAACGGGGAAAGAGTCTTAAAGCGGAGAGGGTGCACATTTCTAGGGCAGAAAAACAGGCCAAAGAGTGTAAAAGTGGAGAGGGTGCACATTTCTAGGGCAGAAAAACAGGCCAAAGAGTGTAAAAGTGGAGAGGGTGCGCATTTCTAGCGCAGAAAAACGGGCCAAAAAATCTAAAAGCAGAGAGAGTGCGCATTTCTAGCGCAGAAAAACGGGGAAAGAGTCTTAAAGCGGAGAGGGTGCACATTTCTAGGGCAGAAAAACAGGCCAAAGAGTGTAAAAGCAGAGAGAGTGCGCATTTCTAGCGCAGAAAAACGGGCCAAAGAGTCTAAAAGCGGAGAGGGTGTGCATTTCTAGGGCAGAAAAACAGGACAAAGAGTGTAAAAGTGGAGAGAGTGTGCATTTCTAGTAGAGATGGGACCGATCCGATACAATATCGGTATCGGGGCCGATATTGACGTAATCCGACGAATCGGATATCGGGCAGGTGCTGCCGATCCACTTACCGATCCATATTCCAGTCCAAAGCTTGAGCTGAACAATAAACCCGCCATAACGTTAACACAAAACGCATCCCTGATCAGGATTCCAGTTTAACAGTTTACCCTGAACCCCCAGCAGCTTCAGTCTGCGGCTGACTGAGTAACTTTAGCTGTTTATCTACAAAAAAAGTCCATTATCTGGAGAGTTTTCACTTTGGAAACGCTGTACAGCAGAACGGTACACGTAAAGTCAGCGTCTGAGAGGTAAACAGATTAACACCAGCAGTCTGTTAGCCTAGCTAGCACCGAACTGACAGCAGCTGCATTCCGGTGTTGTGAAGGTATTATAACTACAGACTGGAGTAAACTATATTCATAATCCACATATCCTATAAAACCACAGCATCTACAAACACTAACCAGCACAAACACACCCATCTGTTATTAAAAAACAGTCATTAATTTAGTTCGGAAATACAGTTAGCATTGCCACTTAGCCGTTAGCCATCTCCATTAAGATCTGCAGTCTGTTAGCCTAGCTAGCAAAATCATTCCGGCATTGTGAATGTAATAAATAACTATCTTAAGTGAACTACAGCCATAATCCACATCTAATATCAAACCACAGATCCTACCAACCCTAACCAGCACTAAGAAATCAGTCTGTTATTAAAAAACAGTGATTAATTTAGCTCGGAAATACAGTTAGCATCGCCAGTTAGCCGTTAGCTATTGCAGCTAATCCTCTATGCTACCTGTCAAAATAAAAGTCTCCTGCACAACCGTTGCAAAAAATGCGCTGAATTTAATATTTAACGTATTTAATATTTTACTTTTTTTAATATTTAATAAAAATTCAAACATTTTATTTGAAAGGAAACTATTGTGTAATTGCATATGAAGTGTGTCAAATAAATGACTTTTGAATGCATTTACATTAAATGCACCTGTGGATACTCTTAAAAGGGCTGTGTGGTCTGTTTCAGCCTCATTATTTAACGTTAATTAAACTAAAAGTATCGGTATTTGTATCGGTATCGGCAATCTTATATCAGTTTTATATCGGTATCGGATCGGAGCTGAAAAAAATGTATCGTCCCATCACTAATTTCTTGCGCAGAAAAATAGGCCAAAGAGTCTAATAGCGGAGAGGGTGCGCATTTCTAGCGCAGAAAAACGGGCCAAGGTGTCTAAAAGTTGCCGTAATTAAGGAGTTTAATATTAAGAGACATCATGAAATTAAACATCAATTTGAAAAATCTTAGTTTACACAACACTGTCAAAGATAAAGATAGTTAGTCAGGTAAAATGATGTGTAAATGAAATAATCAGGAAAAAAGTATTATTTAAAGTGGTATATTTCATTATTTGTTTTATTACGGAGTGTGGCCCGTGACTTCCTATACATTTCTCCTTCTGGCCCCCAACAAAAAAAAGTTTGGACACCCCTGCTCTAGAAGCTTCCAAACTTAAATAAACTATATTATATGCATACAAATACAATATATGACACCTTAAACTCAGGTCCGGCCTAAAACAAACATACAATCATACCTGGCGGAGGAGTACATGCAGGAAGCTGTGAGGAAAAATAGTCCTTCTGTAGAGAAATCCCAGTTTATATGAACCCCAGTTCAGCAGTGCTGCACTACCGCTGGCTGCCACTAGGTGTCTCCAAAACCCCATCATTTACAATAGTTACAGTCTGATTAAACAGCTCTGATTAAACTGTACAGGGAAGGACTGTCACGATAATTACGCCATCGGTTAATTGTACAATATATGGACGTGCAGATTTTATTATTAATTTTTTTAAAGCTTTACTTTATTTAAGATATTAAAAAGTGTGTTTGTATTTTAATCCCTATGCCTCAACAGTATTCATACCTAAATACCTTCAATTCTATTTAAAATAGCATTAATATTATTGTGGTAGTATATCATCTATATATAATGGACAATTTCTTACAATAATGACTAAAAATGTGCATTTCTTAAAGGAAATATAGAATGGCTGGGCAGCTTACCTAATGATTTGCTAGGTGGTTGCTAAGGTGTTACTATGCTTTTTGTTGTGGTTGCTATAGTGTTCCTAGGTGTTTGCTAAGGTGTTGCTATGCTATCTATAGTGGTCGCTATTATGTTATATGTGGTTGCTAAGGTCTTGCTTTGCTATTAATGGTGGTTTCTATGGTGTTCCTTGTTGGTTGCTATTGTTGCAATTGTAAAGTTGTTGCTAGATGGTTGCTAAATGCTTCCTGTGGTATCCACGGTGGTTGCTATGGTGTTGCTATATGGTTGCTAAGGTGTTGCTATGGCATCCATGGTGGTTGCTATGGTGTTGCTATGCTATTTGTGGTGGTTGCTACGGTGTTGCTAGGTTGTTGCTATGTGGTTACTAAAGTATTGCTAGTTGGTTGCTATGGCATCCAACATGGTTGCTATGGTGTTGCTAAGTGGTTGATACAGTGTTGGTAATTGGTTGGAAAGGTGTTAATATGATATCCGTGGTGGTTACCATGGTGTTACAAAGTTGTTGATAGGTGGTTGCTAAGGAGTTGCTATGGTATCCATAGGGGTTGCTATGCTGTTACTAAAATGGTTGCTAAGCTGTTGCTAGACAGTTGCTTGCTAATGTGTTGCTATGGTTTTCATTGTGGTTGCTATTTAACTACTAATTGGTTGCTAGGTAAATGCTAAAGAGTTGCTATGGTCTTTATCGTGGTTGCTATTTTGCTACAAAGCAGTTGCTAGGTAGTTGCTATGTTATTGATGGTGGTTTCTATGGTGTTTTTTAACTGGTACTGTGTATATATGGTGATTGTACCTTATAGGCTTGCAGCAGCATGTAGATAATTCCAGGAGCGCCGTGGCACCAGTGCACCAGCAGGTCACGCTCGTCTCCGACGCACGGGGGGTAGTTCCCCGTGGGAAACTTTAGCCGACACACGAAGTCCACGCTGGGCTTCACCAGCGCCAACAACCTGCCCTCATCCGTCATGAAGCCGGGCTGCGGAGAGAAGAGACCACCTCCATATAATACCTCACAATTACCATCTCTCACCAGGAGGTTCACTACCTCAAATTACCATCACTCACCAGGAGGTACACTACCTCAAATTACCATCTCTCACCAGGAGGTACACTACCTCAAATTACCATCTCTCACCAGGAGGTTCACTACCTCAAATTACCATCTCTCACCAGGAGGTTCACTACCTCACAATTACTAATACATTATAGTACAGCTCGTCTCTCACCAGGAGGTTCACTACCTCAAATTACTTCTCTCACCAGGAGGTTTAGTACCTCAAATTACCATCTCTCACCAGGAGGTTCACTACCTCACAATTACCATCTCTCACCAGAAGGTACACTACCTCACAATTATCATCTCTCACCAGAATGTACACTACCTCACAATTACTGATACATTACAGTACAGCTCGTCTCTCACCAGGAGCTTCACTACCTCACATTACCATCTCTCACCAGAAGGTACACTACCTCACAATTATCATCTCTCACCAGAATGTACACTACCTCACAATTACTGATATATTACAGTACAGCTCGTCTCTCCCCAGGAGGTACACTACCTCACATTACCATCTCTCACCAGAAGGTACACTACCTCACAATTACTGATACATTACATTACAGCTCATCTCTCACCAGGAGGTACACTACCTTACAATTACTGATACATTACATTACAGCTCGTCTCTCACCAGGAGGTGCACTACCTCACAATTACTGATATATTAAATTCAGGTGTTCAGGAGGTTTACCTGCATGAGGTAGTAGTAGATGCCCGTCAGGCCGTGGGCAGCACCCACGTACTGCTCCTGGTACCACTCGTACATCAGCGGGCTCTGCTCTACAATCCTCATCCTCTGAGACAGATTGTGACCCGAAGCCAAGACCGTATCACAGACCTGAAATAAAATGATAATTTTGGGGAAAATTAAAGGATTTTAAGTACTCCTTTTAGTGCGAAAAATACAGTATTTGTCTCTTTTGCCCAAGTTAAACAGCTCTTTAATGATATAGAAGTCTGATAGAGACAGAAATAAGGAGAAATTTAAAGAGAGAGAGCCTGAGGCCGTGTTAGTTGAGTGCTGGTGTACCTGTTGGATGTACTGGGCGGGGATGACCTCCTGCTGAAGCTGCTGGTTGATGAAGATGAGGGAGTAGAGGTAGCCCACTCGGCCGTACAGAAGCTCGTTGGGTAAGTTTCCGGTGCTCTTCACCACGGTCCTGTGCATCTGCAGCACCCTGACAACACAAACACCAAACACTGCGGGGTTATTAACCATCTCTCTAGCACAGGAGCAACACATATAAATATACATCTACTGTCTGTCTAAATGTTTATAGACAGATAATAGATCTCAAAAAGCAACACATTATACCCGGATCTGAAGAAATTTAACAAAAGTTCAAATCACCCATCAGTCTGGAAAAGGTTACAAAGTCATTTCTAAAGCTTTGGGACTCCAGAGAACCACAGTGAGAGCTACTATTATTCACTAATGGAGAAAAAACATGAAACTGGTGAACCTTCCCAGGAGTGACCAAGGCTGTTCTACCGAAATTACTCCAAAAGGGCATGAACAACTCATCCAGGAGGTCCTCATCCACAAAAGAACCCAGAACAACATTTAAGGATTTATGACCGCCGACCTGTTGATACACTCCTCTGCCTCCTGGGGCCTCTGCAGGCGATGGTACACCACAGCAGCCACGGCGAGGGGCCCGACGTCCCCGCACAGGAACGTGACCCGGCTCCCGGTCAGACACTTCAGGCTGCGGCTGACGTGGTCGAACGCCCTCTGCAGGAAGGCCGGGTCTCCGTACACCGTGTGGAGGTGCAGGTACAGCAGAGCGATACCTGTGGAGGGAGAGATCTTCTGATGGATAAAACTCATAAACCTCTTACTTTTAAAGATTTCCAAATCACAAAACGTTGTGGCAGAATAGAAAATTCAAATAAATAAAATAAACATTATGAACTCAAGATACCACTTTATATCATTGCCATTCCTTCTCACAACACATGACATTGTGGCACTGATGATGATACCACCTGATTAGAGCTGGGTATCGTTTTAAAATATTTAATACTGATACGATACATTGCATTTGATACCAATTCCCAAATTATACTTTTTTTGATACCTTTTTCAAAATTGGAGAGTGCAAGAGAGAGAGGGAGACAGAGTGAGTGAGGGAGAGCCAGCACGAGAGAGGGAGAGACAGCTTGAGTGAGTGAGACAGCGCAAGTGAGGGACAGACAGTGTGAGTGTGGGACAGACAGCGTGCGTGAAGGACAGACAGCGCGAGAGAGAGACAGACAGCGAAGGGGACAGACAGCGAGAGAGAAGGACAGACAGCATGAAAGAGAGACAGACAGCGAGAGAGAGGGAGAGACAGCACAAGTAAGCAAGAAACAGAGTTAGTGAGCAAGAGGACAAGGGACAGAGCGAGAAACAGACAGAGCGAGTGAGTGAGAGAGTGAGAGACAGCGCGAGAGAGCAAGAGTCAGCACGAAAGAATGTGAAATAGACAGCGAGAGACAGCACGACAGAGGGAGAGACAGCTTAAGTGAGTGAGACAATGGAGAGTGAGAGACAGTGCAAGTGAGCGAGAGACCGAGCGAGTGAGCAAGAGACAGCGCAAGTGAGCGAGAGACAGCAAGAGATGGCAAGCAACAGCGCGAGAGAGTATGAAACAGACAGCAAGAGACAGTGTCAGAAAGCGAGCGATAGTGTAAGAGAGGGAGAGACAGTGTGAGTAAGTTAGAGACAGCACAAGAGAGCGAAAGACAGCGCGAGAGAACGAGACAGCGTGAGAGAGCACAAGAGTGAGTGAGACACAGCACAAGAGAGTGAGAGACAGTGTGAGAGGGACAGCGTGGGTGAGTAACAGTGCGAGAGAGAGCGAGAGAGAGCGAGAGAAGGAGAGACAGTGCGAGTGACTGCGAGTGAGAGTTAGGGAGAGAGTTTGCGTGCATCAGGGCGCTTCGATTCTTCATGCAAAGTATCAAAAACGGCTGTAGTATTGAGACATTTCTGTCTGTATTTTTTTTGGTATTGAATTTCAATACCCAGCTCTACCGGTGCTGAAGTGTTTCAGGTTTAATTTTATCTCATTCTTTCTGTAACAGCTGATCACAGAGAACAGGTCAGTCCTGCACCCGTATCCTCTTCCTCTTCCACAGTCTAACACTGTAACTTGTGCAGCATGTGGATTAGCATTGTCTTGTTTCATTTTAAATCCAGTGTGGAGGCATGCAGATCCCAAACTATGAAGACTTCATCACTATCCAAATATTTATGGGCCTAACTGTATTTTTCGCACTATAAGCCGCACTGTTAAATAAGGTACACTATCAATGAAAGTCTATTGTCTGGTCTTTTTTTACACGACACTGAGCTACACTGCCAGGGCAATATTAGCTAGTGGTTCATACCAAGTAGCTTGTTTTAACACTGTAAATATGCAGGTTGATAAAAAGCTAGCTTTAACGGTTAGCAGCTAATGCTAATGCTGCTCCAGCAGTGATATCCAGGGTTAGGAGCAGGCTAAAGGCCGATAAAACCCACTTCTGAATAGCAAAAAGGCTTGCGCAGTTAGCAGCCAATGCTAATGCTGCTCCAGCAGTGCTATCCCAGTCAGGAGCAGACTACAGGCCAATAATTTTTTACTTCTGAATAGAAAAAGAGCTAACTTTAACGGTTAGTGGCTAATGCTAATGCTGCTCCAGCAGTGCTATCTGGGGTTAGAAGCAGGCTACAGGGCAATAATGCTCACCTCTAGCTTTACTGCTCCTTGCAACCTGACTGTTAACATTTATACATAAGACGAAAAAAATGAAAGGATTTTTATTGGACCTTATAGTGCGAAAAATACGGTAACTGTATATGTTGCTCCAAAAAAATTACTTTTAGAGAGTTAAATAAAGCTTTTTTTATTCCCTATATGGTGCACTCGTTAGGGAGTCTAATATGGCCTGGCTGTTCTCTATATAGTGCACTAACTAGGGAGCCTAATACAGCCTTAATGCCTTAACTATTGCTGCATCACATTAGTGGACTGACACGCCCCCCCCCCCTCCCTCCCCTCCCTCCCTCCCTCCCCTCATACCAGAACAGAACCTGACGTTTGGACTTGTTGGACTTTCGTTTAAAGGTTTATGGAGTAATCTCTTGCCCGTGTTACCTGTTTACTAGCCCTAAATTGCCGGCGTCCCAACTTTGTTTGGAAAGTGTTTCAGGCCTGAAATGCAGGAATGGATGTACATTAATAAATGAAACGATAAACCGTTAAAAGATGAGCAGATAAAACATGAATTATCTTGGGTTCATACTGTCTGCAATCAAATCAATCAAATACACATCAATGTAAACGTAAAAAAAACTCTGAATTATCAGGAAAACGAAGTCTTTCCTTTACCTGCCCAGCCTGTGTAGCCTGTGCAGTCTCTCGGGTCGGCACTCTTCAGCCCGTTCTCCATCACCGCCAGCAGCTCGCTGATCTTACTGCTGATACGCCCAGCAAACGCGGCCGTCAACTGCAATTACATCCACAGAATATACATTTACATACTGTTTTACATACTGTACTTTCTGACATACAGATCCGGAACAAAATTAAGAGACTACTGAATCATTTTCTGAATCAGTTCCTCTGATTTTGCTATTTATAGGTATTGTTGTTTTATTCTATAAACTACAGACAACATTTCTCCCAAATTCCAAATAAAAATATTGTCATACAAAAGCATTTATTTGCTTAAATGAGAAATGGCTAAAATAACAAAAGAAAAGATGCAAAAAACAGCTTTCAGGTCTCAAATAATGCAAAAAAAAAACAAAACAAATTCATATTCATAAAGTTTTAAGAGTTCAGAAATCAATATTTGGTGGAATAACCCTGGTTGGTTTTTAATCACAGTTTTTTCATGCATCTTGGCATCATGTTCTCGTTCTCCACCAGGCTTACACACTGCTTTTGGATAACTTTATGCTGCTTTACTCCTGGTGCAAAAATTCAAGAGCAGTTCAGTTTGGTTTGATGGCTTGGGATCATCCATCTTCCTCTTGATTATATTCCAGAGGTTTTCAATTTGGTAAAATCAAAGAAAATCATCATTTTTAAGTGCTCTCTTATTTTTTTCCAGAGCTGTAACAAAGTTTAAACACTGCACTTCAAAAGTATTGGAACAGTGAGGTCGATCCTTTCTTTCTCCAAACTCTAGTCTTTCCATCACATTGGTAAAGGTTGATCTTTGTCTCATTTGTCCAAAAACAGTCTATAGGCTTAATTGTGGTCTTCATCTGCTGGTGAAGCCTCTGTACTTTGATTCATTGGAGTTCTTTGGGTTTTTTACTTTACAGAACTCACAATGTTTCTGTTTCATCAACTGCTGTGGTTTCCCTTGGTCTACCTGTTAATCACCTGATACTTAGTACACCAGTGACGACTTTCTTCTTCAGGACATTCCATACAGTTGTTCTGGATATGAATAATATTAGTGCTCTAATGGTTCTGATTGATTATTTCATCTTCTCTCAGCTTCACAGTTGCTTGTTTTTCACACATAGACTCTCTCAGCTCTCTGGTTTTGATGTTGGTCACTCCTCTAACTATAAATGCTAACAGTCTGCACAGATAAAACCAAAATCTGAAACTGGTTCAGACAGAAGGTGCTACAGTATGTTTTGAACTTTATATAAGATTCAGGTGTAAATATCTGAAAATAAATGGTAAAAATTCTGATCTTTCGTCTCATATATAAATATTTTAATGTCAAATTCATATGTTTTCAGTCTACAGCAGAAACAAAGGGATTGGTCTCTCTGTTCCAATACATTTGGAGGACACTGTACATTAAACTGTGTAAACTGTATCATGTAGGTAACGTGGGCCTGAGTGTGTAACTTACTCTGCCATGAGCGTCGAATATTCCCTGCACGCTCTCGGGACCGCTGTAGTCCGGATACGGGTTCTTATACGCTCTCGGCTCCGACATCTTTCACAAATCTGCAGGAAAATAACAAGACAAAAACATATTACACTGCACAGAACCAGGCTTTATTTCATATCTCTATAAAGATCATAACAATAAAGCTTAATTTCAAGCTTAGGATAGAGCAATATATAGGGAATTAAAAGCCTTTATTTCATACTATTAATAGTGCATTATATAGGGAATGATCATGCCCTAGATACAGCACTACATGGCTACTGATCAGGGTTTATTTTTAAATATTAATAAGGCTTCAGGTCATACTGGTAAGTGCAATATATAGGAGAATACATGCACTGAACAAAACACCATGCAAAGAAATGATTAGAGGATCAGAGTTTTATATGCATTAAAAGAAAAATATGAAAAGGCTTTCCCTAGTTTATAATTCCATTATTTAGATATTAAATAATAAAGCTTTAATATTTATGCCCTACATAGGTAATAATGAGGGTTTACTTTGTCACATTAATTGTGCATTAAATATGCAACAATAAGGCTTTATGTTGTGACCGGTACAGTGCACTATGCATTCCCTAAATATCACACAATATAGAGAATAATACAGCTTTATTTAATGACCTGTACACTGCAGTATAGGCTTCATTAGGCTTCCTTGTTTGTGCACTATATAGGGAACAACAGTGCTTTACCTAACGCCCTACATAGTGCACTATATAAGGAACAGCAGTGCTTTCTTTACTGACTTACATTGTGCAATATATAGGAAACAATAAGGCTTTACTTAATGCTCTAAATATATATAGGGAAAAGGCTGTGTATATTAGGCTCCATACTTAGTACACTATATAGGGAACATGGTATATTAGACTCCCTGGTTACTGCACTATATAGGGAAAAAGCAGACTATATTAGGCTCCCTTGTTGTAGGGAACAGCAGTGCTTTATTTAATGACCTACAAAGTGCACCAAATAGGGAACAGAACTGCTTTAATAATTGCCCCGAATTGTGCAATATATAGAGAACAATAAAGCTTTATTTAATGCTCTAAATAAATAGCCTGCTACCTATATAGTGCACTAATTAGCCTTGGGAACAGGCAGGCTATATTAGGCCCCCTATTTAGCCCACTATTAATGGCACAGGGTATATTAGGTTCCCTATTTATTGCATTAAATAGGAAACAGGGTATATTAGACTCCCTAGTTAGTGCATTATATATGGAGAAACAGTGCTTTATTTAATGCTCTAAATAGTGCACTATGTAGGGAACAGGCAGGGTATATTAGAGGCCCTTTGTTAGTGCACTATATAGGGAACAATACTGCTTTAATTAATGCCTTAAAGAGTACAGGCCGGCTACATTATGTTCTTTATATAGTGCACTAACTAGGGAGCCTAATATACCCTGTCTGTTTCATATATAGTGCACTATGTAGGGCACTAAATAAAGCACTGTTGTTCTCTATATATTGCACTATGGAGCCTAATATAGCCTGCTACCTATATAGTGCACTAATTACGCTAGGGAACAGGCAGGCTTAGGCTCCCTATTTAGTGCATTATATAGGGAACAGAGTATATTAGACTCCCTATTTATTGCATTAAATAGGAAACAGGGTATATTAGACTCCCTAGTTAGTACATTATATATGAAGCAACAGTGCTTTATTTAATGCCCTACAAAGTGCACTATATAGGGAACAGGCAGGGTATATTAGCGTCCCTTGTAAGTGCACTATAAAGGGAACAATAGTGTTTTAATTAATGCCTTAAATACTACAGGCTGGCTACAATATGTTCTCTATATAGTGCACTAACTAGTGACCTAATATACCCTGTCTGTTTCATATATAGTGCACTATCTAGGGCATTAAATAAAGCACTGTTGTTCTCTATATATTGCACTATGAAGCCTAATATAGCCTGCTACCTATGTAGTGCACTAATTAGGCTGGGGAAGAGGCAGGCTATATTAGGCTCCCTATTTAGTGCATTATATAGGGAACAGAGTATATTAGACTCCCTATTTATTGCATTAAATAGGAAACAGGGTATATTAGACTCCCTATTTAGTGCATTATATATGGAGCAACAGTGCTTTATTTAATGCCCTACAAAGTGCACTATATAGGGAACAGGCAGGGTATATTAGACTCCCTAGTTAGTGCACTATATAGGGAATAACAGTGCTTTATTTAATTCTCTAAATAGTGCAGTATATAGGGAAAAGGCAGGGTATATTAGAGGCCCTTTGTTAGTGCACTATATAGGGAACAATAGTGTTTTAATTAATGCCTTAAATAGTACAGGCCGGCTATATTATGTTCTCTATATAGTGCACTAACTAGGGAGCCTAATATACCCTGCCTGTTTCATATTTAGTGCACTAACTAGGGAGCCTAATATACCCTGTCTGTTCCATATATAGTGCACTATGTATGGCATTAAATAAAACACTGTTGTTCCCTATATAGTGCACTATGGAGCCTAATATAGCCTGCTACCCCTAGACTCCCTAATCTAGCATTATATATGGAGCAACAGTGCCTTATTTAATGCCCTACAAAGTGCACTATGTAGGGAACGGGTAGGATGTATTAATCTCCCTAGTTAGTGCACTATATAGGGAACAACAGTGCTTTAATTAATGCCTTAAATAGTACAGGCCGGCTACATTATGTTCTCTATATAGTTCACTAACTAGGGATCCTATGTAGGGCATTAAATAAAGCACTGTTGTTCCCTATATAGTGCACTATGGAGCCTAATATAGCCTGCTACCTATATAGTGCACTAATTAGGCTAGAGAACAGGCAGGCTATATTAGGCTCCCTATTAAGTGCAGTATATAACTGTGGGCCTGTATATGGATGCAGAAGCGCAGCGAGAGCTGTAGGATTATGTAAATGAGCTGTAAATGGCTGCGATGGCCGTGTTTGATTGTATATGGTGTTGTAGGAGCAGCTGTTCTGTATATAAATGTGTATAAATGTATATAAATATATATAACTTAAATGTAATAAATCAGTTTCTGGTGAGACCCGCGGTTTAGGCCGCTGCTTCCCGCGGGCCGCTGCAGCTCTCTGCCCGGCTCTGAGCGCTGCGCGGCGGGGGGATCGCGGATAATCAGATAATAAATAAAGAGTTTATAATAATTCATTTCTCACCCCAGCAGCGCTGTTATTATTCAGTCTTCTTCTGCTCCTCTCCAGCCCGCTCTCCTCTCACTGCCGATCACTCACTACTGTCCCCCGCCGGCCGGAACACGCCCTGCACCAGCTCACCTTATTCACCAATACTGGGGCATCTCTATAAATTACAGTATCACTGAGAAGTTATTTTCAGTAATATATTATAATATATTATATATATATATATATTATTATATATTATTATATATTATATAATATATTATTCACTGATTTTAGTTTTTTTATTGCCTGTAATTGTATTATTATTATTATTATTATTATTATTATTATTATTATTATTATTATTATTATTATTATTATTATTTTTTTTTTTTAGATGCATAAGTAGATAGGAATTAAGAATCCATGTTGTGTACTCTACACAGTGCACTACACAGGGAGAAGGGAGCATTGATTTTGTGCTTCACATAATGCACTATAAAGGGTGCAAAAACATAAAAACATTGATTTTATGCTCTACATGGTGTGGTGTATAGGGAGCAGCAAGCCTGATTTCATGCTTTACATAATTAAGTTTATAGGGAGTAGGGAGTTATGTTTTATGTTGTACATACCTACTATTTCATGCTATATTTTGTCAAATAGATAAAGAGTAGGAACCTTGATTATATGCCCTATATAGTGCAGTAAATAGGAAGTATAGAGTCTTTATATAATGCTTTATTAAGTCCACCACACAGTGAGTTGTGGTACTGATTTTATGCTCTATATGGTGCACTGTATATGGAGTGGAGAGCCTTAATTTCCTGCTCTATATATAGTGCACTAAATAGGGGGTATGCAGTAAGGTTTGCATGCTTTGCACAGTGCACTACATAGGAAGTAAGGAGACAAGATCCCTGCTTTACATAGTGCACTACATAGGGAGGTTGCATTTATGTACTATACCATATATAGTGCATAACAGGGAGTCAAGATTACTGCTTTATATAGTGCACTACATAGGGAGGTTGCATTCATGTACTGTACCATATATAGTGCATAACTGGGAGTCAAGGTTACTGCTTTATATAGTGCACTACATAGGGAGTAGTTCGCATAGTTTTCATGCTCTATATAGGCTCTATATGGTTTTCATGCTCTGCATATGGCACTACATATGGAGTAGGAAGCCAAGATTCCTGCTCGATATAGTGCACTACATAGTGAGTGAGGAGCCATGAATCCTGCTCTTCATAGTGAACTACATAGGGAGTAGGCTACTTGAATTTTATGTTTTGCGTAGTGCACTTTATAGGGAGTAGGGGGCCAAGATTACTGCCCTACATAGTTCACTACATAGGGAGTAGGCCACATGGTTTTCTTTCTATGCATAATGCACTATATATGGAGTAGGGGGCCAAGATTACTGCCCTACATAGTGCACTACATAGGGAGAAGGCCACATGGTTTTCTTGCTATGCATAATGCACTATATATGGAGTAGGGGGCCAAGATTACTGCCCTACATAGTGCACTACATAGGGAGTAGGCCACATGGTTTTTATGCTCTGCATAGTGCACTACATAGGGAGTAGGGAGCCAAGGTTCCTGCTTTACATAGTGCACTACATAGGAAGTGGGGATTTATGTACTATACCATATATAGTGCACTACAGGGAGTGAAGATCACTGCTCGATATAGTGCACTACATAGGGAGTGAGGAGCCAAGAATCCTGCTCTTCATAGTGCACTACATAGGGAGTAGGGAGCCAAGATTCCTGCTGTACATAGTGCACTTCATGGGAAGTAGGGAGCATAGATTTCATGCTCTACTTAAGTGCACTACATAGGAAGTAAGGAGCCAAGATTCCTGCCCTACATAGTGCACTTAATAGGGAGTAGGGAGCCAAGATTGTAGCTCTGCATAGTGCACTACATAGGGATTTTATGCTCTATATACTTTCCCTAGAGAGTAGGGATCAATGTACTATACCCTACATAGTGCAATACATAGAAAAACTGGAGCCAATATTATGGCTCTATATAGTGCACTACATAGGGAGTAGGCTGCATGGATTTTATGTTTTGCATAGTGCACTATATAGGGAGTAGGGGGCCAAGATTACTGCCCTACATAGTGCACTACATAGGGATTTTATGCTGTACATATGCTTTCCCTAGATAGTAGGGATCCATGTACTATACCCTACATAGTGCACTACATAGGGAGTAGACAACATTGTTTTTATGCTTTGCATAGTGCACTACATAGGGAGTAGGGAGCCAAGATACATCGGGAGTTGGCTGCATGGTTTTAATGTCCTGCATAGTGCACTACATAGGGAATATGTAGCTTTAGGGAGTGAATCGTGCACTTTTCAGAATGTTATTATTTATTAGGGGACTGAATGATTGTTGTCATGGAGATGGACTTTCCTCCATCTGGACGATGACTGAGGTCCACTGACGCATTCGGCCGAGGATAAATAAAAACACCAAAGCACCAGAGACTGGCACGAGTGGGCAGTGCCCGCTGGCCTTTCTCCTCTCCTGGTAATTCATCTTTCATCTGACCTTCACTGTGTGTTATTACAGGCCTGACTGCATCATAATTATCACCAGCTTTATTACTTTCTTCACCTTTCACTCCGCCTCCCTCCGCCACAGCGATTTCATCTCTTTCACTGGGAGTGTACACCATCATGCCACGATTGAAGTCAACAGTGTTACGTTCCAATTATGTTATGATGTGTCATTGGTGTTATAATATGCTATTCATGTTTTGCTGTCATTGATGTCTATTATTAGTAAAATACTTCATCATTGATGTTAGCTATCATTAGTCTTATACTGTGTCACTTGTGTTACACTATCATTGATGTTATACTGTACCACTGGTGTTACGCTATCATTAGTCTTATACTGTGTCAGTGGTATTACACTATCATTAGTCTTATACTGTGTCACTGGTGTTACACTATAATTAGTCTTATACTGTGTCACTTGTGTTACGCTACCATTGGTCTTATACTGTGTCACCGTTGTTACGCTATCATTGATGTTATACTGTGTCACTGGTGTTATGCTACCATTAATGTTATACTGTGTCACTGGTGTTATGCTATCATTGATGTTATACTGTGTCACTGGTGTTATGCTATCGTTGATGTTATACTGTGTCACCGGTGTTATGCTACCATTAATGTTATACTGTGTCACTGGCTGGTGTTATGCTATATTTGATGTTATACTGTGTCACTGGTGTTATGCTATCGTTGATGTTATACTGTGTCACTGGTGTTATGCTATCAATGATGTTATACTGTGTCACTGGTGTTATGCTATCGTTGATGTTATACTGTGTCACTGGTGTTATGCTACCATTAATGTTATACTGTGTCACTGGTGTTATGCTATCATTGATGTTATACTGTGTCACTGGTGTTATGCTATCGTCGATGTTATACTGTGTCACTGGTGTTATGCTACCATTGATGTTATATTGTGTCACTGGTGTTATGCTATCATTGGTCTTATAGTGTCACTTGTGTTATGCTACCATTGATGCTATACTGTGTCACTGGTGTTACGCTTTCATTGATGTTATACTGTGTCACTGGTGTTACGCTACCATTGATGTTATACTGTGTCACTGGTGTTATGCTTTCATTGATGTTATACTGTGTAACTGGTGTTATGCTATCATTAGTCTTGTACTGTGTCACTGGTGTTACGCTATCATTGGTCTTATACTGTGTCCTTGGTGTTACACTATTATTAGTCTTATACTGTGTCACTTGTGTTACACTATCATTCGTCTTATACTGTGTCCTTGGTGTTACACTATTATTAGTCTTATACTGTGTCACTTGTGTTACACTATCATTGGTCTTACACTGTGTCATTGGTGTTATGCTATTATTGAAGTTATACTGTGTCACTGTGTTACACTATCATTGATGTTATACTGTGTCACTGGTGTTACGCTATCATTGATGTTATACTGTGTCACTGGTGTTACGCTATCTTTGATGTTATACTGTGTCACTGGTGTTACGCTATCTTTGATGTTATTCTGTGTCACTGGTGTTACACTATCATTCGTCTTATATTGTGCCACTGGTGTTACACTATCATTGATGCTATACTGTGTCACTGGTGTTACGCTATCACTGATGTTATACTGTGTCACTGGTGTTATGCTATCATTGATGTTATACTGTGTCACTGGTGTTATGCTATCATTGATGTTATACTGTGTCACTGGTGTTCTTGATCTTTTGCTATAATTGATGTTATACTGTCATTGAGTTTTATACTGTGTCACTGGTGTTTTACTATCATTGATGTTATAATGTGTCACTGGTGTTATGCTATCATTGCTGTTATACTGTGTCACTAGTGCTACGCTACCATTGATGTTATACTTGTCACTGGTGTTATGCTGTAAATGGTATTATGCTGCCAGTGATGTTAGAATGTATCACTGATGTTACACTGTGTTATTGGTGTTACATTATCACTGATGTTACACTGTGCCATTAGTGTTACACTATCACTGATGTTACACTGTGTAATTGGTGTCTGAATATATCACTGGTGTTACACTGTGTAATTGGTGTCTAAATGTATCACTGGTGTTGCTTTGTGTCATTGGTGTCCGAATGTATCACTGGTGTTACACAGTGTTATTAGTGTTACACTATCACTGGTGTTACACTGTGTCCTTGGTATTACACTATCACTAGTGTCACACTGTGTCATTGGAGTTATTCTACGACTGCTGATACACTGTGACATTGGTGTTACACTATTATTGGTGTCATGGGTATCAGAATGTATCACTGGTGTTACACTGTGTCATTGGTGTCTGAATGTATTACTGGTGTTATACTTTGTTATTGGCATTGTGTTAGGGTGTGTGTCACTGGTGTCATGCTGTGTTTTTAGTGTTACACTGCCTAGGTTGTTCAACTGTTTCAGCAGTGTTATGCTGTCATTGGTGTTACACTGTACACTGTGTCCTTCTTGTGTTTTGTGTCTATGCTTTGTATTTGGTGTAAAACTATTTCAGTTATTTAAAACTGTCCATGGTTATGCTGGTGTGTCATTGGTGTTACCAATACGGAGTTGCTGTTACACCAATGACAAGATAAAATGTTTTTTTTTCCTATAGTAAATGTTTACAAGAAGTACAGTTCTGAGAATCAGCTGCTATATTTAACTTTGAAGATGCTTTTCCTGCATATGAAGCTCCATTTAACTGAAGATCCATGTTCTCCATCATATCTGCTATCTTGTCTGCTGTCGTCGTCGTCGTCGTTGGTGGAGGGTACAGGTTATCACATGCATTTTTAACACTGTATCAGCATCACCAGTCGACCCGGCCTGCCACCCTGCGTTAGTGCCAGCCGCCACAGATCCCAGCACAGTCTACAGAGCGGCATATTCATACGCCGGCATTAGCATCTCATTAATGACAGCGATATTTCAGCGTGGAGCTCGGGGCCGTGTCGCTGTAAGCACCTGCATCTAATATACATGCTTGTAAACACGGTTCTCATTCCGATGAGCGTTAGCGTTAGCGTTAGCGCTCCACGCCGAGCCCCTCCGGACGGATCAGTCAGGCGTGCACTGTAACCGACTCCGGTAGCGGCGCTTTAATCGTAGCTGTAATGGAACAGGATTAAAATTTGATCAGCGCTTGTATGAAGCACCACAGTGTTGCTTCCCAAAGCGCCGTCTTCCTAAAAGTGCTGCTTATTTATTGATGCTTTTATTTTTTTAATGAGATTTTTGTGTACCGCTTTCAAAGCCCAGACCCTGTTTATTTACTCGCCCTCATTCCTTTCCAGATAACTCAACCCCTTCCAGGTTCTTCTCAAAGTCCTGCTCAGAGGGGGCAGCACTAACCACACTAAGACCTTATAGCACTAACACCACTAACATTATTAAAGAGCCGGTATGCTGCGTCACTGGTGTTACACTGTGTCATTAGTATTAAACTGTCATCAGTGATATACTGTGTAATATCTTGCCTTTATCATTGCTGTATCATCAGTATTACGAATTAACAACGCACATACTATGCAATGTCACTGGTGTTACACTGTCACTGGTGTTACACTGTCATAGTTGTTATACTGTGTGTGTCATTAGTATTACACTGTCATCAGTGTTATACTGCGTAATATCTTGCCTTTATCATTGCTGTATCATCAGTATTATGAATTAACAAAGCACATATTATGCAATGTCACTGGTGTTACACTGTGTCATCAGTGTTATACTGTGTAATATCTTGTCTTTATCATTGCTGTATCATCAGTATTATGAATTAACAAAGCACATATTATGCAATGTCACTGGTGTTACACTGTGTCATCAGTGTCATACTGTGTAATATCTTGCCTTTATCATTGCTGTATCATCAGTATTATGAATTAACAAAGCACATATTATGCAATGTCACTGGTGTTACACTGTGTCATCAGTGTTATACTGTGTAAAATATTGCCTTTATCATTTCTGTATCATCAGTATTACAAATTAACAACGCACATACTATGCAATGTCACTGGTGTTACACTGTCATAGGTGTTACACTGTGTCATTAGTATTACACTGTCATCAGTGTTATACTGCGTAATATCTTGCCTTTATCATTGCTGTATCATCAGTATTATGAATTAACAAAGCACATATTATGCAATGTCACTGGTGTTACACTGTGTCATCAGTGTTATACTGTGTAATATCTTGCCTTTATCATTGCTGTATCATCAGTATTATGAATTAACAAAGCACATATTATGCAATGTCACTGGTGTTACACTGTGTCATCAGTGTTATACTGTGTAATATCTTGCCTTTATCATTGCTGTATCATCAGTATTATGAATTAACAAAGCACATATTATGCAATGTCACTGGTGTTACACTGTGTCATCAGTGTTATACTGTGTAATATCTTGCCTTTATCATTGCTGTATCATCAGTATTATGAATTAACAAAGCACATATTATGCAATGTCACTGGTGTTACACTGTGTCATCAGTGTTATACTGTGTAAAATATTGCCTTTATCATTGCTGTATCATCAGTATTACAAATTAACAACGCACATACTATGCAATGTCACTGGTGTTACACTGTCATAGGTGTTACACTGTGTCATTAGTATTACACTGTCATCAGTGTTATACTGCGTAATATCTTGCCTTTATCGTTGCTGTATCATCAGTATTACGAATTAAAAACGCACATACTATGCAATGTCACTGGTGTTACACTGTCATAGGTGTTACACTGTGTCATTAGTATTACACTGTCATCAGTGTTATACTGTGTAATATCTTGCCTTTATCATTGCTGTATCATCAGTATTACAAATTAACAAAGCACATACTATGCAATGTCACAGGTGTTACACTGTCATAGGTGTTACAATGTGTCATTAGTATTACACTGTCATCAGTGTTATAGTGTGTAATATCTTGCTTTTATCATTGCTGTGTCATCAGTATTACGAATTAACAAAGCACATACTATGCAATGTCACTGGTGTTACACTGTCATAGGTGTTACACTGTGTCATTAGTATTACAGTCATCAGTGTTATACTGTGTCATATCTTGCTTCTATCATTGCTGTATCATCAGTATTACGAATTAACAACGCACATACTATGCAATGTCACTGGTGTTACATTGTCACTGGTGTTATACTGTGTCATTAGTATTACACTGTCATCAGCAGTGTTGGGAGTAACGGCGTTAAAACTAACGGCGTTACTAACGCCGTTACTTTTTTTCAGTAACGAGTAATCTAACTAATTACTATGACTGTAACTATAACGCCGTTACCATTTCCGACACCCCGTTACTGCACGTTACTTTAGCAGCTCTATGAACTTTTTTTTTTTATTTCGCTTTGCCCTGGTTAACCCCTCCTCTGTCCGGTGAACTTGAGCTTCTGGCCGCTGTGCCTGTGGTTTGGCGTGGTGAAGTGAGGCACAATTGTGACGATTTGCGTGCTCTAATCAATTCAGTGATTGCCGTGGACAACCCAAGTTCCGAATTAAGGACGTTAAGCTCTTTTTAGCTGCTCCGGTTTTTGTGGTGCTGCTGCTTTCTCTTTTAGAGCTTAGATTCTCTGCCCGAATCCCACCTGACCTGAGGACCGACCCGAAATCAGGCTCCTATTTTTATTTTATATAAAGCTCTGGTGTGATAATCACAATGTTGCTAAGTAACCAATTATTATTGTTCACTAAAGCGAACGAAATAGCGAAAATTGAAAGTGAAAAACATTTGTGTTAACTGAATCTAATAAAAACGGTAATTAAAAGGAAAAACATAACTATCTCGAACTGTATTTTGTGTTTATAAAACTTAACTAAAACGAACTGAAAATACTGATAGAATACCCTCATTTTTGTGTTTAATTTATTTATAAGCGCTGTTGTACAGCGGAGTTGTACAGCGGGCGGTGTTGTGCCGAGCGCGCGGCACCTCGTGGTCCGTTAGTTCTTGTGTAAAGCGCTCGCGCTAGCAAGCCCACCCTAAAATGAACAGAAAAAATAAAAACAAAATTAAATTAAACTATAATAAAAATGAAAACTGTAATCACGTAGCTCTGGGCGCACGTGAACGCCTCCGCGTTTGACTTGCAGCATTGTGTGTAGCTGTTCTTAAAAATCATTTAAATTAAATAATAGTTCTATGCTTCTATGTTACAGTGTTAATTAACATAATTCTGATTATATTTCGCTCATTCAATCAGCCCGAAAACAGACAGTTTATGGGGCGGATCGGGTCGGGCTCATAATGACAGTTTATGGTTCGGGCTTGGGCAGAATGTGCACGGGCTCCGGCTGGGTCGGATTTTTTGGGCACGATCTAAGCTCTATTCTCTTTTGGAGAAGCTGTTATATTAATACCATTTTAACGGGCATTAAATTGTTGTTTTTGTCCATTATTTTGTTTTATATATACATATTTCTTTTGAGTGTGGCTTGGTTTGTTAAATTTCATCCCCAGACGCGTTTTTCCGCTTTTTTCAGTATTACAAGTTTTAGTAATTTTCTTTGGTTGTGTGGAGAATTTCGTTTTATTTTTTTGAAATTCGTTAGATTATATTTTTGTCAACATTTTGGGTTTATTTTCGTTTGTTATTTTCTGTTATTTTTCTAATAATAATAGTAAATGCATAATTGATTTCCTTTTTTTGACGGGCGAATAATAAAAAGTAACGCGATAGTTACTTTTACTGGTAACTAATTACTTTTATAGTGGAGTAACTCCGTTAGTAACTCAGTTACTTTTTTGGAGAAGTAACGAGTAACTATAACTAATTACTTTTTCAAAGTAACGTGCCCAACACTGGTCATCAGTGTTATACTCTGTAATATCTTGCCTTTATCATTGCTGTATCATCAGTATTACAAATTAACAAAGCACATACTATGCAATGTCACAGGTGTTACACTGTCACTGGTGTGATACTGTGTCATTAGTATTACACTGTCATCAGTGTTATGCTGTGTAATGTGTTATCATGGAAGTGCTATACACTTCCACTGGTTTTATGCTCTCATTGGTGTTACACTGTTATTGGTCTTATACTATCATATGTATTACATTGTCCTTGGTGTTACAGCATGTCATCAGTGTTCTTCTGTCATGTGTTGTAGTAATTACTGTCTAATTAGTTTTTTTTGCTGAGTCATTGGCATGGCATCACATTGTCACTGGTGTTACATTGTGTAGTTTATGCTATGCTTTGTACTGTAATTTCTGTTACACTGTGTCATTGGGACTACACTGTGTCTTTGGAGTTTTGATATTTTCTTGTTGTTTTTTCATTGATGTCGCACTGTCACTGGTGTTATGCTATATCAGTAAAGTTACAGTATGTCAATGGCGATTGGTGATGTTCTGTAATAAATGTTATGCTGTCTCATTGGTGTTATACTGTGTGGTCAGTTTTTATGCAATGTAACATGTGTTGTGCTGTGTTACTGGTATTAAACGGTCATTCTTGTTATCATGTCATTAATGTTACACTATGTCTACTGCGTATACACTATGCATACTGTGTATATGTTAAGCTGTCCTTGATGTTACAGCATCATTGGTGTTAATGGATGTAACACAGTGGCAGTGTTGTTACACTGTAATTGGAGTGACACTGTCACTGTGTCCTTGTTGTGTTGTTGTGTTTTGTCATTGGTGTTATATGGTGTCACTGATTGTTTTTTTTTGTTTGCCTTCCCTCATTTCTCTCCAGACAACTGGAGCTACTTCCAGGTTCTTCTCAAGGTCCTGCTGATTACTAAAGGGTTTGTATCATGGCAAGCTGAATTTAGCTTAATTTGTGTAATATATGTAATGCTGTGTTCTTGAAGTTACACTTGGTTATCTGCGTTTTACTGTGTCACTGGTGTTATGCTGCGTCAGTGGTGTTATGCTATAATTATGTTTTATTCTGTTAAAGATGTTACAATGTATCACAACCGTTAAGCTGTATCATTGGAGTTACACAGTGTCACTGGTGTTGAAGTATCAACTCAAGGTTTTTACTCTTTAACTAAAAGTGTTTAAAACTGGATTTAAGTACTGGATTCAAAACTACTTAAAGTATTAAAGTAAAAGTAATGTAAGGAGAAAAAAATAAAGCCATTAAGAACAAAAGCTTAGGCCACGCCCACAGAGTCCTATAGTGCACTACACCCCCCCCCCCACACACACAAAAACCAAAATACATTTTTTCTAAAAGCTATAATGACTATAACGTTCTATTATTAAAATGTTAATGTTGATATTATAATTTGGGATTTTGCACTAGGCTGTTCAGTAGTGTTTCAGCTGCATATATGCCTCATTATGAATGAATGTATTTTAGTAGAATGTAAATATATTAAAGAAGTTTAGTTGGACTGGAGTTTATCTGGAGTTCTCTTGAGTCTCTGCACGGATCATCTTCATGCTAGACTACATACGTCTGCTATGTTCTTGCTGGAGTGTGTGTGGGTGGGGTGGGGTGGGGGGGGGGGGGCGTGTGCAGGTTTGATGGATCACAGTATAAACCAATAGGGAGTCGGAATGGTATGTTTATACTTCTCTACATCCAATCACAATCAGATTCACTCTATCTGGATGGAGGAGAGATTTATCTGGATAGGGGTTTTATTAAACGATGAGAAGCCGGGATAAAAACGAGCTGAAATGAAATATTTTTTAAATGTAAGGAGTAGAGAGTAAAAAATAATTACTCCAGTAAAGTATAGATAACCATGTTTTTTGTTTTTTGTTTCAAAAGCTCCAGAAACCTAAAACGATCGACTGCTGTGATTGGTCAGGAGCGAAGGTGAAAGTTTTTAAATTTTTAAAACCACATAAGTGTGTCAGCTCAGAATATCAAAAAGGCACGTTCAGCATCGTGAAACGCTTGTGAACTTAATTTAATTGTGCAGTAAGTGTAATTAATGTGGAGGTCTATAAAATCAGTATGAATGTCGGCTGCATTGCGGGGCTGTATACGGAGGCTCTGTGATGCAGCCTGGGCAGGGGGACGCAGCTGGAGTTACTCAGAGCAGCTGCTGTGCTCAGTTTCATTTGTCTTTGCTGTGTTTTGACAGCGAGGCGTCGTCCGGGTCAGGTGACCTCCACCTGTACGTGTCTGAGTTCCTCTGAGGGAAATTACTGAGGTCACAGAGCGCCCCCGGTCACTGACATCACAAAGGGCACGAGCAACACGTCTATAAATAGGGTGGCAGTGCCAGCGAGAGGAGACCCACACAAACACAGACCTGCTGCCGGACCACTGCAGCCACTCTCACAGCTTTACTGCTGCATGTTCTCTGGCCACTTTATTAGAAACACCTTGTTGGCGTAGAGTTTGAGACTGACAGTCCAGTCAGCATGTGAGTGATTCTCTAAGATTAGGGACCTTTTGATCATGTTTTTATGAATTAAAAAACTTGCTGATTAGCTGAGCCTTTAAGAAAATAAATTATCCAATGTCTTTTCAGTTTTTGCCTTCATATTTTAGTTATACATTTTACAGTTATACATTTGTTATACATTTACATTATGATTTTACGAGACTTTCATATTTTTCTCAGGGTCCTGTAAATTATACATACAGTTCAAAAAACATTTGCACCTCTAGGCTTTCCCAATGTGATGTGTTTGAATGTGACAGGATTGAGTGTGAAAGGGTTGAGTGTGATGCTGTGAAGTGTGACGGGGTTGAGTGTAAAACATCCAACTCCAGTCACACTCAACCCAGTCACACTCAACCCCTTCGCATTTGACCCCATCACATTAAACTCTGATTCATTCAACCTCTTCATGTTCAATCTTGATACCCGTGTCATGTTTAAACCTGGGGTTTAATGTGTTAGTGTTGAGTGTATCAGGTTTGAGTGTTAATGGTTTAAATGTTAAGGAGTTGAATGTGACGGAGTTGAGTAGGAAGGGGTTAAATGTATCAGGTTTGAACGTGATGGGGTTGAATGCATTAGGTTTGAATGTGACAGAGTTAAATGTATCAGGGTTGAATGTGACAGTTAAATGTATCAGGGTTGAATGTATCAGGGTTGAATGTATCAGGGTTGAATGTGACAGTTAAATGTATCAGGGTTGAATGTATCAGGGTTGAATGTGATAGAGTTGAGTATGACAGGGTTAAGTTGAATGTTTCAAGGTTGAATGCGACAGGGTTGAATGTATCAGGGTTGAGTGTGACAGAGTTAAATGTATCAGGGTTGAATGTGACAGTTAAATGTATCAGGGTTGAATGTATCAGGGTTGAATGTATCAGGGTTGAATGTGACAGTTAAATGTATCAGGGTTGAATGTATCAGGGTTGAATGTGATAGAGTTGAGTATGACAGGGTTAAACGTTAAGGAGTTGAATGTATCAGCGTTGAATGTATCAGGTTTGAATGTGATAGAGTTGAGTGTGATAGGTGTGGACGTTAAGGAGTTGAATGTATCAGTGACGGGTTGAGTGTGAAGGGGTTGAATTAATCAGGATTGAATGTGAAGGGGTTAAATGTGACGGGTTGAGTGTGAAGGGGTTGAATTAATCAGGATTGAATGTGAAGGGGTTAAATGTGACGGGGATGAATGTGTTAGTGTGAGTTATTTAGGTCCTAATTGTTTAGAATATTTTTGGTTATCCCATTATTGGCTGATTAGCGGAAGTTTGGTTGTTCAATTGCTTGTTAGCCCATGATTGGCGAGTCTTTAATTTATCTTAATAGACTTTGAAGATTAGAAATGATTAACCAATTAACATATGACTTGTTAGCCAAAGATCGGTTAGTCCATGGTTGGTAAGTTTATAATTTCTAGTATTTAGTAGCAAGTCTTGTTTGGTTGTCCAAAGGTTAGCCTATAGTTATTTGGCTTACTACTGATTATACCATGACTATTTAGTTAATTCTGCTTAGAATATTCATTTTAGCCCATAATTAGATTCATTAATCAACAGTAATAGTCAGTTTCTGAACACAGAGAGATGTTTTATATTGATGTGTTCAGGGTGAGCAGAACTTATGATGGAAAACTCTCCTAAAACTTTCTTAAAAAGGTGAAGTGAGGCCGGGGCGCTATTTGTTTTAAGGCACCCGGAAAGGCCCTCTAGATTGAGTTATGAAAATTTGATTAGCACGTTAATATAGAAATGCTCCAATGGAAGTCACACATCCCCTGGCTTTGATTTGCCCTTGAGATTCAGGGCAGTGGCCAGCGCCTCCCAGAATTATAAATATAAAGCCCTGAAGATTTATTCACGAAGATTTGTAGACTATTATTACTGAATCTATTGTTTGTTACACTGTAAAAAGACTCTTGTACATTTTACAGTAAGTTAACAATCAAAAATTTGCAGATAAAGGATTATAAAATCATAATAATTCACTGTGAAAATGGTTATTATACAGCTTATTACTGTATAATAAGAATATTCATTCTTATTATGATAAAAACAGTTAATGGCCAACCTTCTTGGAAACTTTTCAAAACATTGATAAACATTTTTTATAACTTTTTCTGTTAAATATGAAGGTTTAGAGAAGGACTTTTGTTGGGTCCCTCCTTTCCTGTATCACAGGGATGGCATTTTTTCACGTCATAACTAACTACCCACCAAGTTTCATTCCTGTCAGTTGTTTTTTTCTGGGTGCCATCAAAATGTCTCCATTAAATTACATGTATAAATGTGCACAAAAATAATTTTTAAATAAATTTTAACTGCCAAAGTAAGATATGTAATTAAAACATGAATAAAAACTACTTAGAACACAAAAAAAAGCATTTGTTACCTGCCCCCCCACTCTCTAACTATAAACTTTACAATAAAATATATTTATTAAAATCCTCCAGAGAGGATTACATATTACATATTACATGGTTGTGTGACTCCAAATCCCATCTATGCTTTAAAAATATTTTTCTCTTAATAAATCCATGATATTTAAGTTAAAATACACATTTTAGTTGTGTCACTGGGTTTCACTCAGTCCTGTTACTGAAAAACACATTAACCAGATCATCTGAAACATCTGGAACATTCTACAACAGGAAGTCACATCCACAACAGGAAGTGACATCATCAGTTGGTTCTTCTGAATATCATGTGAAGAACAAAATTTCCCCAAGTTCCCTCATTAGTTTTTCTGTATATTTGATCTTATTGTAACGATGACTAAGGAGCTCAATCTCAAGACTCAGTCCTGTTACCTAAATTAAAATTCTTAGATCTTATTGGTTTATTTTTTAAAATACACATATTTGGAAAATCACTAGAATGTGCTCAGTGCCCTCATGCTATTAGCCTAAAGCCACCATTTAGCTAGTTTTCATGTTTTTGTTAATTCCATGCTAAAAACTAATTGCTGTTACTTTAATTTCTGTTATTCAAAATATAGAAAGTAACAGGAATGAGTGCCAGTAACAGGAGTGATTTTTTTTTTGCCATGAATTGTTTGAACATGCAGTCAAGCACTTTATAAAATAAAGACTTTCTTGAGAGAAAATCAAAGGAATTAGTGGACTTTTTCCTTTAAACATGCTTTTTAAATGAGTTTCACATGAGGTTTTTAACCATCTTCAGATTTAAAACCTTGTAAAAAATTAAGTAAAGTGTCACATCTTGGCCTCGTCTCGTGTCTCTATGTCTTCCCCACGTGACCTGTGCTCCCCTGTGTCTCCTGTCTCAGTACTTTTCCATGTGTGTCTCATTTGTAGCTCCGCCCCTTCCCCAGGTGTTTCTAATTTTAGTGTTTCCTGTGACTATAAATAGCCCTCCTCTGCCACCTTGTCCTCTGTCGGTCTTTGCACCTTCCCGTGTCGTTTTGTCTCTCAGCGTTTCTCTGTGTTTCATTGCCTCTGTTCCTCACGCCTTAGTCTCTGTGTTTATATCTAGTTTTATGTTTCTAGTTTCCTGTTTATTTCCGTCTCCCTAAGCTCCTTATATATATCCCTGCTTTGTGTTTATTTTCTAGATTTGTTACTTGTTATTTATTTATTAAATCATTCATTTTTCCCTTACTTGCATTTGTGTCCGCCTCCTCGTCTCCCTGCCTGGGTCACTTCGTGACATAAAGATGCCTGAGTTTGACCAGTACATGTTTTTTTGGATTGTTAAATATATGTGTTATTAGTTTCAGAGTTAAAAAAAAGATAAAATAAAAAATAATTTTAATTTGGAAGAGTTACAACAAGCAAATAGCACCCATTATGTGGTCCATGATTGGTCCGTCACTTAAAATCTGTCTCAAATTAAGTTTGTGGATGTTTAAGGGGTATAAATACATTTGCAAGCCACTGTAGGATATATATATATATATATATATATATATATATATATATATATATATATATATATATATATATATAAGTATGGAAATATATGTAGCTGCAAAATGGGAAAGAGGGCTTGGATGCTCATGTTTTTAACACCTGCTGTGGGTCAGAGACTGGCAGTAACCTCCAGACAGAGGTTGGAAAAGTACTGAAAAATTGTAATTGAGTAAAAGTATCTTTACTTTACTAAAATTCTACTCAAGTAAAAGTAAAAGTACCCATCTAAAAATCTACTCGAGTAAAAGTAAAAAAGTACTCAATTTAAAATGTACTTTGAGCAAAAATTACAGACTTACTTTTAATAATTTGGTGTAAAAAGTACAACAAATTATAAATTAAATCGTTTGAAATGAACTATTATTCCACATAATAATTTGGACCTTTCAGGCAGTATTTGCTCAGACTACCCCATAAAACATTTTCAAGAACGAGTGGCATAGTTTTTTACTGTTAAAAGGTTAAAAAGTTTGGTCATATAGGTGACTATAAACCGTATTTTTATAGTTTTACAGTTCTTTATTATTTTTTTAAATTGCCATTGATATGCTTTAACTGCTATTTACATTTATTTACAGGAATTATAATTAAAAACATGAATCATAAAAACAAAAAACTGTCGGTCAGCATATGCGCAGTGCCGTAAAGAAGCACATATCGATGGGTAGCATACACAGTGTCTCTCGTGCTAACCGTAATCATAAACACTGCTGGGAAAAGTTCAGCTGCGCTGCCATGGAGAACAAAACTCAATTTTTTTTGTAATTCAGACAATAATTTTTTTTTCCCCAGCATTTAATTATTTGCTCAGTAACGGAGAGTTTTTAAATGTAGCGAAGTAAATTCTCATAAAATCTAATCAATTACAGTAATGTGAGTAAATGTAATTCATTACTTTCCACCTCTGTGTAAGGGTTATAAATACATTTGCAAGCCACTGTAGGATATATATATATATATATATATATATATATATATATATATATATATATATATATATATATATATATATATATATATATAAGTATGGAAATATATGTAGCTGCAGAATGGGAAACTTGGACTTTGGGCTTGGATGCTCATGTTTTTAACGCCTACTGTGGGTGAGAGACTGGCAGTAACCTCTAGAGTACGACATTTATATTTATATTATATGCATATTAAGGCACGCTTCATTCACGAAGACCTCCCATGGAGAAGTGCTCCTCACATGTAGGTGGTCATTAAGCCTGAGTGTCTACCAGACGATTACAGCTACTTTCCTTCCTCAGCTTCTTCTCTACGACGCTAAAACGCTCAGGGTTTCTCCGCAGGAACAAAAGCTTTTCTCCGGCACCAATCGTCTGCGTAATTGCCGCAGAATCTGGGAACAATGGCTGGATCCGGGGAGCTAATTGCGTGGGTATAATCCACTCGGAGGACGGTTCTGGTTCTATTTTATTCCCGGTATTATCCAGCAGCCGCAGACGCAGATAAATATATAAAAAACTGTTGTGAGGAGGCCAAGTGCGTTCCTCGCGAACAAAGCGCCTGAATTTAGCAAGCTGCTCATCAGGTAATAAGCTGAATTACATTCGAGGGCCTGGAGCCAAGCGTTTATCTCTCTCTTTCTCTCCCTCTCTCTCTTTTTCTCTCTTTCTCTCTCTCTCTCTCTCTCTCTCTCTTTTTCTCTCTTTCTCTCTCTCTCTCTCTCTCTCTCTCTCCATCGCATCTCCACTCGACTGTGAAATTAATATGAAGTTCTCACTGCTTGAGTGTGACTTCAGTATGACTTCAAAATCACAAGCTGCTCTCTGAAATCCTAAATCTGAAATCTGGAACTGCTTCCTGTTCGTGCACACTGGGCGGCTTGGGTACGCCCACACCTGTATAAGTTGTGAGGTGATATCTTGTGAGGGAGGTTGAACAGAACACTGGTCAGAGTGCTTATGGCAAGTTGACCATTTACTGGTCACTTAGGTACCTTTATATTAGAAACACCTACCTTGTGCTTCTACTCACTTGAAATTATGTTAGGAACACCTACTTCCCAACATTGTACATTCACTCATTGGCCACTTTATTAGAAACACTTACCTTTTATCATTTTTTGCATTTATATTAAAAACACCTACCTTTTGTTTCTACTCACTGGCCACTTTATTAGAAGCATCAACCTTTTTTTGCCATTATATTAGGTACACATACATTTTTTTTACTCACTGGCCAATTTATAAGAAACACCTACCTACTAAACGTGTATCTTTACTCACTGGCCACTTTATTAGAAACAACTACCTTTTATTTTCTCTCAATTTCCACCTTATTGGAACATCTATTTTAATCAATTGCCATTATATTAGAAACACCTACCTTTTTATACTTTGTCATTATGTTAGGAACTCCTACCTTCTCTTTTTGCTCATTACTAGAAACACTTATTACACACTATATACACCTATTTCATCTCTGTACTTGTCATTATATGAGGAACACCCAGCTTGTTCTTCCACTCTTTGGCCACTATATTAGAAACACCTACCTTTTTATAATTTTTTTGGCCATTATATCAGAAACACCTACCCTTTTATACTTTTTGGCCATTATATCAGAAACACCTAACTTTCTATACTTTTTTGCCATTAAATTTGGAAAACCCACCTTCCACTGTGTTCCATTTACTGGCCACTTTATTAGAAACACCTACCTACTAAACGTGTATCTTTACTCACTGGCCACTTTATTAGAAACAACTACCTTTTATTTTCTCTCAATTTTCTCTCCAATTTCTGCTCATTGGCCACTTTATTAGAAACACTTATTACACACTATATACACCTATTTCATCACTGTACTTGTCATTATATGAGGAACACCCAGCTTGTTCTTCCACTCTTTGGCCACTATATTAGAAACACCTACCTTTTTATAATTTTTTTGGCCATTATATCAGAAACACCTACCTTTTTATACTTTTTTTGCCATTAAAGTGGACATGAAACACTTCAAGTATTTAGTATAATTCACAAGATGTATTTTCACTCTAACAAATTTTATAAGTTTAACAGTTGTCAGTGAAGCGGAATTAAAATAATAAGCAATCTAAATGTCATTTTTTTAAGTAAGGGCAGCGCCATCTTGTCCCAGCGCTGAAGGTGACGTCACGAGGTTGGTTCTCGAACGCCTCACTACTATAATCTATGAGAATACCGTAATTTAGATCCTCAATAGATCATAAAATCCAAACCAAAAATCAATGCAGAGCGGGGGGGCACTTTTGTATTGTCCCTGTGTGTAGTAATACTGGGGGTGGTGAAATTTAATAGGGTGAGGAATGAGAAATATTCACTTTCACTTTCATACCTTCAGCGGGGGCTCGCAGCGCTGAAGCGTGAGAATCCTCCGGTTAGCTGTAATGCTAGGGGTTAGTGACGAGCACTTTCTAGACCAGGACTATGTGAAGGAGAGGGGTTTGAGTCAGGAGCATTAGCGCCGGATAAATAAGCTGCAGTCCGAGGCTTTTTTCCTCCGTTTTATTTTTCCTCAGCTGATCAGCTGGGATGTACAGACCGTCCGAATGGGTAACGTTACTATGAGAGCGGCAGCTGTACGAGCCAAACGGAACGAGCCAAACAACGCGCTCACCCAGCAGAGCAGTGAGAGGTACCGTTACCGAAAGTCTAGATAAAATGACAATTTAAAGAGAACATAGCTAGCGTTAGCTACTTAGCTAGCTATCTTATTATAGCTAGCCAACGCTAGCTAACTAGCTAACACTAACTAGATAAAGCTACCCAGTAAGCTTTCTAACTTCTAAACTGAACGATTTATCAACCAAACAGCGCCGTGGTGTTTCAATATCCACTTAAATCATGTTCGTTTCATTCAGTCTTAATAGACTCTGGACTTTGCATGTTAAATAGCTAAATGTATATAAACTAGCTGGTTAACTGGATGGTAGTACCTGCTGTGGACGCGCTGCAGGGTTTCTGCATGGCTCCACGTAGAGAGAGAATAAACACTCCCAAAACCCCTCGCTCTCAGAAAAGCATCTGAAAAGTTCTGCTCAGGTTTATACAGGAAGGATCTCTGAGTAAATGCTCCATGTTAGCCTAGTTCAGCTTCATCTTCATCCATAATCTCCACAAACAATAAGCGCTTCTCCTCTAGCTATATGCCTGGGATCTTAAACCAACCAACCTCGTGACGTCACCAGTGCTGCACGGGCAACATGGCGGCGCCCTAGCTCAAACATAACAAACATAAATATATTATAATTTAGTGTGTAAACATTTTATATAAAAAATCCCCCCCAAAATAAATTCCATTATATTTAATCCCTTAGAAAACTTGTACAAACTGAAATGTTTCATGTCCCCTTTAAATTTGGAAAACCCACCTTCCACTGTGTTCCATTTACTGGCCACTTTATTAGAAACACCTACCCTTTTTGCCTTTATATTAGGACCACCTACCTTTTGTTTCTGCTCACCGGCTACTTTATTAGACACACCTAACTGTTTATACTTTTTTGCCATTATATTAGAAACACCTACCTTTTGTTTCTGCTCACCGCCCACTTTTTATATATGTATATGTATGATCTGATTCCAGTTTAACTGGCTCAGTGCTGGATTCATGTCTTGGTGTTGGATGCACAGGTGCCCTCTAGGTGACAGTGTGGTCCTAAACATCTCCTCCGTCCTCAGCCTGTGAGTGAGATCCTCTGAGAGGGTGAATTTGGCTCGTCTCCCACCGCTTTTCTACTCATTGTCCTCATCCAACAAAGTGTTTCCCCATTCTGAGACCATACCTGCAGTATCAGCCCACCACACACCTCTCCCTGCCACACCACCTGCACTCCTCTTTCAGATCCCAGCGCCAGACTCCTCCTCCTTTCTGCTGAACCCTTTCATCTCACTCTACCAGCCTCATGTTTTACTCTTTTAACTCCTTAAACCACAAGCTAACTCTTTACATCTCTCAGGATCTGAGGATTCTGTTTAATGAGGAATATGAAGGACTGAAACCCATTGCTTTGGGTGTATTTGACTCATTTTCAAATGGTGCACACCAAGGTTTTAAACTTTTTAATGATAAATTAAACCCTATGGATGAATGGATGTGCATTTTCTACAAGTGTAGACTATATATGGTCTATTTTCAGCCAGTTCTGAGCCTTCGTTTTTACTGCTGTGCTTTGGTAGCATACCATCTGGACTAGCATATTTAGCTAAGTGGTTCTTCTATGTCATTGCATTTAAAAAAACATTTGATGCACCTTTATGTATTATGACCAAATGTTATAAAACATGGAACTGGTATCATGTCCCACTGAAGCTAAGGCATGTCGCAATAAACTGTTGAACAAGTGGGTGGAGTCTCCTACATTGACTGTATTCCATCAGTGCCATCCATCTACTACCCACCATCAGGCCTCACTCCAACTCCTATAATTCCCATTGTCTTTCAATGAGCACACTGGCAGGTGTTTCCCCTCACTCACAAGATAACCCCTCGCAACTTAACACGGGTGTGAACAGGACAGGTGTGTTGCCAAACTGTCCCCTGGAATCACTATCCAGTATCCGCTACCACTACCAGACTCTTGAACAGCTTCTTCCCACAAGTCAATTAGATCCTTAACACACATCATGATCAATCAACAGTGTACAGTTAATGTACCGTAATTTTTGGTACTTTATACGTATAATGTGATGTATTTATGCAGAAATATGTTACACAGAAACTTTTAATTAAACAGGCTACAAATGCAAAAAAAAAATTTACATACCACGAACAGTGATGCAACATGGCTTAAAACATGGTTTAAAAAGTCATAATATTACAAGAGTAAAGTCGTAATATTAAAAAGGAAAAGTAGATTAATTACTTTGGCTGCCAGTTTAAGAAGCTTGGAGGGAAATTAACATTTTCCCCGCATGATCTGTTACAGGGCTGCTGTGATTTTAATCAGTTAGCTACTTTATTTCTAACCTGCTGCTTGTAATTGCTCTGTTTTTACAGTTAGATGATACAGTGTCCAGATTTTGCAGTGGAGGCATCGATACCAGAAGCCTAGCCTATACTATGTTTCAGCTATGGCTTTTGTGTCGGGAGAGCATTCTGTGCTTTGTCGAGGTTGTGTTATCCTTTTTACCACTCAGCAGTCCAGCCTTTCCACGCTGTCAGGATCCGTTGGAAGACTTGAGCAAAAGTTGCTCTTCACAGTGCGACCAGTTTTGGTAAATTATTTCTCACCCCTTTTTTATCCAAGCCTTTCACTCAGCTCAGAATGCCACTTAAAATGCACGATTCACACTGATGTTGAGTAGCTGGATTAATTTACACACTTGTTTTATTGAAAACAGATTTGTTTTTTGTTTTTTTTACAGTAATATTAGATTCCCAATGTTTTGAATTGGCATTTAAAAACATACAGCTCTGGAAAAAAATAAGAGACCAAATAAAAATAAAAGTTTATTTGATTTTACCAAATTGAAAAGCCATCAAACCAAACTGAACTGCTTGAATTTTTGCACCAGGAGTAAAGCAGCATAAAGTTATCCAAAAGCAGTGTGTAAGACTGGTGGAGGAGAACATGATGCCAAGATGCATGAAAAAACTTTGATTTAAAACCAACCACGGTTATTCCACCAAATATTGATTTCTGAACTCCTAAAACTTTATGAATATGTGCTTGTTGTTTTCTTTGCATTATTTGAGGTCTGAAAGCATTTCTCATTTTCTGCAAATAAATGCTCTAAATGACAATATTTTTATTTGGAATTTGGGAGAAATGTTGTCTGTAGTTTATAGAACAAAACAACAATGATAATTTTACTCAAACATAAACCTATAAATAGCAAAATCAGAGAAACTGTTTCAGAAACTGAAGTGATCTCTTATAGCCTGTAAATTACTTATAATTATAATTTACAGTTATTGGTATCAGAGATACAGTGGTTTAGCGTATTTTACAAGTTTTAGAATTACTCTTAACATACTCCACTATCTGATAATGCTACCTCTTCCTGATACTACTTAGCCTTCCTAATCAGAGAGCAAATGCTAACATCCTCGGCAGGCAAGTCCCCGAATAGACTTAATAAACAGGCGCCTCATTAAAATAGAGCTTGATTTAATTGCGTTGGGGGAGGCGGGGCGCAGCTCTCTGCGCTCTCCAGGGACGCCGCCTAATCGTGGTAAAGCCACAGTCATTGTTCCACACCGTACACCTGAATCCCAACCCGCCGAGAGAAACGAGAGGGCGGACGAGCGAGACCGAGCGAGAGAGAGAGAGAGAAAGACAGAGAGAGAGAGAGGGCTGGAGAACTCGCCGCCGACTCTTTCTGTTGGAAATGCAGACACAGCCCACTGCCCTCATAAAAGGAAATGAAAATTAATCAGGAATTAATTAGAAAACAGACGTTATGAAATGGAGGGTGAAGGATTGCCTTTTGCCCTCCTCAGCTCTTCCCTCCAGAGTGGGAAACTGAGCCGGAGAGAACTAGCGTGATGCTACAGATCCATCTGAATGCGTCATCCTCCTAAAAATGCTAATGTTGCTAATGCTAATGATCAAAAGTTATATTCTTTTAAATGCAGACATTAAGCATGAAGTACTAGAGAGCCAGACTTGAGTAAAAGTACTGGTAAAAGTACTTAAAGTAGAAGTTGAAGTGATCTCTAAACTCCACACTTAAGTAGAATTACTAAAATATTTGTACTACTATTTAAGTATTGTAAATATGGTCTTCTTATAAGATCACACATATTCAAAATGCTACCCAATACGATCATATATTTCCTATACCACCCTATACTTCCTACACTACCCTCTACTACCCAATTCTACCCTTTTTTCCTATACTCTTTACATGTCCCTATACTTCCTATACTCTCTATACTACCCTATATTTCCTATATTTCTATACTACCCTATTTTTCCTATACTCCCTATACTTCCCTATATTTCCTTTAATCCCTTTACTTTCCCATTGTCCATATACAGTACTACCCTATACTATCCTATACTTTATATACTCTCCTATACTTTCTATACTACCTTAAATGCCTGATACTGCCATATACTCCCATCTTCTCCCTACACTACCCTAAACTACCCAATACTAACCTATATTTCCTATATTCCTTAAACTTTCCCATAATCAATATACTACCCTATACTATGCTATATGTTCTATACTACCCATATAAAACCCTTATACTATGCCATATATTCCCTATACTACCCTATACTCCCTATACTACCCTCTACTACTCAATACTACCATATATTTCCTATACTCCCCATACTACCCCATAGTCCTCAAACTACCATATACAATCAGAAACCCTAACCTATCCTACTTATACTAGACTATACGTCATATATTCCCTATGCTACCCTATACTCACCATACCATATCATGTTTACAACATTAGCATAGTCCAGCATTGCTATCAGTGTGTTAGCATTGCACCTGCTATGGCTGTCAGTTGAAGAAAACTAGTCTTACCTGCTGTTTTTGTTTTTTCACGTCATACTGTTTTATTCACCTTCCATAACAGTGTTTTTTTTCCTGAGAAATTCTGGAAAATCATATTCATCTGTTCAAGGACCAGAAAAACACAGAATACAGTATCTCCTATAGTGCCAATTCTATGAATAGATTCCGGGCAGCCGCAGCCATGTTGACTCGGGCGGGTCGTAATTGATCAAACAATGGATTTGAATTACAAATCGGACCTCCCTGCTCGCGCCCCCTCCCTCCCTCCCTCCCTCCCCGTGGCTGGAGCAGTCTGCCCGATCTTGGGACCGGGGCTTAAATCTTTTGAAGCCCAGATGGAAGCAGACACCAGTTATTTCTCATCGTGCCACGGCGGTTTCATGTGTCACAAGCACTCAGCGCACATTTGATAGAAGCACAGGGGCTATTATGAATCCTGGAGCCCCGTGAACGCCAGGCGCTGCGCTATCTGGGGACCTGCCAATACTGTCATGTTTTATACTCGTCCTGTTCGGCCCTGGAGCAGAACGGCTCACGACGAACCGGCGCTGGAGAACACCAGCCATCCGCTGTGCTCGTATCTCACGGTAGAGTGATGGAAAAACGATAAGGTGGCTAACACTGAGCGAAAACTAGCAGGGGTTTAGAAGGGCCTCTTATACGGTAGTACAATATGTCTTAAATGCTCCTAAAAGCTCTAAGTTTACTAGCATATTAGCATGTTCTTGATTAGCCATCTCTGATAGCATCACCCACCTAACCATGCAGGTTTACTGGTTTCATGGTTTAGCTGGTCTACAAGCTTTGACAACCCAACCAAGCTAGACATCCAGTATAAATTAACCAGCATGATTCTGCTGCTTGGCCAACATTTTAGATAAAAAAAAAAACAATAGTTCACCAGGATGACCAACAAAACCAACAGGGTCACACAGCAAAGCTCAACAAACCATGATTGACCCACATAACCAAGAAGGCCACAATGGTCAACCAGCATGACCAACAAAACCAAGCTAGTTGACCAACATAACCAGCAAAACCAAGAAGACCACCATGGCAGACCAGCATGACCAACATAACCACGCTACTCAACCAACATGACCAGCAAAACCAAAACGACTACAATGGTTGGCCAGCATGACCAACAAAACAAAGCTATTCGACCAGCATGAGCAGCATAACCAAGAAGACCACAATGGTTGGCCAGCATGACCAACATAACCACGCTACGCAAGCAACATGAGCAGCAATACCAAGAAGACCACAATGGTCAACCAACATGACCAATATAACCACACTACTCAACCAACATGACCAGCGAAACCAGGAAGACCACAATGGTTGGCCAGCATGACCAACATAACCAAGCTAGTCGACCAAAATAATCAGCGTAACCAAGAAGACCACATCCAGAAAACTTTATAGATAAATGTTCTAACAACATAACATGTTACGGTAACAGGGTGGATGCCTTAAATGACAGAAAATGAAATTAAACAAATGTGATCAAGCTGGAAAATAGGATTTGTATTCTAGTGTTTTGTATCAAATCAAATGTTTTATATGGTAAATCTATTTGGTTGTGGAAAGTGACTTCCAGAAACTTCCATCAGTTTGGCCTGAGAGGAGACGGGAGAACCTGAGGGTCCAACATCCATCGGTATCGGGTCAGACAGGTGGACTGTCAGTAACTCGGAGGAAGCAGAGAGATGGAATTAGTTTTTTTTACTGGATTAATGGAAAACATAAAATTTTTAACATTATCAGAGTGTGATTAGATAGATAGATAGATAGATAGATAGATAGATAGATAGATAGATAGATAGATAGATAGATAGATAGATGCTTTATTTATCCTGAAAGAAATTTAGGCATCCAGCAGCAACAATACAATACAATAAGTAACATATTTAAACATAAATAACACATAGAGCCACCCAGAAACACCGGCATCCACCAACTCCACCATCCACAAACCACATCAGTATTAACACCAGCTTCTCAGTTTGGATCTGAAGCCTTTATCTAAGGGAAGACATTAATGACCAAAAGCTAAACTAAGCTAAAGATTGAGACAGTGTCTGAACCTCAAACTTTTTGGAAAGGTTATTCCAGAGTTTGTTGAGCTTTACAATAGAAAATTCTTCCACCTGCTAAATTCCTGTTCTTTTGGGAAATCAGCACTCTGTGATCTAATCGTAATTGTTTATATGATGAATAGTCAAAATAACAAAATATATTTAGTTATTTTTTTAGTTTTGAAGGCACATATTTTGATAATTACCTTAAAATTTGAAGTATTATCCCCAATCATCAATATTAAACTATTAAACACTGCTGTTTATACTATTTATTTACTTAAGATTCACTACTACATCATGCAGCATTTCATTATTTCACGCTACGTTCTGCTACACTATGCTAGCGCTCGTCCCCCTGATTTACACTCCTCTCTCAGTGCTAATTCACTTGCTGCACTCGTCCTCGTCCCCCCGCTTCATTTACAGTGTGGCACACTTGAGTGGGCACTGTTTGCACCATAAATCCGGCTGTGCGGCTGAAGGACCCTCCTGGCCGCGGGCGAGGCGGTGCCCGGTGAGGGATGCCCGCTGCCTTTGTTTTGGCTGCAGGTACTTTGCACTGTGTTAAACTCCCATTAGGAGCCGGGCCGTGTTTTCCAGCGCCGCGTTTGAATAATGGATGCCGGGCGGCGCCGGCTGTGCCGTACCGGCCTGATCACTCAGGTCCTGCGACTGGCAGCTCCAATAGGATCTCGGCAGAGCCTGATCACTTAGGTCCAGCGGATGGCAGCTTGAATAAGATCTCACGGCTCGCTTAGAGGACGCTATTGATCTGCTTGCAGCGGGAAAATAAGGACGGCTGGAGAATCGAAAGCCACCCATTACCCTCCTGTGAGGAGAGTTTAAATGCTTTGCTGGAGTTGATTTGATGTGTAAAGATGGTTAAATGGTTTCAGATGACCTGCAGGAAGGAGAGCACTGTCTGAGAGAGGATACAGCCCTATCCATCACATTAGAGGAGAATGCTATGAATGATTATTATGGGATGAGTTGGACAGTTGCAGTTATTGTCATGGTTTTAAATAAATACAGCTATTTTCCATATTCCCCTATACTTTCCTATACTTATTTACACAACAGTATACTCCTTTATGCTCCATATACGACTCTAAACTCCCATTATACTGCCCTATACTCCCTTATACTGTCCTATACTCCCTTATATTGCCCTAAATTCCCTTATACTTCCCTATATTTCCTTATACTGCCCTATATTCTCTTATACTTCCCTATATACCCCAGTGTCCTGCCCTATACTCCCTTATACTGTCCTTTACTCCCTTATATTGCCCTAAATTCTCTTATACTTCCCTATATTCCCTTTTACTGCCCTATATTCTCTTATACTTCCCTATATACCCCAGTGTCCTGCCCTATACTCCCTTATACTGCCCTATACCCGTATACTACTCTATATTCCCTTATACTTCCCTATACTCCCTTATACTGCCCTATACCCGTATACTACTCTATATTCCCTTATACTTCCCTATATTCCCTTATACTGCCCTATATTCTCTTATACTTCCCTATACACCCCAGTGTCCTGCCCTATACTCCCTTACACTGCCCTATACTCTTATACTACTCTATATTCCCTTATACTTCCCTATACTCCCTTATACTGTACTATTTTCCCATATACTTCCCTATACACCCCAGTGTCCTGCCCTATACTCCCTTATACTGCCCTATACTCTTATACTACTCTATATTCCCTTATACTTCCCTATACTCCCTTATACTGTACTATTTTCCCGTATACTTCCCTATACACCCCAAAATAATGCCCTATACTCCCTTACAATGTAGTATATTCCCTAATGCTCCCTATACATCCTAATACTGCTCTACACTGCTTTATACTACCCTATACTCCCTTATACTGCCCTTTACTCCCCTATACATATTTACACTGCAGTATACTCCCTTATACCTCCTATATGTCCTAATCCTGCCCTATACTCCCTCATACTACCCTGTTTTCCCCAATATGCTTTATATACTCCCTTATACTACATTATACTCCCATATACTACACTATAATCCCCTATACTCCCATATACTGCCCTAAACAACCTTATACTACCCTAAACATCTTTAATACTGCCCTATACTCCATTATAGTGCCTTATATTAATACTCCCTTTATCTTCCTTATATTACCCTATACTTCCTTATACTACCCTAAATTCCCTTTTACTGCCCTATGATCACTCATACTTCCATATACACCCCAATACACTGCCCTATAGTCCTTTATACTTCCCTATACTCCCTTATATGTCCCTATACACCTCAATATACTGCCCAATACTCCCTTATACCACCCTATATGCTCCCCATATTCGCTTTAGAATTCTAAGACTCACACATTTGGGGCTCTCAGAGGCATTACTCAAAAAAAAACTTTATAGCACCTTTATGTTATATAATGTACAGGTAAACTTCAGCTGATAATGCGCTCACTCACTGTCATACCTGTCAAGTTTTAGATTTAAAAATAAGGGATATTTTCCTCTGTCCGCTTAAAGCCGTCCCACCAGCCCAACGAAGGTTCAGTATCTCTTACATTTTAAAACAGGTTTACAAAAAATTTAAAATAACCACATGTGAACCACTTACACACTACAATTAGATTATCAGAATCTGAACATGTTGTGGACATTCCTACATATGTCATTCTTTTAATACAGCCAAATTAAAAACCCTTTTCTATATCTTTTTTTTTGTGTGTTTTATTTCGGGGTATTTTTAAGCAGCTATCAGAAAAATCTCATCACAGTTTCCATGATTAGACTACCGTTACCTTTCTTTTAGAAAAATCGCTGCATGTATGTTTTAACATCAGCAGCTCCAACTAGCTGCCTGAACTCACAGCGAGGAGGGCGGGGCTTCCCCACACTGACCCTCCTTGCAAGCTGATTGGCTGTTTCTCCTGAAAGGCGTGACTTTCTCCTTGAACCGGCTCCACAATTGGTTAAGAGACACAGAGTGGTCAGTGCCCTGTATCCTCAATAATATATATTTTTTTATTTTAATATAATACGGGAAATTTACGGGAAAATACTAATACGGGAGGACGGCGGGAAAGAGGAGTAAAATACGGTAGTTTCCCGGCCAAAACGGGAGACTTGACAGGTATGCTCACTGTATTATATATTATTGCTTCTGTATTATTGCTTGATTGTCTTAAAGTGTACAAAATACCCCTCGTGAACTTGCTCACCATTCCTTTTTAAGCATGTAAACATGTGCAATTGAATTGCCTAATGCTTTATATTATGGTCTGGCATCCCTGTTTACTGCTCTTATCCTCTTTCACAAAAACAAACATGAAACAGAATCGTAAATGCATTAATCTATTTTATACATAGCTCACATATAGCTGGATATCCTGCTGAAAACATGGGCATGAATTATTAATAATTACTGTAAGTTATCATTGGGAGGATTACGGTTCGGGTCTTTGCATAAGGACCAATTGGTACAGCTGTAGTATGATTTATTTTAAAACAGTGAAGTTACTTGAGAGTTTTAATGAATAAAATAATTCACATGAACAAATAACTTAAATAAGTTATCTAATTGGTCAGAGATAAATCTTATTGTCTGAGATTAATTATGACTATTTTATCTGCTTTCAGTTTAAACAAAGTTTTTTTTTTTTGGATTGCGGCTATAACTACGACTGTATTAGATAAATAATAATAAATAAATAATTCTCTAGATACTCTACCAATAATGCACCATGCAGCCTGATTTAGGGTGTGTCAGTTTGTCTTTGCTATCATAACATTGGGAAAAGTACACTTTAAACAGCTCAAATCGTGCAAAAGGCATGTACTAATTCTCATAATTAATTATTATTAATTTTGGGCGTAGCGTGAAATAAACCAATCAGACTGTCACTTACTCATCGTTCCCTTTAAGAGCCAGGAGAGCTCTGACTTTGGCGGATTGCTATTTTAACAGCGCAGCAATTACATTTTATTTCTCTTGATGTAGAAATGTGTTACAGGCTGGGGTGCATTTGTGTTTTCTGATGCCAAGATAGCAATACACCAGAAATTGACCTGAACACCTATTCACTTTGCTATATATACCCCGCTGCACTTTACTCACTCAATGCTGAGTATTAGCTTTGGTTATGTCCATCTATACAAAGCATTTACCCTATCCATTCAATGCCTAATGCTGACCGATGACTCACGACCAGAAGAAGACTCAAAAGACTTTGATTCTGACTTGATTCAGACTCACAACTCAAAGACTTAAAATCCAAAGACTTACAAACTCAATATACAGTCTTGCAACAAATAGACTAAAGACTTGATTTATACTCACAAACCAGAGACTCAAAACTTGATACCATCTTACCACCAAGACTCAAAAGAGACTCAAAAAGACTTGATTTTGGATCATTATCCACAATCTCCAAACTTGAATCTCAACCAGAGTCTTAACTCTTGATTTAAAATTGAGGTAACACTTCCTATGAACCCTGTATTCATAATGCAGTATAAATGCATTCATAATGCATTATATGACATGCATAATGCCTTATAATGACTGTGATGGCCTGTATAATTGCTCATAAGTGCTTACAGCGACATTCATAACACACTATAAACTACAAGTATAAGGGTTTATAAAGAAACAGCGTATAATGCCTTATAATATCTGTTCATATGAACATTGTACAATGTAGTGTTTTAATGCTCTATAACACAGATTTGGTATATTTTGGTATAATGCAATATAATATGCAGCTATCATTTCTCAAATTAGGCTTTTATAAAAGTGTGTAACACATTATAAATCCTTATATTCAGTCATTATTGACTTTAAGTGAAGTGAGTTTTCATATGCCTTTTAAACGTGAAGTAAATTTGATTATGCCTCACTGTGATGTCTTATAGAGCATTATGAGTGCTCTTTACTGACTTTAAATGAAGTGTGTTTTCAAATGCCTTCAGTGAGGCATCATAACATTTACGTGTTTAAAAACACGTTTAAAACACACTTCACTTAAAGCCAGTAAAGAGCACTCATAATGCTCTATAAGACATCACAGTGAGGCATAATAAAACTTACTTCACGTTTAAAAAGCATATGAAAACACTAATGATTTATACCAAAATATACCAAATCTGTGTTATAGTGCATTACAACACTACGTTGTACAATGTTCTCATGAACACATATTATAAAGCATTATACGCCGTTTCTTTATAAACCCTTATACTTGTAGACTATAATGTGTTAAGAATGCGGCTGTAAGTACTTACGAGCAATTATACAGGCTTATTACAGTCATTATAAGGTGGTATGCATGTCATGTAATGCATTATAAATGCATTCATAAGGCATTATGAATATAGGGTTCATAGGAAGTGTTACCAAAATTGATTTATAATTGAATTAGGCTAACAATCCAAAGACTTATTTCGAATTCGGTTCTTGTTTTAGACTCACAACCCAGAGATTTAACCCTTTCAGACTCTGCATCCATTCTAATGGACATCATGTATTTTCTTTATTTTTAAGTGTTTTGTGGTACGTGACATTATTTAAGAGCAACCAAAGAAACTGTAACTTGGCCCCGCCCACTGCACTGGAAAAACAGTAGTACTAGAGCCACTGAAGCATAGTAACAACTATTTTTTTTACTAATTTAATGTGATTTAGAACATTTTAAAACAGGGCCCATAGTGGATTTCTTAACTGAATCAATGTCTTGATTGGCGTTTGGGACCGTCATCAATAAAACAGCAGGAAAATCGAATGTCTGGTGATTGTGGACTTTGCATCCCACTGAGGTTCAGACAGAACCCACGGGAACCCAAATCAGACCCTCAGCAACACTGTCCAACTGATTAGACCCCATGCAACTAAACACAGAAGAGATTTGATTGGATAGTCAGACAGTGCTCGCCTCTGCTACTCCGCCTCCTCTCGACCTCCTGACTCCTGAAGGTTCGGGCTGCTCAGGGCGGTGGTGGTTGCCGTGGTCGTCCGTGACCGTCCGCCAGAGCCGCTGATGAGGCAGACGCTCGGATGAAGGGAGACAGCGGGACGTCCGTCTACCCCCCCAACCCCATTCAACCCCCCCCCCCCCCATCTCAACCAATCAACGCCAGCTGCCCCGTCCCCTCAGCGAACCAGCAGGAGGCTGAGCAAGACTGAAAATATTGATTTTTTTTTTTATGGGAAACAAGGGAAGCATAGAGAAGGAAGTGCTCCCAGTGCTGTCATTAGCTTGTTTATCATATTTTCTGATGATCATCATCCAGATTTGGCCAAAAAAGCTACTTTTTTTTATTTTTCTTGATTACATGAACATAAACGAGGAAAACATTTGTTTTTTATTCTGTCTTGAAGGCTGTCTTAATGGCATTGCGTCATTTACTTCAAAAAGTGGTTGCTTTTATGTGGTTGATTGCTCTATTCATGACAACATTATATATATATATATATATATATATATATATATATATATATATATATATATCCTTAAATCTCTTAGTTTAACAATCATACTGCAACCTGAAATAAGAAAAAAGTTGGATAATTTGCAGAAAACCCAATATATTTTATGTTTTATCTGTTCAACATTATTTCATTTATTAATACGAAGTTAAGAAGGGCAAAATTAGAGCTAGCATTGAGGTAAAATAACTAATATCACTAATACACATAATGATGTGATTTCATACTAGTGATTTATTACAAAGGCATGAAATTTGAAATGTTTAAAAACAATGTTCCTCAAATACAGACTGAAAATGATTATTTTATAGAGATGCAGATTTCATTTTCCAGCAGGACTTGGCACACTGCCCACACTGATACCAGAAGAACCAATTGGTATTATACAATATTATATTCTAATCAGACACAGATTTTTGGGTTTTTATTGGCTGTAAGCCAATCATAATCATCAACAATAAAATAAATAAATGCTTAAAATAGATCACTCTGTCTTTAATACATCTATATAATATGTGAGTTTCATATTTTCAACTGAGTTACTGAAATAAAGTAACTTTCCTTTGATATTCTAATTTCTTGGGATTCATCAATATATACAGCTCTGGAAAAAAATAAGAGATCACTTCAGTTTCTCTGATTTTGCTATTTATTAGTATATGTTTGAGGAAAATGAATAAAACTTTGTTGTTTTATTCTATAAACCTCAGACATCATTTCTCCCAAATTCCAAATAAAAATATTGTCATTTAGAGCATTTATTTGCATAGAAATCAAGGTGAATGGAGAAATTTTCAGAAAGGAGAGTTTTCAGACCTCAAATAATGCAAAGAAAACAAGTTCATATTCATAAAGTTTTAAAAGTTCAGAAATCAATAATTGGTGGAATAACCCTGGTTGGTTTTTAGTCACAGTTGTCACGCATCTTGGCATCATGTTCTCTCTCCTCCACCAGTCTTACACACTGCTTTTGGATAGATTTATGCCACTCCACTTGGTTTGATGGCTTGTGATCATCCATCTTCCTCTTGATTATATTCTAGAGGTTTTCAATTTGGTAAAATCAAAGAAAGTCATTATTTTTAAGCGGTATCTTATTTTTATTTCCAGAGCTGTATATATATATATATACATATACACACTTAAGCCTGGGGAGATGCATGTCCTCCAAAAGTAATGAAGATGTTCTCATACCCAACTTTTCTGCATAAAACAATCAGATTAAAAAAAAAAAAGGACATGGTAACCCTGCGAGCTTTCATGCTGCAGGGGAGCAAAATTATTCAACTGTTCTGGAGTTTACTTACGTCTGACTCTCTAATAAATGATTTAGGATCACGGTCTCACCTCCAGCGTTCCTCGCTCCCCCCCATCTGCATCAGCCTCGCGCCGCGGCTCCAACACTCAATAGTGTTTTGCCCGAAATCGGCCGGCCCCTGGGACGGCTCCAAGGGGCCCGGCAGACGAGCTGGCCTTCCGTGGCTGGCATGCTAATGGAGCTGTGCTGTCTCCAATAGCTGTGTTCCATCATCAGCTGATAGCACACCTGAATACCAACCACTCACAGTCTACTCTAACCTTTTTATTAAAACCTCCAAGAGTCTCCAAGAGACTGAGACCAGTCTGAACCCAGTCAAGAGTTTAATGGGAGATTGAGATCATGAAATCATGAGTTCCATTGAGGAATAAACTGTTAAGTCAAGAACCATTATGGAATCCAGTATGGAACTCCAAAGGAATTTGGCTTTTGAGTGACCTTTTTGATAAAAATAGTAAATTCTGCACTGTAAACCCATATGTTGTTTGAACTCAAATAATTTAAGTCTGTTTTACATAAAATTGGATATTTCTAAACAATACTCAACCGTGGTTTTATGCTTTTTGGATACAATCTGGGTTAGCACCCGAACATCCCTTTCAGACAGCTTCCTCTTACAGCGTCCACAGTTAATCCTGTTGGATGTGGTTGGTCCTTCTTGGTGGTATGTTGACATTACCGTGGATACCGTGGCCCTTGATACATCACAAAGACTTGCTGTCTTGGTCACAGATGCTCCAGCAAGACATTCACCAACAATTTGTCCTCTTTTGAACTCTGGTATGTCACCCATAATGTTGTGTGCATTGCAATATTTAGAGCAGAACCGTGCTCTTACTCTGCTAATTGAACCTTCACACTCTTACTGCTCTTACTGGTGCAATAATGTGCAATTAATGAAGATTGAACACCAGGCTGCTCCAATTTAGCCATGAAACCTCCCACACTAAAATGAGACAGGTGTTTCAGTTTCATTGTTCAACCCCTGTACAGTATATTGAGTTAATTGAATATTTGTGGGCACATTTATACATTCAAACTGAGATCTTTGAGTTGAACCAGCTTATAATAACTGAGTTTAGTCTGTTGTCATTAACAGCTTCTTTTCCATTGGCTTCTGTCACAATCTATTTGCATACTGGGTGTGTCCAACAGTTTCTGACTAACACTCACCATCAGTGTGTAGTGATTCCCTCTATGGGCTACCTTACAAATAAATCAACTTCCCCTTTAAATGGAATAACTTGATGTTTTAATTTATGCTAACTTAAGTTTTCATTCCCCATTACTTAACTTTTTTTAAGGCAACTGGTTTCCTCATTTTTTTTAAGCAAATTCAACTTCAACAGTGTGGGAATCTACTTCTTAGTAGAGTAGCCAGAGTCCCAAATTGTTATTTTTAGATTGTTTTCCTTACCATAGACTGTAGGTGAATTTCTTAAAGTATTTAAAATAATTTTGTAACCCTTTCCAGTTTCATGAAAATCTTTGGTTGTAGATCCACTAAAAGCTCTTCACATATGCGTATCCTTCTTGTGCACTGCAAACTCAAAAGGTTTGAGTTTGTTTTATCAAAGTCAAAGTAGCTCTAGTCTATACCTCCAAACTAGTAAACTCTTGACTCTATCTAGTCAGACTCCGCCTCTTTTTGAACATTGCCGAGTAGCATCACAGCGCTAACGCTCGGAGGAAAGCGCAGCGGCTCGGTTCTGATACATTAGCTCACAGGCGCAGCCTGGTGCTGATCCACATCACCCTAGGAGTGATTAGGTGAAAGAGAAGAGCGCCATCTACTGTACCCACCCAGACAGAGCAAAACCAACTGTGCTCTCTCGGGGCTCCGGCAGTTGATGGCAAGCTGCATGAAAGGGATTCGAACCAGCGATCTCCCAATCATAGTGGCAGTCTTTTGGCCTGCTGTAATTAGTTTTTTTGAGGTCAATATTACAATATTACAAAACCATACTTGTTCCACTAGCACTATGATGTTTTTTATGGTTGTTCTCAATAAAGACATAAATAATGGTAAAACACTTAGTGTTATTGTTTTAGAAACATTATATTTGTCAAAATTCTTGACATGAATGAAGATTAGATAGACATGAATGAAGACTGGATTCTGAAGTCAAAAATAGGCCAGAATAAGAGAAACACCAAGTCATGACCAAGTCCAAGACAAGTCAAGATTGAGCCCAAAAGAGATCAAGACCAAGTCAAGAGTGAACCAATCAGATTTCTTCCAATCAATGACCTCCATCTAATGGATAGATGTATAGCTCTATTATTACTGGTTGTAGGACCAGTAATTTCTGTATCTCTTCATAAATGCATCGTATCAAGTTAATTCATTATTGTTTGGTTTCTGACTAAATATCACATTTTATATCCACTTTTTATATGAGTTTATTTACAGTAAGCTTAGATTTCCAGATTTATACTAAGGCTGGGTGCAGCAGCAGCAGCAGCATTAGCATTAGCAGCTAACTGCTAGCATAAGAGAGCTTCACTGAGGAATTCTGAGTATTTGGGTAAGACAGGGTGATATTAGCTCGTCAGTTCGTCCCACGTAGCTTGTTTTAACATGGTAAACATGCGGACTACAGTCTTCTATATATTCTCACTGCTGAACAGAGAAAGAGCTAGCACTTAGCATGGTTAGCAGCTAATGCTAATACTGCTCCAGTCTTAGTGCTGGAGAAACTTTACTGAAATAAACTTTCCTGTATGACTCTGTACTTCAGCAGAGTGGCTTTACTGCTCCTTAATACCTGACGGATAGAATTTTATACATAAGGAGCTCTGATCGTTTTTTGTAAAATTAAAGAATTCTAAGCGTGCTGAACATAAACGAAGCTCTTAAAGAGAGCCAGCACTATCTGTGTGTCTACAGCTGAGCTACAGGTGGATGTACAGGGTTTCAGGGGTCTGTAATGAAGGGTACAGTGGGCAGATTGATGTTAAAGATGGTGGACAGTGTTTGGCTGACACTTGGGGCTGTTTGGTGGGTATTATCCATCACATGCTGCGCTGAGGTAAATGCTTTGTTAGGGAGGTTATATTTCAATTAAAACAGCGTGTCACTTCGCATCTACCCATAATCCCTCAAAGGAGACGGCCCCATTTCAGGGGTTAGGCAGTGATAATGCTATTTCATACCTCGTTACTGCAGACGCTCCATCACTGTCACATGGCCTACATGTGGTCTGAGCCTCATTCCACCAAAAGCTCCTCTATCCTCCACCTTACAGAACTGCTGTCCCTCCCTGTCCAGAGTAAATCTCTCTCTTTGTGATCATGTTACGTAATCAAACTCATTGATTAAGGTGGAGTATTACTTTGGGTCATCTACTGTATTATACATGGTATTGTGTTTTATTTCTTAGTTTAGTTTAGAGCTCAATGTTTCAGGTCAGTCAATCCAAAAGAAGAATTTCAAGAACTTTGAAAGTACCCTCAAGTGCAGTCCCCGCAAAGACCTCTAAGAAAATGCTTTTATGATGGAACTGGCACTCATCAGTAGGGCTGTGAATCTTTGGGAATCCCACAATTCGATTCAGAATCGATTCTTGGGGTCACGATTATTTTTTTGTCCGATTCTTTCAAATCGGTTGGATTTCTTTTTCTTCATCCTCCATACTTTAGTGGCGCAACAACAAACACTGTAACGCGACACTTCAAGCCTCTCTGTAACCTAATAGAGAGGGGCAGTAAGAGCAAAAACTTTCCCTGTCCTGTTGCTGCTGTCTCGCAGAGCTTTTTAACTGTCTCGCGGAGCTCAGCTACTGTCGTGCAGAGCTTTTTAACTGTCGTGCGGAGCTTTTTAACTGTCGCGCGGAGCTCAGCTACTGTCGTGCGGAGCTTTTTAACTGTCTCGCTGAGCTTTTTAACTGTCTCGCTGAGCTTTTTAACTGTCTCGCGGAGCTTTTTAACTGTCTTGCAGAGCTTTTTAACTGTCTTGCAGAGCTTTTTTACTGTCTCGTGGAGCTTTTTAACTGTCTTGCGGAGCTTTTTAACTGTCTCGTGGAGCTTTTTAACTGTCTTGCAGAGCTTTTAACTGTCTTGCAGAACTTTTTAACTGTCTTGCAGAGCTTTTTAACTGTTTTGCAGAGCTTTTTAACTGTCTCGTGGAGCTTTTTAACTGTCTCGCTGAGCTTTTTAACTGTCTCGCGGAGCTTTTTAACTGTCTTGTAGAGCTTTTTAACTGTCTTGCAGAGCTTTTTAACTGTCTTGCAGAGCTTTTTAACTGTCTCGTGGAGCTTTTTAACTGTCTCGCTGAGCTTTTTAACTGTCTCTCAGAGCTTTTTAACTGTCTTGCAGAGCTTTTTAACTGTCTCGCGGAGCTTTTTAACTGTCTCGCATAGCTTTTTAACTGTCTCGCATAGCTTTTTAGTTCATCTCCTGTCCTGCGGAGCTATTTGACAGTACCTGAGCTCTGCAGGACAGTTAAAGAGTTCCGCAGGACAGTTAAAGAGTTCCGCAGGACAGTAGCTGAGCTCCGCAGGACAGTTAAAGAGCTCTGCGTGACAGTAGCTGAGCTCCGCGATACAGTTAAAGAGCTCCGCAGGACAGTAGCTGAGCTCCGCATTACAGTTAAAGAGTGCAGCAGGACAGTAGCTGAGCTCCGCAGTACAGATAAAAGCTCCGCAGGACAGTTAAAGAGCTCCACAGGACAGTAGCTGAGCTCCGCAGTACAGTTAAAAAGCTCCGCAGGACAGTAGCTGAGCTCCACGGTACAATTAAAGAGCTCTGCAGAACAGTAGGTGAGCACCGTGGTACAGTTAAAAAGCTTTGCGCGACAGTAAGTAAGCCCCGCGAGACAGTTAAAGAGTTCCGCAGGACAGTAGCTGAGCTCCGCAGGACAGTTAAAGAGTTCCGCAGGACAGTCGCTGAGCTCCGCAGGACAGTTAAAGAGCTCTGCGTGACAGTAGCTGAGCTCCGCGAGAGAGTTAAAGAGCTCCGCAGGACAGTAGCTGAGCTCCGCGGGAGAGTTAAAGAGCTCCGCAGGACAGTAGCTGAGCTCCGTAGTACAGATCAAAGCTCCGCAGCACAGTTAAAGAGCTCCACAGGACAGTAGCTGAGCTCCGCAGTACAGATAAAAAGCTCTGCAGGACAGTAGCTGAGCTCCGCAGTACAGATAAAAAGCTCAGCAGGACAGTAGCTGAGCTCAGCGGTACAGTTAAAAAGCTCCGCAGGACAGTAGCTGAGCTCCACGGTACAGTTAAAAAGCTCCGCAGGACAGTAGCTGAGCTCCACGGTACAGTTAAAAATCTCCGCAGGACAGTAGCTGAGCTCTGCAGTACAGTTAAAAAGCTCCGCAGGACAGTTAAACAGCCCCATGAAACAGTAGCTGAGCTCCGCGAGACAGTTAAAAAGCTCAGTGCGACAGTAGATGAACTCCGTGCGACAGTAGATGAGCTCTGCGGTACAGTTAAAAAGCTCCGCTGGACAGTTAAAAAGCTTCACAGGACAGTTAAAAAGCTCCGCGAGACAGTAGCTGAGCTCCGCAGGACAGTAGCTGAGCTCCGCGGTACAGTTAAAAAGCTTCACAGGACAGTTAAGAAGCTCCGCAGGACAGTAGCTGCACCCGGCAAAAATCACTTTTTTGAAAATGAGAATGGATTCTGAATCGCTCGACGTTAGAAACGCGATTCACGCACGAGTGGGTTTTTTCCTGCACCCCTACTCATCAGGACCACCCCAGGAAAGGAAGAGCAAGAGTTCTCACTGTTGCACAGAATAAGTTCATCAAAGTTGCCAGCTTTAGTGGGTCACGCCAACGAAGTACACAAGTATACAGAAGTACAAACTCTTGTGACTGAGTACAGTTAAATTCTTAAACAATCTGAGACCACAAATGAGAAAGTCTTTGCTGGACAGTAGAGACAGTTACTCCAACAAAAGCTGCATTAACTCTTCTTTTAATAACCTTGATTTTTTAGAATAAGTAGCTGTCCCAATACCTTTTTTACATAATTACATAATAAGTGTATATATTCTTGATTTATTTCTAATTATAACAATTTATAAATGATAATTTTAACCATTCTAGGGATGTTTAACCTCCACAAAAAGCTAAACACACACACACACACACACTCTCTCTTTTTGCAATCTAACAGTTCCACAGCTGAAGGGAGATGATATGTGAAATCAGATGAAGCAGCGTTTTAAATGCTCTCTGATTCTCCAGAAGCTTCCGGGGGACAGGCAGCTCCCAGTGTAAATAAAAAACACGTTTTTTAATTATTTCAGTGCAGTTTTTAATTTCCCAGCTGCAGGCAACTTTACCCCACCTACCCAACCCAACACCCACCTTCTGAAGCTCTAACCCGGCCCTCAGCTTTTACTGTGGTAAATCCTTTAGAGTGATCTATATATCTGTCCAAAACATCATCAGTCCTGATGGCAAGCTGCATAACCGGGATTCAAATCAGCAATCTCCCGATCATAGTGGCAGCGCTTTAGACTGCTGAACCACTTAAAATCCATACTTTTAGCACTTTTGTAAAGAACTGTCCATTAAGGAACAGCAACCTTGCAGATGGTACACATTTTGTTAGAATAAAGAAACTGAACGTTCCTTTAGTCCTAAACTGAAGTTTTGGTTTCTCAAAGCCCACAGAGACTCCCTCTCCCAGTCCCAATCCCAACTACAGCACTGGCCTTCATCACTACTGATCTGCTCACCAGAACCTGGCACTCCACTGATGCCAAGAATCTGCTTGGCACTATTTCAAACCACTTCATCTGTAATTCATCCTCATTTACCTCAGCCCTTCATTAAAAGCGGCTCACGCAGGGCTTGTACTACAGGGTGAATCCTTTTAAATCAAGCTGTCTATCGATCTTTCCATCATTTACCTTCAGAGACTCTCAAAGAGCCAACAAGCAGACGTACTGCACTGTACCAGCTCCTCATTTACATTTCTGACTGCGGTGCACTGCACCTGATCCGGGGGTTTATATTGTATATACAGTCATATGAAAAAGTTTGGGCACCCCTATTAATCTTAATAATTTTTAGTTGTAAATATTTGGGTGTTTGCAACAGCCATTTCAGTTTGATATATCTAATAACTGATGGACACAGTAATATTTCAGGATTGAAATGAGGTTTATTGTACTAACAGAAAATGTGCAATATGCATTCAACCAAAATTTGACCGGTGCAAAAGTATGGGCACCCTTATCATTTTATTGATTTGAATACTCCCAACTACTTTTTACTGACTTACTGAAGCACAAAATTGGTTTGGTAACCTCATTGAGCTTTGAACTTCATAGCCAGGTGTATCCAATCATGAGAAAAGGTATTTAAGGTGGCCAATTGCAAGTTGTTCTCCTATTTGAATCTCCTCTGAAGAGTGGCATCATGGGCTCATCAAAACAACTCTCAAATGATCTAAAAACAAAGATTGTTCAACATAGTTGTTCAGGGGAAGGATACAAAAAGTTGTCTCAGAGATTTAACCTGTCAGTTTCCACTGTGAGGAACATAGTAAGGAAATGGAAGAGCACAGGGACAGTTCTTGTTAAGCCCAGAAGTGGCAGGCCAAGAAAAATATCAGAAAGGCAGAGAAGAAGAATGGTGAGAACAGTCAAGCACAATCCACAGACCACCTCCAAAGAGCTGCAGCATCATCTTGCTGCAGATGGTGTCACTGTGCATCGGCCAACAATACAGCACACTTTGCACAAGGAGAAGCTGTATGGGAGAGTGATGCGAAAGAAGCCATTTCTGCAAGCACGCCACAAACAGAGTCACCTGAGGTGTGCTTTTGCATAAATGCTGAAATTGGCTTCTTTGGCAGAAATGGCTTCTTTCGCATTACTCTCCCATACATCTGCAGCAGAATGATGTTCTTCCTTCTCACAACACTTAAAAGATCTTTAGACCATATGACTTTTGGACTTGTTACTGATAACACTCTGGATGGTCCTTTTTGTCTTTGGTTTGTCATAAAGTCCAGTTCTTTAAAAAAAAAGTGGATTTTGGAGTGATCTTAGCGATTAACTTTAAGAACTTAAATACAGCAGAATTATGCTCTTCCTTTTCACAACACTTTAAAGACGTTTAGACCATATGTGTCAAACTGACACACCCCCTTACCGTGACAGAACCTGACTTATGAACTTGTTGCTGATAACAGTCTGGATGGTCCATTTTGTCTTTGGTTTGGAGCTCATAAAGTCCAGTTCTTTAAAAAAAAGATCTGGAGTATTTCCTGATAACGAATGATCTTAGCAATTAACTTTAAGAATGCCTATATTTACGACTGTTTCCCAAAAGTCGTCGGGTTTATATCTAAATACAGCAAATTGTTGCCCTTCCCCCTCACAACACTTAAAAGACGCATAGATCATATGTGTCAAACTGACACACCCCCTTACCGTGACAGAACCTGACTTATGGACTTGTTGCTGATGACAGTCTGGATGGTCTTTGATCTTGAGCTCATAAAGTCCAGTTCTTTTAAAAAAAGATCTAGAGTGATTCCTGATAATACTTGTGTTTGCAACTGTAATGTTTTGATTGAATAATTAGTATATTTAGAGTTATTTAACATTAAGGAGCAGTTACATTTATTTTCTATTGCATTTGGTTACATTTTGTTACATTTATAAGTTACATCTGGCCCTCTGAGGACAATAATTATGGCGATGTGGCCCTCGGTGCACATGAGTTTGACACACCTGGATTAAACACTGAGAGAATCGAGCGAATTCATCCACAGCCATGCCGTTGTAATGTGTGCAGCACATTGAAAGAATACACTGATGTCACTGGAAAAGATGTGGTCTTGAAGACAGTATATGCTCAAAGTTCTCAATGTATTTTCTGCATTAATGCTGCATTACAGAAGTGAACTGACACACCCCCATACCATAAAACAACCTGACCTGGACTTGCTGTTTCTGATAACAGTCTGGATGGTCCTTTTTGTCTTTGGTTTAGAGCTCATAAAGTCCAGTTCTTTAAAAAAAAAAAGATCTGACCTTTTTAACGATTAACTTTAAGAACGCCAAGTTTTACCAAAAAAATGTCCATTGCTCATTCTGCCGCTCCTGTCGCTTCCGGTGAGTCTGGGAGCGATTTTGGCGTGAAAGACTACAACCCTCAGTACTATATGGACTACAAACGCGGTGTATGTGTAATGTGCATGTGTGTAAAACGTCAAATTGTAAAGCGTCCTTGGGTTTCTAGAGAGGTGATATATAAGTTGAACTTCATTAATTAATTTATTCATTAATTCATATACAGGTACATAAGTATAGAACCTTTAAAATCACGTTTCCTCTTAGCACAAAACGTATTCCACTAATATTAAGATAACTTTTATGAGCACAAGTTCAAACCTTTTTTGCTTAGAATGTTATTTAGTATTGAAAAATATTAGAACTCTTTTTTTATCCCATTTTGTCTCCAATTTACAAGGGACCAGTGATGCCCCAACACCAGGAGGGTGAAGACTAGCACATGCCTCCTCCAATACATGTGAAGTGAGACTCCGCCTCTTTTTGAACTGCTACTGATGCATCTCAGCGTTGCCAAGTATCATCACAGCGCTAACGCTCGGAGGAAAGCAGCGCAGCGACTGGGTTCTGATACATCAGCTCACAGACGCAGCCTTGTGCTGATCCACATCACCCTAGGAGTGATGAGGGGAAAGAGAAGAGCGCCATCTACTGTACTGTACCCACCCAGCGAACTCTATTGTAGAGCTTATTCGTGATGAAGGTGTATTACAGTATAGATATCTCTTGTTTATGTGTGTTTAGTATGAATGTTTATTAATAAATTAAATATAAAATAGTAAAGACTAGGGTTCAGACAGTTGAGTGTTAATGCGTCAGTCTCTCATGACAGTAAATGACAGTAAATCTGGACTCCACTGATTCACTCCAGCACTCTCACAGTGTGAACCCGGCTCATCTCCACCGGCGCTATACCTGCACTGTCCTAAATTGAAGCAGCACAGCCGCCGGCGCGTGTGCCGGGATCCCGCGGCTTCTTGCGAAGGGGATGCATCAACAAAACAGGCAGCGGCATGCTGGGAAAGAGCCGTGCGCCCTCAGCACGAGTGCCCGGCACCAGGTCCTATTCATTTACTCCTAATAGGTGCCGGCCAGGACAAGGAGAAAAAACAATTTAGCTAAATGAAATTGGCCCCGGTGCTGAATGCTCCTTAGGAGGTGTCCAGCGGAGCCGTGTCTCCGGACTCTTTTTTCTTAAGGTTTGTTTGTTTGGCTCTTCGTTTAACTCTATACTGAAGCTAATTGCTAATTGTGGAAGCCATCACTCAACTCAAGATGATGTTTCAGAGCTTTACAATAGAAGCTACAGCTCTGGAAAAAATGAGAGAGCACTTAAAAACGACGAGTTTCTTTGATTTTACCAAATTGAAATCCTCTGGAATATAATCAAGAGGACGATGGATGATCGCAAACCATCAAACAACCAAACTGAACTACTTGAATTTTTGCACCAGGAGTAAACCAGCATAAAGTTATCCAAAAGCAGTGTGTAAGACTGGTGGAGGAGAACAGGGTTATTTCACCAAATATTGATTTCTGAAAATTGATTTTCTTAAAACTTTATGACAATGAACTTGTTGTCTGAAAGCTCTGCATCTTTTTTTTTTGTTATTTCAGCCATTTCTCATTTTCTGCAAATAAATGCTCTAATTGACAACATTTGTATTTGGAATTTGGGAATTTGTTATCCGTAGTTTATAGAATAAAACAACAATCAATCTAAATTCATTTTACTCAAACATAAACCTATAAATAGCAAAATCAGAGAAACTGATTCAGAAACTAAAATGATCTCTTTTTTTTCCCCGAGCTGTATATATAGTTAGCTTATAGTATTACAGCATTATGGCAGTTAACTCCAAAAACAAGTACAGCGCAGTAAAGAAAATGCAAAAAAAAATCAAGATATTTCATGTTTTATGTGCTCAACTGTGCAAGAGAGAGAACTCTTGCTCTTCCTTTACCTTTGAGTCGCAAAGATGGGCAGCAGCAGAACCAACACAGTCAGCTAAAGAGCTTATAGCTCTGTTTACACCAGCTAGTTAGTGTTAGCTATCTTGTATAAGTAACTATAGGTTAAAATCGGATCTCCGGTGGATTTCGCGTTTTACAGAGACCTTAAATATACACTAGAGAGGGCAGGTCACATTCTCTGCTGCAGTGCTGTTAGCCAATTAGAGGTGATAAGGTGCTTTGCATGTATGAATATTCATGAGCAAGAGCCGAAATTCTGTCTTTCTTCAGAAACAGGCTTAAACAGAAACACCGGAGCACTTTTTTCAGAAAAAATGGCTCACAAGGCCTTGATTCATACTGGAGACCACAACTAGACATTTTAAAATGAATGAAAAACCGATGGAATGAGACCGTGAAAGAATTTCTGCAGAATGCGACGACTCCTGTTCTGCACTGATTTTCACTTTAATGGGACCCAATAACAGCAGAAACACTCGAGTGCTGTAAAGTGCTTTAGTAATATTTCAAAGGCCTCGAAGGTGTTAAAGTTCTCACGTTCTGCAGGATCACAGCGGTTGTGAGGTAATAAGAGAACAGGGCCAGTGTCTGCCGGCATTATGCAGCGGCGGGGCCGGAATGGGATCAGAGCCGGAGCTCTCCGGGCCGCTCCAGTCTATTTACGGCGGGCGGGTCGGCAGCTCGTTCTCAGGCCGAGCACGCTCCCTGGCCCTTGGCGTGATCCGTGTGTTCATTACTCCCGACAGGCCGGGGGTTGTCGGGCTATTAGAGAGAATTACTCTGCCTCCTGTGTGACATTGGCCACGCTCCTGCGGCGCGGCTGCGGATAATCCGAGCGGAACCGAGGCGGGATTTCCTCCAGGGCTTTCCCTTTAATCCTGCAGAATAGAGCGAGAGGGATCCTGTGTATTCTGAGGATTTCAGAGCTGAGAGGTGAAGCTGCTGATGTGGATCATCTGATTCTTAAAGTGTGAATGTGAACGGTTCACACTGTGATCTAATATGATCCTGTTTTTCCAAGAGACACAATTTATACTTGTGGACGTCTATAGTTTTTACTGCTGTTCTGTTTACATTATATACAGGATGTAATTCATAGTAATTGCATTATTATGCCAGGTTCACACTACACGACTGATCTCACAAATTACACAATACAGAAACAGGTTTATCACAAGAAAACACCCGATTTAAACACACACGAGAACTAGTGATGCCATGCCAGAGAATCTCTATAGAGGAGAATACGCACTTGAAGTGAGTCCAGCATGAACGAGTTCATATGAAGCAACTGAGCAAAAAATCTGAGTTTATAAATGTCTGATAAGTTTTATACTGAAATATGAAACTATATCAAATGTTTCAGCACTGCAGGCATCATTTATTATCGTTTTAAACTCCAATTATATGCCCTTTATACGTGCATTCTGGTCACACTACATGACTGATCAGTGACACAAGGTGACAAATTACATGAGTTTCTCACTGTGGGAAATATAGGACTCACCTCACAGCTTTCAAGAAACACGTTTCATCACGAGAACACACCTGAACTAACCACGTATCAGAGAATCTCTATAGAGGAGAATACGCACTTAAAGTGAGTTCAATATAAACGAGTTCATATGAAACAACTGAGTTAAATCAGAGTTTATAAATGTCTGATCAGTTTAAGACTGAAATGTGTACTTATGTCCTCAACACACAACTATATCAAATGTTTCAGCACAGCTGATATCATTTTTTATTGTTTTAAACCTTAATTATAAACCCTTTAAACATAATGCTCTACCTATATCTCTGAGATCTGCTCACCAACCAATCAGCTCACAATTAGAGCTGATGTGGATCATCTGATTCTTAAAGTGTGGATGTGAACGGTTCACACTGTGATCTAATATGATCCTGTTTTTGTAAGAGACGCAATTTATATTTGTGTATGTCTATGGCCTTTAATGCTGCTCTGATTCACATTATATACAGTCTGTAATTTAAAGTAATTGCATTATTATACCAGGTTCACACTACACAACTTTTTGAGCTGTCAGTTGTTGTGCTGTTCACACTACACGAGTGATCGGCATCACGGGGGGGGGGGGGGGGGGAGAATACACACCTAAAGTGAGCCTAGCGTGAATGAAAGTAAAATCAGAGTTTATAAGCTCACAGCTCACAGTGGCTGATGTGGATCATCTGATTCTTAAAGTGTGGATGTTAACAGGTCACACTGTGATCTAATATGATCCTGTTGTTGTAAGAGACGCAATTTATGTTTGTGTTTGTCTATGGTCTTAAATGCTGCTCTGATTCACATTATATACAGTCTGTAATTTAAAGTAATTGCATTATTATGCCAGGTTCACACTACACAACTTTTTGAGTTGTCAGTTGTTGTGCTGTTCACACTACACGAGTGATCTTTGTCACGGGCTCACGAACTCTAAAGGGGATAACAGCTGTGCTGCTGAACTCATCAAGAGTTAATTACTTGAATTTCTTGTCTCTTAATAAAGTGTTTGAGAGCATCAGTTAAAGTAAAGTAGTGAAGAGGTAGAGTTACAGGTATACAGTGAACAGTGAATATTTGAGTAATGTTTTAATCCAAAACTTACAAAACTTTAAGAATTTCAAGAACCGCAAAGACTATCAAAAACATTACAATGATGGAACTGGCACTCATCAGGACCGCTGCAGTAAAGGAAGAGCGAGAGTTTCCTCTGTTGTACAGGATAAGTTCATCAGAGTTTCCAGCCTCAGAAACCACAAGTTAACAAACAGCTCCCCAGATAAGAGCATCTAGATACTTCTTCACAGAGTATTTTTTGGTTTATTCAACACTTTTTAAGTTCCTACACGGTTCCTTTTGTGTTTCTTAATAATCCAGTTTATAAAGCCTGTAACAGGGTTGGTTTTCAGATGGTGATCATAGTGAGGAGTGTGTGTGTGTGTGTGTGTGTGTAGGTCTGATCAGTGTGAGATCTGTTAGTCTCAGAGCAGTCTAATACAGGGTTAGACAGTAGGCGGCGCTGTTGGACAGATTTTCTTCAGCACTGCTCTCTGAGGACATGACTTTTTTTTATATATATATTTATCAAATATACACAGTACCAGTCAAAAGTTTGGGCACGCCTTCATATTTAATGTTTTTATGCTTTATTTCTTTATTTAATTTATTTTCTACATTAGCAGATTAATATTAAAGACATGAAAATGATTAAGGGACAGATTTCTGTAGTAAACAGTAAAAAAGTGTCAGTCCTCCACAGTAATCTACTGGTTTATCTATCTATCTATCTATCTATCTATCTATCTATCTATCTATCTATCTATCTATCTATCTATCTATCTATCTATCTATCTATCTAAAAAACAGAAAAAGTAAGAAAACACACTATGTATTCAAACTTTTGACTGGTACTGCATATATACTGATATTAAATACATTGTCATGTCACAAGTCATGGGACTTAATGTAATATATTAAACAACTTCTACTTTTATACAGTATTTGTAGGCGTTCACCCTGAGGTGACACTTCATAATCAGTTTGAATACTGCTATCCCATGACTTTTGGCATATCATTAGGAACTCCTAGAATAAGTTGTTTTAACGATAATGTTTTATAGATGATATATTCTCTAAGAAATATTTGTGAAAAATGACATAATTGTCATTGTAGGACCTTTTTATTCTCCCTAGATCCAGTAGATATAATGTAATTCTATGCAATTCAACATTTAATCAATTTAAAGAGCAGTGAACTTATTTTATTTTAATTATTAATTTGTAAGATATGTTTTTGTTCAAAATCTATCTATAAGTTTAGTGTTTATTACAACCAATGCAAACATACATTATATACACGAAAGTCAACACTATGGGTAATATTAAATATTGCAAAAATAATTTAGCATCTTTTCATATATTATATATATTGATAAGTCAATACAAGTCTTATATTACATATGCTTACATTACACTTTAATTCGTATTAAAATTAATAAAGTCATTTAGCCAGGCGCCATTTAGCCATTTCTAAAGTTTTGGGAACCCAGTGAACTCCAGGGAGAGCTATTATTCACTAATGGACCAAAATTACCCCAAGAGCACAGCAACGACTCATCCAAGAGGTCACAAAAGACATCCAAACAATTGCTCAATAAACGTCATTGTTAATGACACCACCATAAGAAAGGTAAAAATGACCTAGACGAATAAAAAAGATAAAAAAAGAACATTAAGGATCATCTCAATTTTACCAGAAAACATCTTGATGATCCCCAAGACTTAAAAAAAAAAAAAAAACATAGTCTGTGGACTGGTGAGACAAACAAGAGAAATGTTTTAGAGTGTGTTTCCCATTACATCTGCCGTGAAAGTAACACCGTATTTCAGAAAACGAACATCTTACCTACAGTAAAACATGGTGGTGGTAGCATCATGATCTGAGGTTGTGACTCGCAGTGATAAATGCTACCATGAGAATGTCCGGCCGTCTGTTCGTGACCTCAAACTGAAATGAACTTGGGTTCTGCAGCAGGACAATGACCCAAAGCGTAGAGCAAATCCATCTCTGAATGGCTGAATGGTTTCTGTGGATTCTCCAAGGGTTGCAAGGGTGCAACTCGTTTCATAAACTCTATAGTGTATATGCACTTTAGTGAACAGTAGAGTATGTGTACTGCATGCAGCCCAGCGGCTCCTCCTCCTCCAAGGACTCCAGCTTTGTTTTCCCACTCAAAATAGCCAAGGGCGCTAAGGACCGCGAGGAGGACCCGACTGGCAGCCGGCGAGCGGCTAGCCTATCGCTAATCACATTTAAAAGCACTCTCCCACTTCAACAGCTTGTTGGGTCTGTAAAGTGATTACGGCCTCGTCTGCTTTTCTCCACTCACAGCACTTTTACATGAGGGCTTTTAGCAGAAATTAAGGACAGGTGGTGTTCAGGCGGAGGAGCTCGGCTAGCGAGTGTTGAAGTAGCTGGAGTGTTGAACTTCGAGGACGAAGATAAAGAAAAGAACAACTTTTTTTTTTTTTTGCCATTTTTCATCAGAGTGGTAACGCTCGGAGGAAAGCGCAGTGACTCGGTTCCGATACATCAGCTCACAGATGCAGCCTTGTCAACACCCTAGGATTGATAAGGGGAAATAGCACCGTCTACTGTACCAACCTAGAGAGAGAGCAAGGCCAATTGTGCTCTCTCAGGACTTCAGCAGCTGATGACAAGCTGCATAAATGGGATTCGAACTAGTAAACTCCTGATCATAGCACCCTAAAACCATTTTGAGCATTCCTGAGCATCAGAGTTCCAGTTTTTCGCCTTTTTTTAATCAGACTCCACCTCTTTTCGAACTGCCGAGTAGCATCACAGCGCTAATGCTCGGAGGAAAGCGCACCAACTCGGTTCCGATACATCAGCTCACAGACGCAGCCTTGTGTTAATCCACATCACCCTAGGAGTGATGAGGGGAAAGAAGAGCGCCATCTACTGTACCCACCCAGAGAGAGCAAGACCAACTGTGCTCTCTCAGGACTTCAGCAGCTGATGGCAAGCTGCATAATTGGAATTCAAACCAGCGCACTTCTGCTTATAGCGCCCCAAAACCATTTGTAGCATTTCTGAGCATCAGAGTCAGAAAGCTTTTCATATACCAGGCTCAATATTGGTACTTTCCATCCATTCGTTTGTCCATCTGTCTGTCCATCTATCAATCCATCTGCATGTCGTCCTGAGAGACGGCGTCTCAATCAGACTCCTGCTTTGTGTCTCGCTCTCAGGACCATAGCAGCTATGCTAGCATTGCCACAGCTTTTCATTAAACATTTAGCTCCAGCTCGCTTCCTCATCCTGAATCAAGGCTGTTTGGATTCACAGGCGGAGCTCAGAGAACGAGGTGAGGAACCGCAGTGTTCCCCGTCACTTCAAACCCCTTCAGATCACAGACTCTGAAGCACAGGATATGGAGATATATGTATATATATTATATAAATATACAGTATGGTATGTATACGCTCTTAAATAAAAGTGTGGGTTTAATGCTATTCAAAAGGAATATAAAAGTTAGCAGAAACAATAAATGATTATTAATTTAGATCTGGGTAATATTTATTAAGCTATATATATATACAGAAGTATTGCGCATGCTGCAATAAAGCAATAATCCATCCTATGCATTTTAGGATTTGGGATTAAAAACTGTAATCTTGGTGAAAGCTGGCATTTGATATAGATTTCTGTTTTTTATATTGGTGAAATGGGTGCTAATCTGTTAGCTAAGATAATTGTCTAGAAGGGATTCCAGCTAACTAAGGAGAAACAAAATACAAATCCCACAAAACAAAAAGCAATTTGGGATTAAAGCTGTAAACTTGGTGAAGCTGAAAGTTGGTGGAACTGGCACTAATCTGTTAACTGGGTAGTTAAGATAGATAAGATAATTGCTAGATAAGAAGGAATTTTGGAAAAATCTGGAAATATATGTATATGTACAAGACGGAATATATATACTTAATTAAAAAGACGTGTTGCTTTTAATGCTATTCAAAAGGAAGATAAAAGTTAGCAGAAACAATAAATGATTATTAGATATTTAGACTGAACTGGGTGATATTTATTACGCTATATATATACAGAAGTATTGCACATGCTACAATAACGCAATAACATGGTTTAGTATCTGCATCTTAAAGGCATTTTTGGGATTTGGTATTAAAAGTTGTAATCTTGGTGAAAGCTGGAATTTAATACAGATTTCAGTTTAAAACTGGTGAAATGGGCGCTAATCTGTTAGCTGGGTTTTAAAGATACACTAAGATAATTGTCTAGAAAGAATCCCAGCTAATTAAGGAGAGTAACGTGCAAAACACCCAACCCCTAAAACACGAGGGAACTTAAAAGCTGTAATCATGGTGAAAGCTGATGGAACTGGCACTAATCTGTTAGCTAAATTGTTAAGATACACCAATCCCTAATTAGTTAGCTAATTAGCAAATTTTCTAGATGGAATTCTAAATTGGTATTTGGGATTAAAAGATGAAATCTTGGGGAAAGCTTGAATTGGATACGGATTTAAGATTTATATTGGTGGATTGGGCACTAATTTGTTAGCTGGGTAGCTAAATTTGTTAAGATCGAGATGGGATTCTAGCCAGACAACTAGAGCACCCTGCAAAAAAAAAAAAAAACAGCTCCAAAAACACAAGATGACTGTAATCTTGTTAAAACTGGAACTTGATACATATTTTAGTTTTATACTGGTGGAATCAGTGCTAATCTGTTGTCTTGGTAGTTAAGCTACGATAAGATAATTGTCTAGAAGGGATTCTAACCAATCAACAAAAGCACTCTGCAAAACACATAACCCCCAAAAGACGAGAGGATTTGGGATTAAAATAAGTAATCTTGGTGAAAGATTCAAGTTGAGATGGACAAACTGTCTGCTGGTGGAATGGGCACTAATCTGTTAGCTGGGTGATTTTACATCTAGATGGTACTCTAGCGAGCAAAATACATCACATTTCAAAAATCACAGCTCGGAAAACTGTAATCTTGTTAAATATGGAATTTAATACAGATTTCAGTTTTATACTGGTGGAATGGGTGCTAATCTGTTGAGCATGCAAGCTATGTTAAGCTAACTGTCTAGATGGGATTCTAGCAAAGCAAGGAGAGCACCCTGCAAAATACATAACCCCCAAAAGACGAGACGATTTGGGATTAAAAGATGTAATCATGGTGAAAGCTCAACATCGAAATAGATAGTTGTTCTACTGGTGGAACTGGCACTAATCTGTAAGCTAAATTGTTAAGATACACTAAGCTAATTTTCTAGAAGGAATTTTTTTAGAAGGAATCTTGGTGAAAGCTTGAATTCGATATGGATTTAGGATTTATACTGATGGAATGGGCACTAATATGTTAGCTGTGTAGCCAAGGTACGCTAAGCTAACCTTCTAGATGGGATTCTAGCAAAAAAGGGAGAACACTCTGCCAAAAAACAAGCTTAAAAAACATGAGGAGACAAGAGATTAAAAAATAAAAATGTTCTACTGATGGAATGGGCACTAATCTATTAGATGGGTAGCTAAGCTTGGTTAAGCTGATGTGAAATGCAGTAAATGCAGAATAAAGAATAGAATTATTGGATTATGTTTGATATAAATAAGGCTGTTTTTTTTTCGTTTATTTGTTAGGGCAGTGGGTATAGAATTATGGGATAGCTTTAGAAACAGGTTATGTTTATTTATCAGGACAGTAAATGTATTGTCGTGTAATAAATACGAGTGCACATTAACTTTTAACTTTAAGCTCCAGCTCGGCCCGAAGAGGGCTATCTCAGCGAGCTGCACTGCTAGCGGAATGCTAAAGTGCGGTGAAGGCCATCGAGTGGAGAACCTCAGGGGAGCCAATTAGGTGTATTTATCAGGTCTCATTTAAAAACGAGGAGGTGCTGTGCTTTCAACCCCACTCCCCCATCCTTCCTTTTATCCTTGCCGCAGCATGTGGCCTGACTTCGCATTCATTATCTCCCAATGCAATCAGTCATCCGAGCGAAAGTGAGTTTGTGGAGGAATGTGGCCGAGGCCCGGGGCTTAAACGCCAGTCATCGCTGGGGGTTCATCGCTAGCTTGATTGTTAATAGGCCTATGCTTTTGCTCTTTGATATTGGCCAAGTCCCCCAGCAGGCTGTCTAATTACAGATTACGGGGGATCCTGGGAGAGGGGTCGACCGGCCGGGCTGATCTGGGAGCTGAGACTTTGGAACACCCTGTCCGGGGTTTGAAACGTGAAGAGGTTGGTTAAGAGTTGGAAAAGAAACCTTTGAAAATCTGATTTAAGGATACAAATATTAACCTAAATTAGGATTAAAATCTCTAATCTTGGTGAAAGCCGAAATGAAGCTGAAATGAAAAGGTTCTACTGGTGGAATGGGCACTAATCAGTTAGCTAAGCAAATTCTCTAGATGGGATTCTAGCCAAACCAATTTGGGATTAAAAGCCGTTATCTTGTGGTGAAAGCTCAAAGTTGTAAAGGATAAACTTTAATCTACTGGTGGAATGGGCACCAATCGGTTAGCTGTGTAGCCCAGGTACAAAACAGGTAGCTTTAAACTCAAGAGGTCTTGAGATGAGAAACTCTAATCATGGTGAAAGTTGAAATTAATAAGATTCTACTGGTGGAATGGGCACTAATCTGTTAGCTGTGTAGCCACGCTAACTCCCTGCAAAACAGAGTTCCCAAAACATGAGGGAATTTGGGATTAGAAACTGTAATCTTGTTATAGATGGAATTTGAGACAGATTTAAGTTTTCTACTGGTGGAATGGGCACTAATCTGTGTAGAGCTGTGTAGCCAAGATTCTAGCCAGGCCAAGGAGAGTACCCTGCAAAACAGGCAGCTTCAAATAAAAAAGGTTCTACTGGTGGAATGGGCACTGATCAGTTAGCTGAGTAGCCAAGCTTCAATGAGCAAACCACCTAGATGTGATTTTAGCCAAACCAATTTGGGATTAAAAGCTGTAACGTTGTGGTAAATGCTAAAAGTTGAAATGGATAACCTTACTTAATCTTCTGGAGGAATGGGCACTAATCAGTTAGCTGTGTAGCCAAGCTAACCATCTAAATGTGATTCTAGCCAAGCCAAGGAGAACACCCTGCAAAAGAGGCAGCTCCAAAACACACACACGGGAATTTGGGATTTAAAGCTGTAAACATGCTGAAAGCTCAACATTGAAATGGATAAACTTTATACTGGTGGAATGGGCACTAATCTGTTAGCTGAGTAGTCACTGATTTTAAAAATCCTTTAATTTTCCCAAAAATCCTCAGCACCAAAACTTGAGAGTACTTGAAGTTAGAAACTGTAATCTTGTTAAAGATGGAATTGGATACAGATTTAAGTTTTATACTGGTGGAATGGGCACTAATCTGTTAGCTGAGTAGCCAAGCTACAATGAGATAACCATCTAGATGTAATTGTAACCAAAACAAGTTGGGATTAAAAGCTGTAATCTTGTGTTGAAAGATAAAAAAAATAATTATTGTTCTACTGGTGGAATGGGCACTAATCAGTTAGCTGTGCAGCCCAGGTAACCGTCTATATGGAATTCTAGCCAAGCCAAGGAGAGCACCCTGCGAAACAGGCAGCTCCAAAACACAAGGGAATTTGGGATTAAAAACTGTAATCTTTGTGAAAGCTGAAGATTGAAATGAAAAAAAAAGTTCTACTGGTGGAATGGGCACTAATCAGTTAGCTAAGTCACCAAGCTACAATGAGCTAACCATCTAGGTGGGATTCTAGCAAAACCAAGGAGCGCATCCTGCACAGCTCCAAAACACATAGTGAAAAAGTACTTTTTTTAATATATATTTTTTAAGTTTACTAAAATAAAATATTGATTCAGTAAAAATAAATGAAGTAAAGTTTACTAAAAGAAAGGATTGACTGAAGTTTAATTTACTTATTTATTCTGTGTAACATTTAAGTCTTGAAACTTGAAGTTGAAGTTACTTTAATTTATCTGAAATGAAATTTATTTAAAAAAAGCAAATGCAGAAAGTTGCAAAATCTTATTTAAAATAAATTTTACGCATAATGTTTTTCAGTGCACCTGTGTTTCACTTTGTCTCTACCTCTCGCTTGTGTTCGCGAGTCACTCTGAATAAGGCGTATCTGCAAAATAACTAAAAATGAAATAAATATAAATATACTTAACGTTTCTGCTCCCTACATACAGTACAGCGCACTATCCGTCATATTACAAACCTGGAGATGAATTTCCCCATTAGACGGCCTCATGAATCCGTGTTTTCCTCTTAAACTGTAGACGTATTTCAGGTGGCGCTCCGTCTCTCGCTCTCGCGCCGACACTTCGCTACACAGGAATTCAATAATGAAAAGGGGGTCTTTTACAAGGCTGTGATGACAGAATCGATAGAAACAATATATGAGGCCATTCTTTACTGCTGCCTCTATACTGCTGTTTAGAGCTTTATTGTCAGCACATTTCTCCCTGAACTTCCCTCAGACAAGTAAAGTCAAACGTCCCCTTTAACTTTATTTTTACAAGGCCAGCTTCTTCTTTAAATGACTGCCCAGCTAACAGATTAGTGCCCATTCCACCAGGAGACAGTTTATTCATTTCAACCTTTAGCTTTCACCAAGATTACAGCTGTAATTCTAAACCTCCTCATGTTTTGGGAGCTGTGTTTTTTTTAAGGGTGCTAAATCATTATCTTATCATATCTTAACTACCCAGCTATCAGATTATCACCCATTCCACCAGTATAAAGCTGAAATATATGTATCAAATTCCAGCTTGAACCTGATTACAGTCTTTAATCCAAGTCATCTTGTGTTTTTGGCGCTGTGTTTTTTGCAGGGTGCTCTATTTGGCTCATCACATCTAGATGGTTAGTGTAACACATCTTAGCTACCCAGTTAACAGATTAGTGCCCATTTCACCAGTAGAACCTTTTCATTTCCAGAGGTGGAAAGTAATGAATTACATTTACTTAAGTTACTGTAATTGAGTAGATTTTAATTTGTCATTTTTGAAGTAGTTTTTAAAATAGGTAATTTTACTTTTACTCAACTACATTTTGACACAAGTAATTTACTTTGCTACATTGGAAAACTCCCAATTACTGAGTAAAAAATAAAATACTGGGGAAAAAAAAACAATTGTCTGAATTGTCTGAAAATGTGTCCTGCCGGACAGAGCTGTCAGCTTTCAAAACTTCCACATCAAACCTGAGAAAGCATGTGGTGTAAGTATTTTTATCATTAAACAATCTGCTTAAATGTTAAAAAAACATGTAAATATCAGTTAAAGTACAGCAATGGCAAGTTAAATAAATACTAATGACCTGTAAAACTATAAAAATACAGTTTATAGTCACCTAAATGACCCTAAGTTTTGTAATAGTAAAGAAAAAAATGGATCATAGAAACCTATGCCACTTGTTTTATGGGCTGGTCTGAACAAATACTGCCTGAAAGGTCCAAATTATTATGTGGAATAATAATTCATTAAAAACAATTTAATTTATGATTTGTTTTTACTTTTTTACATCAAATAATTAAAAGTAACTATGTAACTTTTACTCAAAGTACATTTTAAATTGAGTACTTTTTTATACTTTTACTCAAGTAGATTTTTAGACGGATACTTTTACTTTTACTTGAGTAGATTTTTAGCAAAGTAAAGGTAATTTTACTCAATTACAATTTTTCATTACTTTTTCCACCTCTGTTCATTACAAATTTCAGCTCTCCCCAAGATTACTGCTTTTAATACCAAATTATTTTGTCAATTGGGGTTATGTATTTTGCAGGGTGCTCTCCTTGGTTGGCTAGAATTCCATCTAGACAAATTAACACCAGTTCTAACAGTATAAATCTTAAATCCGCACCACATTCCAGCTTTCGCCAAGATTACAGCTTTTAAAAAAATATTATCTAGTAAATCAATCAATCAATCAATCCGTCAATCAATCAGTTAATCAATCATTTAGTCAAACTACAAATCCAGTTAGTCAGTAAATGCAGCAAAGTCCTGTTAACATTTAACAATAAGAGTAAAAATCAAATAACAGTACTTATGACAATAATAAACATTGGTTAATGGTTAAATAAAGTCTCAAATAATTATTAATTGACACTATTTAAGACACTATGAAACATTATTTCATTTTTATGTTTAAAAATGCTGTAGTTAATAATTAATTAAGACATTAGTTTACAATATTTGAATGAGTAATAATGTATTAAATAATGTCAATTAATAAGTAGTTGAGACAATTTGTCAGAAGTTCTGTTGAATAATGTATCCTTATTGTACATTGTTACCAACGTCTTTAAACTTAAGAATTTGAGTAATTACCGTCACAGAAGTGCTCATTTAGTCTTTATAATGCTTCGTTCATCTATAGCATTTTTGAGAATGTAAACAATATTGACTAAATTAATGTTGAGTATAAATGAGTATGAACACAGAAGTAGAATACCAGTTCATATTTGGATTTAATGTCAAACATTAAGAAGAAATTATTGAAATGTAAAAATGTGCTCTCCACTTCATGAGGTGGTCTAAGGCACAGATATGTGTTGGATCTCTTTTAAGTGGGTCTTAGACCACCCCCTGAAGTGGTTTATATGAGTGTATTTGTGTCTGTTTTAAGTGCATCTCAGACCATCTTCTGAAGTGTATTGAGTGATTTGTATCTGTTTGTATCTGGATTCGTATCAGTTTTACATTTGTTTTAGATCACCTCCTGATTGGAATTGTATCTGTTTTCAGTGCATCTCCGAGCACCTTCTATAGAGGTTTGATTGATTTGTATCTGTTGCATCTGGATCTGTATCAGTCTTTAATGCATCTCAGACCAACTCCTGAAGTGGTTTAAGTGACCAGATTTGTTTTTATTTTAAATGAGTCTCAGACCACCTGCTGAAGTGGTTTGAGTGATTTGTATCTGTTTGTATCTGGATTTGTCTCTGTTTTAATGTGTCTCAGACCACTTCCTGAAATGATTGGTTTGAATGATTGGATTTACATTAGTATCTGCTTCAAATGTGTCTCAGACCACCTTTTGAAGTGGTTTTAATGATACGTGACATGGATTGTTATGTGGTTTTGCCTTATTCAAATATATAATCCTGATACTCAATATGGATTAAGTGAACAGGTGTAAACAGGATCAAAGACTGTTTGCTATGTATAAAATTCAACTCAATAAAAGGTATTGTTTTCTTTCAGGTCCATTAAAGCTTAAACACTCGGTCAGGTGCCGTCATTTCCATAAACTGGACTTGCTGATGAGCCCGGGCTTCATCATCTTCTCCAGCGCCCGCAGCGTTCAGTTCTCCAAAGCAATCAGAGGGTTCTTAGCATAAGCGCTGAGAGTTGGCAGGCCGCGAGGTGCGATCTGTTCTCGACTCTCGGCGGCTCGGAGTGGAAATAGATTGGCTGCTTGGCGCGGGAAGCGAGGGAAGGGTCTCGGCTGGGCTCCCCCTGCTGTGAATCAGTGGGAAGAGCGTGACGATACACTGTGTTTCACGAAAACGCCTCACTCGCGTCTGTAATTAGTCCTGGAACGAGTTGTTCTGGAGATTTGCACTGATTTGACGGCTCCTCTCTGAGAAGTTTGAAGCTCCTGCTGACGGAGGTCCTCCAAAACTCGACCCTCAAAAGTCTGAAAGAAGTACTTTACTCGGTTGGCTGTACCTTCAGAAGTAGTGACATAATTACTTAAATAATTACAAAGTTAGTTTATTTGAGAGACTTAGTTAAATTTAGTTTTTTTTTTTGTTTTTTTTTTTTAAAGTAATGAATAAAAAAGATTATGTAATACACTAAAACACCAAACTAGGATTGGTACTGTCCCATGACTTTTGCCATGTGTCATGGGTGCGGTTTCCTGCATTAAACAGAGGTGCTTCAAAGTCTGTTCACATGGACAGTTCTAACCAGACACCACCGGTCACCATCATTCCCACCCACTGCTCTGTCCACTGTGGGTGGTAATATTAGCCTTCTAAAATAAGGTACAGTGGTGTGAAAAAATATTCCTTTATGTTTTTGCATGTTTATCACTCATAAATGTTTCAGATCATCAAATAAATGTAAATATTAGTCGAAAAACAACACAAATAAATACAAAATGCAAAGGATTTTATTATTAAGGGAGAAAAAAAAATCCAAAGCAACATGACCCTGTGTGAAAAAGTGTTTATCCCCCAGTTAAAACAAAACTTAATTGTGTTTTATCACACCTAAGTTCAATGTCTCAATCAATAAATCACTTAAATAGGACCTGCCTGACAAAGAGAAGTAGACTAAAAGTACTCGAAATCTAGACATCATTCCGAGATCCAAAGAAATTCAGGAACAAAAATTGAGGAAGAACGTAATTATGATCTATCATTCTGGAAAAGGTTATGAAGTCATTTCTAAAGCTTTGGGACTCCAGAGAACTACAGTGAGATCCATTATTATTCACTAATGAGAAAACATAGAACAGTGGTGAACCTTCCCAGGAGTGGCCGTCCAACCAAAATTACCCCAAAAGTGCAGCGACGACTCATCCAAAAGGTCACAAGAACAAGATCCCACTACAACTCCGTGGAATTATTAAATGGTCTCGGTTAATCATTAGTACTGTTTAAAATGTTTTAAATATTATCAATTAATAATTAATTAAGATATTACTTAACATTTAATGTTTATTGCTGTTGTAAGTACTGTTAATTAATGTACCCTTATTGTGAAGTGTTACTGTCACACTTCCTGGACCTATTTCTTCTACTATGGACTGCATTACCCAGAATCCCACTCCCTCTTACAACACAGTCACATGTCCCCCTTCAACCAACCATGGACAGCTCCCATACTCTTCGTCACCTGAATTCTAATCACCTGCACCTGTTACTGCTGAGAGTGATTCTTTTCACCTGTGCATGATTGTCTATGTATATACAGCTCTGGAAAAAAAAATAAGAGACCACTTAAAATAAAATAAAAAATCTCTGGAATATAATCAAGAGGAAGATGGATGATCACAAGCCATCAAACCAAACTGAACTGCTTGAATTTTTCAGAGGCAAAAAACAGGAGAAAAAGTCACAAATCCAGGCAAACAGAGATAAACAAAAAAGCTTAGAAACGCAAGAGTCCAGGTGCAGCATCTATTTATACCAAGCTAATTACCTAAAAGAGAATCAGGTAAAAAATAAATAAATAAATAAATAAAACTGGGGTGAGAGCGACCCCCTGAGGTGTGGAGGTACAACCTCTAGGCCATATGGTAACAGTACTAAACACATTCAGTAAAGGAGGAGGTGTTCCAATCAGCGTTTAGATCCAGGGGCCTCAATTATAAAACTCTGTGTAGCTTTGGAGTGGAAGTGTACGCACGCACAAAAACAGGATCTTAAGGAGCTCTGAAAACACGTTGTCGATTTGTGTTTGGCAAAGTCTTCGATTAATATAAAAAATGCCATTATAACAGACAGTGCATCACTCTTTTTTGCCTTTTAGGTACTTAAATTAGGTACAGCTGTTTCCCTCTCTCTTTATTATGGAGTACAATTTGTTGCCACAACAACAACAACAATAATAATAATAATAATAATAATAATAATAATAATAATAATAATAATAATAATAGAAAATAATAATAATAACAATAATAATAGAAAATAATAATAATAATAATAATAATAATAATAATAATAATAATAATAATAGAAAATAATAATAATAATAATAATAATAATAGAAAATAATAATAGAAAATAATAATAATAATAATAATAATAGAAAATAATGATAATAAAAATAATAATAGAAAATAATAATAATAATAATAATAATAATAATAATAATAATAATAATAATAGTAACAATAACAATAATAAGATTAGAAAATAATAATAATAATAAAATTAGAAAATAATAATAATAATAATATTAAAAAAAACTAATAATAATAATAGAAAATAATAATAATAATAATAATAATAATAATAATAATAGTAACAATAATAGTAACAATAACAATAATAATATTTAAAAAATCATAATAATAATAGAAAATAATAATAATAATAAAATTAGAAAATAATAATAATAATAAAAATAATATTAAAATCATAATAATAATAATAATAATAATAATAATAATAATAATAATAGAAAATAATAATAGAAAATAATAATAATAATAATAATAATAATAATAATAATAATAATAATAATAATAATAGAAAAAAGTAATAATAATGATAATCTTTATGTATATGTATCACCTTTGTATTTTAAAATAATTTAAAATTTAAGATAATGCAAATACATTGAAATAAACTGAAACACAGAAGTTAGCATAACAATAATACTATTAGACAGTACATATAAAGCAGAAGATAAGATACCAAAAGCATTGACACTTTATACATAGAAACACAAATATATTTAAACGAGGAAGTGCTAACCTACTTTAATCTTTCGTTTTGAAAGAAATATTAATATTCGTTTGCACATTTACTTTTTTTGCACAATTTCGTGCTTTACCACATGACTTTTTTTTTTATGCGTACGCACCCTTTATAAATGAGGCCCCAGGACACTCCCACTTTACAGGACTTTACAGTATAAAAGTAGTTTTAAACCTCTTGAAAACTCTTAAAAACTCTTTAAAACTTTTCTGAAAGAGGTCCAGTGGCTCAATGGCTAAAGTTCTTACTCCACACATCATGCTTTGAAATCCCCCTGAACTCATGGGACGGCTCTAAGCACTGTATTTTCATTAAACATGTCCAGAAAACACGATCTGTGAAATTCACACTTTTGAGGGAGGATTTCTCCGGTCTGAAGGAGGCCGATCCCCGCAGCCGCTGGCGGTTCGGCAGACAGGGGTACAGTAATTGCCTGTCAGACCTGTCAGCTCGCCTTTTGTCTCGTCCCCCCGACACCAAACACATATTTACACACGGAATCAAATTACTCACCAGCGCCGTGCACGGCTTCCCATGGACGCTACCGACAAACCCGTCCGAGGGCTTGACCGCGCTCGGCCCGGTTCTCTCGGTGAGAGTACAAACAGAACGCCGCAGGCTGAACGGTGGAGACGGAGGAGCTGAAAACCTTCTAAATAAACCCAGACGATATCAGCACCCTGAATATTAGCCTTTATATTGTAGCTGTCCAATGAAAAACAAGTATCTGCATTTTTGTAGAATTTTAGTTTACTACTAAATTTGAACAGACAAACTATTCAGCAAAAAACATTAATTACCAACAGCTAAACTAAACAAGTAAGTTTTCAGTCTACACTTTTGAGACGATTATTCCATAGTTGGGGAATAATCGCTTTATAAGAGAAAGCTCTTCCTCCTGCAGAGCTCCTCTGAATTTTGGGAACTACTAAGAAACCAGCACCCTGAGATCTAAGTAATCGCGGTGGTTCATAATAGGAGATGAGGTCTCGCTAATACTCAGGTGATGAGCTCGTGTAGGGCTTTATACGTTAATAGGAGAATTTCATAGTCTATGCGGAATTTGAATGGAGGCCAGTGCAGTGCTGACAGGACTGGACCAGAGACTGTAAAAAAGATGGACGCTGTGTCGCTGTTCCCATTCATTCAGTGAAAATGAAGCTAAAATCTTCCTCCATGTTGGCGATCCTGAAACCTGAGTCTGCGCAGTAGAGAACAGAGGAGGGAGAAAGACTGTGGAGCGACAGCCTACTTATTTAAATAAACCCGCCCCTAAGAACCCTGCCTCAACAGAGCTCACACAGTCTATGGTCCCATCCATACAGTCATTGGTCCCACCCAGGCTAGGTGTAACCCAGCCCTTTTACAATAACCACACCTTTTTGAATAGAGCTGAATAACGTTTTAAAAAACGAATTCTTTGGGGATATAAAAATTTAACAATATAAGCAGAGGTTACACTAGCTGCTGCATTTAAATAAAGGAGGTAGAATTACAGTATATTAAAAAAAAAAAACGTGATTGAAAGTTGTCTGTTTTGCCATTGAAACCTATGGGGATGGGTGGGGTTACGCAGCTTTCTGCAACCGAACAGCAGGGGGCGCCCGACCTGTGCTGGCTTCACTTTTGAGAGACGATGCTCTGTCCAGCTATACACAGTCTATGGACTGGACTAATATGCTCAAATTTTCTAGTTTTAGTAAAGACTAAATATTAGGCTAAACAATAATAATTGCTAGTGCTAAAGAAATGAGAGAATGCTTACGTACGTTCTCTTTCCCTTCTTCAGATCATCCATCCTCACAGAGACGTCTTCAGATCCGGCCGACCCCCTGATTGAAAATCCGTCGGGGACAGCAGCTTCCATAATCCTGCCATTAGCTTGTCACAGCAATACGTACAGGCGCGTGACGAGTGGATGTCAAACCAAGGGCAGCAGCGTTTTCCCGCGGCGAGTCCGGGGTGTGGAGAACCCGGCTGACAGGAAAAGGTCAAGCTAACGGAGTTGCACTCCTACAAAGACACGCTGCCATCAGCGCTGACGCCCATTACATATTACACCACAGCCCATTCCTCACCCACGTACCGGACAGGGCCTGTCACCGAGCCCGGCGCCGCCGCCGCCGCCACCGTCCGGGGAGGGAAAGCTCGGGCTCTGAGACGGGGGGCTGGTGGAGGTCTGGTGGAGGAGATGATTGATATTCCCATTTTCTCTCTGACAGGCCGAGAGCTGCCTCAGATAATGAATTGTGACGTTTTAATTAGCTCATCCAAGATAAACAAATTCAGATCAGCCTTGTTGTTCTCAGAGCTGGTTACGCCGGACGTCTTCCCAGACTGACTGAGACGAAGACTTTTCTACAGTTTGGAGCTCAGGATGGAAAACATGGAAAATATGTTTTTTCCATGAGGAAAAATGAGGCCAAATGGTTTTGTACACTGTTAAAAACAAAACTTAAGATTGTTCTGCTTAATGTGATTTGTAAGTGAGCTAAATGAGAAATATTGAATTGCACCCTAAACTATAGCAAACTAATCACCTCTCAAACTTATTTTATTAAGTTTCTTGTTAAAAGTTGGTCCAAATAAATAATCTGTGTTGGCAAAATTTACATATTGTAGTTAACCCTAGTTCAGGCCATGCCATCTGCTCTGCACATGCTCAGTTTCACCCTTTATTTGATTGGGGTCTATGGAGCAATGTTAATCACACTATTTGCATATTGGGCGTGTCCTTCCACCTCTCATTCACCATCAATGTGTAAGCATTCTCCACAAGCTGCCTTCTCTTGGAATTTGCATATCTGTTATATAATAGTAACTGCCTGGCCTCAGTGTTGAAGCTTGTAAGAGCAGGTTACTATATTCTGTGTTGCCAAGTCAGCCTGGTTACATTTGCATTAATTGCAATAGTTTTACACAACTGACAATAAGGTGGATATGTGATAGTCATAAATTCCAATTACCCAGTTGCTATGTTAAATTAGCAAAAGTATAGCGTTGCATCCACTAAATTATTTTGATTCATGTAAAACATTTTATTGGTGCAACTTATTTTTTTAGTTGGTCCTAAAGGATGGTCAGCAAAACTTTTGGACAGCAATACACATTTAGTAGAATTTAAATCAGGCCATCAAAAGACACAAATTACATTTTTAAGTTGGTGAGATTTAATATTTAAAGTTTTAATACATATGATCTTGGCTAAAGATTTCTGGTTGGCACAACTGCATGTTTTATTATTTTTTTTTTTTTTCAAAACTTAAAAGACTGAGTTGGTCTCAAAACTCAAAAATGTAGTTAATATTTTGAGCTTTCTTAACTTTTTTATTTTTACAGTGTACATATGCGACTAAGCGACAATTTGAAGGGTTTGCCCCCAGTTAAAACATAACCTTAACTGTGGTTTATCACACCAGAGTTTAATTTCGCTAGCCTGATAAAGCCAAGCAGACCAAAGCATTCTCAAAAGCTAGACATCATTCCAGTAACCAAAGAAATTCAGGAAGCCAAATATAACAAAAACAAAATATATGTTTATTTTTAATCCACAAATTGTTGGTTTACAGTGTGAGGGGTTATTTGTCAGTTACTGTTGTATTCCAGGTGGTTGCTTCTGTTTAATTCTATTATGTCTTCTTTTTGATCTCATTTAAGAAAAATACTATAGATATGAAATATATTCATCGAAAATTAAACGAAGAAAAAGAAAGCTATAGAGAGAACAGTACAGCACACACCCAACACCGATTAAAGGAGAACTCCGGTGTAAAATGGACTTAGTAGTAAATCATGTAGTAAAACATGATAAAAAGTACTTACCTTTGATGAATAGCACACATCCGCTCTCATACAGTTACAGTTATTTTGTGCTTTTTGCCCAACACATATTTTACCCCAGTAAATAATAGTAAACAGTGGTTTTTAATAAGCTTCTTGTGCCCTTTTTAGGTTATTAATGCCTCGTTTTAAATGTCAGGGCTCTAGCAAGGAGGTGTGGAGCTACTTTGAGCTGGATAACGGTGGAAAAAGTGATTTATCGGGGCACAAAGCACAAAATTACTGTATCTCAGAAATCTGCAGGAGAGCGGAGATGGGCTATTCATCAACGGTAAGTAATTTTTATCATGTTTTACTACACCAACAGTCCATTTTACACCAGAGTTCTCCTTTAAGTGTGGCAGAAAAGTGATGCTTGCTCTTACAGCCTACAACATAAAACCCATGCAATTAATCATAATATATGATCTACAGGTTTACCTAAGGTTGCCTGTGGGGAATGAATACACTGACAGTGGGTGTCAGAAATTGGCGACATTTTTGCACCTAAAACCTTTTTGCGCGAACAGATTTTTGCCAAAAGCCAATAAAACGTGTTCATTGTTTTAAAATATTTGAGTAATGTTTGGAAATATACAATTTTATGCACAAATTGTATTTTTTTTCCACAAAATATACAATTTTATCCACAAACTTTAGTCAGTTATGTGGTAGTTGCCATTGTATTCCAGGTGGTCGCATCTATTTATTTCTATTTTCTCTTCTTTTTGATCTCTTTTAAATAAAATATTAATTGAAAATACTCATAGCAAATTACATGGAGAAAGGCAATGCTATAGAGAGAACTGCATAGCCAACACAGAGTTACTGTAGCAGCTCAAAAAAATGATGCTTGTTCTTACAGCCTACAACACTGAACCCATGCAATTAATCCTAATATATGATCTACAAGTGGGTGTCAGAAATTTTGGTGGACAATTTTGCATCTAGGAAGCAAACAGATTTTGCCAAAAACAAATAAGAAAGAAGCATTAATGGCTAAAATATTGTTTATTTTACCCACAAATTGTTGATTTAGACTGTAGGCGCTTAACAGGTGGTTGCTATGGTATCTCAGCTATTATCGTTCCACAGAAACACCCCCCCCCCCTTCTTTCATTAACCAGGCTTTATTGTGTGTATCTAAAACCCAGCACTCAACCAGCATTACCACAGCAAAACACACCATCTATCACATCCTGAATAATTGCTGAATGCTTGTTTCGGCCCTGAGCTGGAGACGTGTTGAACGTGGTGAACGTGCAGGAAGTTGTCCGTATGTGTGTATGAGTGTGTATGAGTGTGTGTATAAGTGTGTCCACTCAGAGTGTAGGTCAGTGGAGGTGTGTGTCTGTGTGAGTGCACGTGCCCCTCGGATTGTGGATGGCCCCCTCGCTGCACGGGATGTTAAGTGGCTAACGGGCGTCCCGCGAGAGCTCATTAGAATCTGTAAGGGCTGGTGGCCAACCGAGGCATCCTCCAGGGCATCGGAGGGCGCGCCAGGCCAGCGCCGAGGGTTGATTGGCTAATTACCAACACCTGCTTTGAGCTCTTTAAAAGCAACGCCAACCAACCACTCGGCGCTGGATCTTTGAAGCTCGTGGGAGCGAATCTATGCCGGTTTCTAGACCGAGCCTCTGCTCTTTTTCCCCTTCTCTTCCTGCTATACCTTTGGAGAGAGTATGATCCAGCACCGCTGGCATACTCCTCCCGCATAAGTAGCTTCCTCTGTCCCTTTATATCTCGAGTGTGGTGTAGTCGCGTTGAGCGGTGTGCTCCGCGGCTAACCCCCCTTTCTCTCGGGTCTGTGTGTCTGTGTTTGTGTGTGTGTGGTAGCCGCTGCGAGGCGCGCGGTGTGCTCACCTTTTCTCTCCCCTCGCTGTTCCTCTTCTCTCTGGTGGAGCAGCGTTTAATCCAAAAGCACCCCAATTCACTTCTTTGTTTAGTTTGGAAGCTCTTTTGTTTTTACCTCGCGCCATAAGAGGTAGCCGTTAGCTTCCGCGGCGAGTCTTGTTTACATTCTCCCCCACTATTTCACTCACGCTAGGCGTGGCTTTGTTTTGCACCCGTTTTCGTCCTCCGCCCGTTTTCGTTGCTCCGCCCCTTTCGGCGCAGGCTCTAAGGGCGAATAAAGCGGCCGCATCCCAATCCGCTCGCTGGTGCAGCGGTTAGAGCACTGGGCTGCGACCGCGACAGCCTGAGTTCAATCCCCGCGTGGAGCGGGGTTTAATAATAATAATAATTGTGTGTATATATATATATATATATATATATATATATATATATATATATATAAAATATTATTATATAATATTAATATATATATTTACGATTATATATTAATTCTTATTATTGTTATTATTATTATTATTATTATTATTATTATTATTACTTTCCTTTTTCTTGGGTTTACCTGCTTTGAGATCCACTGCTCAGCACTTGGGTTCTAAAACCTTCTGGGCTGGAGAGCTACTGCTCCCAACCCATTACAGAATCCTCCGGTGTCGCGGCGCCGGTGTCGCGGCCGGTGCAGACAGACAGCTCTGCCGAGCTGCATAGTGATGCGTCCGATCCGTCCGTCTGTCTGCGGCTGAGAGATAGAGCCGGGCACCCACAGTGACAGACGCTGAGAGCCCCCAACCCGCGCCCCTCACCCCGTCCTTATTAGACATGACAGGACTCGGAGTCTGGAAACCAGGGCCAGGGGGTTCACAGATAACAATTCATTAATTTATGCCCCTTTGAATTTTAAACGCTCCGGCGGTGCCGCCGTGGCATACATAGCGGCTGGGCTTTCAGGACCACGGACAGCGGCTCACCAGCAGCATGGTGCATGGCTACATGGGTAAATGGCTAAATGGCTAAACACCGGGGCTGAGCGTTTGTGGGTTTCAGGAATGCACTCTATACGTTCATTAAACTTTCATCAAACAGGGTACCAGCAGTACCAACATCTCCAAAGCTATGTCATATGTAAAAGACAAGTGCCTACAGTCTAAACATACTGGCAGTGATGTCAGTAACGCGTTACTTAGTAACGCGTTACTCTAATCTGAGCCTTTTTTTTGTAGCAAGTAATGTAACGCGTTACTCTTTCCAATCCAGTAATCAGATTAAAGTTACTTATCCAAGTCACTGTGCGTTACTCTCTCTCTCTCCACCTCACTCACACACACACACACACACACACACACACACCGCGCCCCCTTCCTCATCCCCCCTTTAACTTGACATTTCTCCCCTGTCTCTCTCTCTCTCGCGCTCAGCGTGACTTTAGTTTCCGCCCGTTCTCGTTTTTCCGCCAGTTCTCGGGCTCCCTATCTCTTTATAAAGGCTACGCCGTCCGCATATATGTGATCCCTGACCTCGACCATATACACGGTTTTGTTTTATAAAACCACTCCTTGCTGCCCTGCAGAGAACAACAGGTTCAATGTTCAGTTTTACAGTGTTAAATATTTCAGGTCAAGAAAGACTTTCTTTATTTTATATTTTTTTATAAAAACAAGTATTTATGTTAAGTGAAATCAAGAAAGACCATATTTTATTTTTATAAAAAAAATTATTTATGTTAAGTTAATTCAAGAGAAATGGTCTTTTATTTGTATAAAAAAACAAATTCAGGAAATAGTTCAACTTTAAATGTCTAGAGATGCATTGTTGCTGTTAAAAATGCATTTTCCAATAAAGGGAGTATTGGCAAAACTGGTTATAATTTTTATGTTAAGGCGGCGGGAGGTGGTGTCTGCAGCTGCTGAAAGTAACTAATAAAGTAACTTGTAAAGTAAATTAGTTACTTTTAAAATCAAGTAATCCATAAAGTAACTAAGTTACTTTTTAAAGGAGTAATCAGTAATCAGTAATCGGATTACTTTTTCAAAGTAACTATACCATCACTGCATACTGGGTGGGTTTAATCCACTTATGGTTGACTATGGAGATAAACTTTTAAGAATGTAGACCTTGAGCTCTATTGTACACCTTATGCAAGGAGCGCTTTTCAGGATGCTCATTGCTATCTTACACCCTGTCAACAGTCTATTTTCACACCAAGGAATAAATCACCTACCTTGTTTGGTCTGGACCTTTAACACGATAGCTGGAGTGAAAGTTTCTGCTTTTCCCATTGTTTAAACAGCTAAGACAAACTGATACGCCCCAAATCAAGCTGCAAGGTGCACAGTTTATGGCTCATCTACAGATCGCTACAATATGGCCCTAAGTGTTTTTTTTATATTGAAGCCAAAATATGAACTAAAAAAATTGGGTACCACTTTAAAATAAGACTACCATTATAAAGGGTGTATTAATGGTTTACAATTAGTTTATTAATGGTTACTAATTAGGTTGTAAATGCCTTAAAAATCATTAATAATCAGTTATAAGACATACGTAAAAAGGGCAACAATATAGATGGCTGTGGGTTCACTATTGGCTAACATTGTTGCCCTTTCTACATATGTGTTACAACTGATTATTAATGATTTTTAAGGCATTTACAACCTAATTAGTAACCATTAATAAACTAGTTGTAAACCATTTATAAACCCATTATAAAGGTAGTCTTATTTTAAAGTGTTACTCATGAAAGAAATGCAGACTGGTTACTGGTTACATGGGTGCTATGGTATTTCAGGTGGTTTCAGTGGTGCTGTTCTTGGTAATGCTATGCTCTTTCTAATTTAATGCTATGGTATTGTAGTATGGTATTTGCACTGGTGTTGCCAAAAGTGATTGCCAGCTGGTTTTCCTGATGGTCGCTCTGGTGTTGTTAAGTGGATTCTAGATGTTTTTTTTTTATAGTGTAATGAGGTGATAGGTATGGTACCTATAATGTTGCTATAATGTTGCTTTGTGGTTGCTAAGGTGTTGCAAGGAGGTTCCTAAGTAGTTGCTATGGTATCACACCACATGTTGCTGGTTGGGTGGTACAATATGGTGTATTTATATCGTCATATCAATTTTTGCACAATTTTTGCATCCAATCAACTATATATAACTATATAATAAGAAAGCAGGATGGTGGACAGCACCATCCAATCTTAATCCTTAAATTCAGAACCACGCACAGCTCCATACATTCTTAATACATGGATTCAGCAGTCTGGACAGCTCTATACAGTCTTAGGCCCAATCCCAATTCCACTCCTTGGCCCTACCACTTACTCCTACCCCTTCTTTTTGAGTGTAACTTTTCCCATTGTAACCAAGTCAGGAAAACCCTTCAAACACCCGATACCTGTCCATACAACCCAAATACATGGATTCAGCACCCTGGACAGCCACATACTGCCCTAATACTTTGGATTCAGGACTGTGGACAGCTACATACAGCCCAAATACATGCATTCAAAACGTTGGACAGCTACATACAGCCTTACTACTTAGATTCAGCACTCTGGACAGCTACATATAGCCCTCTGTACAGCTCTGTACTGTCTTAATACATGGATTCAGCACTTAAGACAGCTCCATACAATGTGAATACATAGATCCAGGACCCTGGACAAACCCATACAGCCCTAATACATGGATTCAGGTCTTAAGACAGCTCCATACAATGTTAATACATAGATCCAGGACCCTGGACAACCACATACAGCCGAATACATGGATTCAGGTCTTAAGACAGCTCCATACAATGTGAATACATAGATCCAGGACCCTGGACAACTACATACAGCCCTAATACATGGATTCAGGTCTTAAGACAGCTCCATACAATGTGAATACATAGATCCAGGACCCTGGACAACCCCATACAGCCCTAATACATGGATTCAGGACTTTGTACAGCTACATACAGACCTAATGCATAGATTCACAGCTCCCTACAGCTTAATAAATAGATTCAGGACCCTGGACAGCTACATACAGCCCTAATACATGGATTCACAGCTTCCCACAGTCTTAATACTTAGATGTAGCACCCTGGACAGCTACATACAGCCCTAATACATGGATTTAGGACCTTGGACAGCTCTACATCAGCTGAATAGCTGGGCTCAGCTCCTCTCTCTCACTGATAGCAGGTCTCCAGCATCACGGACAGCTCTCTTTTTTGGCAAACTGCTTAAGCTGAAGCTTGCTGGGGCTGTCAGCAGAGTGGGAGAGCTGGGGGCAGTCTGAGACGAGTGATAGAGAGCAGGTAAACAAGGCACAGAATGGCTTGTTATAGTGTCTCTCAGGGCCACCGGGTTGGGACGACGATATGTGAGACTGTGTGTGTGTGTGTGTTTCAATGTGTGTGTGTGTGTGTGGACTCTGATACAGTTAATGGGATCTCACGCAGAGATATTGAAGCAGCAGGGACCTACCAAGCGGGCGGTGAGTTTTATCAACTGCCAGTCTTCTCACCAAACAGGGCTTTATACTGAGAGTATAAACACACACACACACACACACACACACACACACACACTCACAAACAGCTGTGTTTCTTAATTGCCGCCCAGTCTGACTGTATTACAGCAGTGTATCAGATCGTACAGTCTCAGAGGACACAGAGCTCTGTGTAAAGTTTAGTAGAGTCAGATTGCGTCAGTTTTTGATGACAGAATTTGGCTAAATTTGGAATCCAGCACAGATTTCCATCAGAAATTCAGAGCCACAAATAATCTCTGTTTCACCAACTGGCAGCACTTCACGACTCTCACAATGATGCTCAAAATAAACAAACACTTTTGTAACATGTATATAACCCAGATAAGTTTAATTTACAGGAATTAAATTTAAGGAAACCGGTTGCCTTAAAAAAGTTAAGTAATGGGTAATGAAAACTTAAGTTAGCAGTTGTTAAAATGTAAGACCAGATAAATTGAGTTTACTTAATTTTTTAATGTAATGGGTAATGAAAACTTGAGTTCTCATAAGTTAAAACATCAACTTTTAATTACAACTAAATGGGAACTGGATTTATTTCTACAGTAGCCCAGGGGGAATCACTACACTTACTGATGGTGAGTGTTAGTCAGAAATTGTTGGACACACCCAGTATGCAAATAAATTGTGACAGAAGCCAATGGAAAAGAAGCTGTTAATGGTAAAACAGACTAAACTCAGTTATTATAAGTTGCTTCAACTCAAATATCTCAGTTTGAATAGTACAGTATATGTGCCCACAAATGTTCAACTAACTCAAAATAGTTGAGTATTGTTTAGAAATAGCCAATTTTATATAAAACAGACTTAAATCATTTGAGTTTAAACAACGTATGGGTTTACAGTGTGTGCTCTTTTTTCTCTTAGTTCTCCCAGAATTAACTCCCTCTAAACTCTCTGGTTGGTGTGGTGGTGTAGTGGATAACACCACTGTCTGCCAGTGAGCTACTATATGGGAGACTAGGGTTCAATTCCTGGTCTGGGTAATTTGACTAATTAATGGGCTACACCAATAAGAGTCTTAGTCCCACCCTGTCATCAGTGTTGTCATCTGTGTCACCAGATGTTCCCAGTCTCCAACAGCTCTGGACAAAATAAAAGCACACTCAAAAATGATGAGTTTCTTTGATTTTACCAATTTGAAAATCTCTGGAATATAATCAAGAGGAAGATGGATGATCACAAGCCATCAAACCAAACTGAACTGCTTGAATTTTTTGCACCAGGAGTAAAGCAGCATAAAGTTATCCAAAAGCAGTGTGTAAGACTGGTGGAGAGAGAGAACATGATGCCAAGATGCATGAAAAACTGTGATTAAAAACCAGGGTTATTCCACCAAATATTGATTATTTCTGAACTCTTAAAACTTAATGAATATGATCTTGTTTTTTTTTGCATTATTTGAGGTCTGAAAGTTCTGCATCTTTTTTTGTTATTTCAGCCATTTTTCTGCAAATAAATGCTCTAAATGACAATATTTTTATTTGAAAGAAATTTTGGGAACTAATTTGGGAGAAATGTGCGTAATTTATAGAATTAAACAACAATGTTCATTTTACTCAAACATAAACCTGTAAATAGCGAAATCAGAGAAACTGATTCAGAAACTGAAGTGGGCTCTTATTTTTTTACAGAGCTGTACTTACCTAAGCTTTTATTTTAATAATAACAACTCTTAACATGACAATATTTTTATTTGGAATTTAGGAGAAACTTTGTCTGCATTTTATGGAATAAAACTAAAATATTAATTCCCTTTCAGACAGCTTCCTCTTGCATCCACAGTTAATCCCGTTGGATGTGGTATATATATGTGTATATATAATGGTGGCAGTGTTTTGTTTGAGTTGCTTGTCGATAAAGAAAAAGAGAAACATGTTTTTTCCTGAAAGAAAAAAAAGTGGGACAGTCAAAAGAGAGAAAGGTGAGATATTGCAGAACAGCAGTTCTACAGGGTCTATTTTTACAGGTCATATTTATTTTATGAGCTCTTGTACAGACTGCAAAACGTCGAGTATAAAAAAAAGATGTTTCACACAAACCTGAGAAGAGCCCAACTGAGCGAACTGAACTCCTGAAAAATCTCCAGAACCAGAAACCAACCAGTTAAAAGAGGAAACCCAGCAGCAGGAACAGGAACAGGAGGAGGTGGTGGTTTAACGTGTTTAGCTGTGGTTTAGCTGAAGGATTGTCGGTAAGCGTTTAGAGCGTTTTAAGGTAATTGGAAGTCATGCGTGGAGAAGCTCCTCCTCAGCGGTGAGGAAATAATCCCTGGAAAGGAGCAGGATGTTTTTCTTTCATTTACGAATTGTTTTAAATGAATTTTCTGCTGAGGAATTATAGTAGCCTCACATGAGAGCGAGAGAGGGCATTAGCATGAAAGCAGAGTGGCTAATTAGTTCTGAATAATTGGTAAAATATAATACCAAACAACATCCTGAACACTCGGCGCCCCGGGGTGTGTCTCAGCGTGAAGGAAAACTGGAAAGACTCTGTTATTAATGCATGTTCAGCCATGTTTATGATTGCTAGTGAACCTTTTTTTCTACACTGATAAACCAAACGTCATGGGATGGGAACTTGTATCGCGTCCCATGACTTTTGCTATGTCCCATGGACACTACAGAGCACTGTACTGACCTGTCTTTAGATTAATTTTGAGTAGTGGCAATGCTGCACTAATGTTAATGAGAAGAAACTGTTTCTGAATTTGTTGGGTGGTTGATATGGCACACTAGATTGGCGCTATGGGGTTTCTAGAAGGCTGATACTAAGTTACAGTTAATGGTATTTATGGTATTGCTAAGTGGGTGGTATGGTGTTGTTGGATAACTGCTTGCAATGTATATGCTTTTGTGTTGCTAGGTGGTTGCATTGGTGTTTTTAGATGGCTGCATTGGTGAACACTGGCCAACGTGCTCATGGCAGGGCTATGTGAGTTATAGGGTAGTGAGAGCGAGGCTTACAGTGACTAATAATGATTTTTTTTTAGTTTGGCATATGCGCATATTATCATATTGTGCCAAAGCATTATGACTGGTCACGCAGATAACGTAGACTTTATTGGTATAAATAAAAAATATCTTGGACAGTTTCTTCTAAACAATAGGATACTAAGCTTGTTACATTGTTGTGAAAGGTTTGAAGAACCTCATAAAAATGTTAGGTTCTTGAGGGTTCTTGAGCTCCAAATTCTTCAGATGTTGGATCTACAGATCTGGTTGGCTGAATCCAATTTCCATGATGACTTGACCTTACTAGTGTTGCTTTTCTCATTGACTACAATCAAATTCTCATAGTAAATTTGCTTCAAAATCTTTAAGGAAGCCTTGTAGAAAGTAAATCCAACAAATGCCAACAGACCATTTGGAAGAGATAGTACATAAAGTGCAGGTGTTACAAAACTGTCCATTTAGTGTATAAAAAGAAACACTTTAAAGGAACAGTTTGATCATTTGACCTGAACAATAACAACAAAACCCCCCAGCAGGACCCCAGTCACTTTAGTATGACCCCACAGACCAATCCCTGCCTCCCAGCTGCTGTCCAATTAGCATTTTTGAGGGTGGGTGCGGGGAAGAGGATTGAACAAAGCGAAATATAGAGTATGATTGATGAATTGTGGTGGGTCCTTCATGGATTCCTATAATTAAGACATCACAGACACATCCGACCGTACTTCCACAAGCCTGGGAGTGCCGAGCTTTCAGCTGCACGCTATTTAAGAGAGAAAGGAACGCACCTTCAGAATGGCAACCTCAATTACGCAAGCATTGTCACCCAACAATGCTGTCATCAAAAGCAGTGCCGGGGAAATTAAGTGGTGTAATTGCACGTCTGTCAGCGCACGACGGCGACCCGTCTTTGTGGAATGAGACTTCATCCGGAGGGGGTGGTGGATGGTGGAGGTGGAGGTGGTGGGGATCACGGGTAGAGGTCCTTCTTCACAATCGGAGCCTCTATTATCACAAAGTTTAGGTTCAACTCTGTAAAACCTGTGCTCTTTAGCGTTTATCCCCGCTCCCTTAAACCCCCGCCCACTTTTTTTTTTTCGTTCCATTTCCGAGAGCAGGAGAAGTAGGGGAAGATGGAAGCTTCAAGGAGGGTATTTTATTTTTTTTCCCTGAATAAAAGATGACAGCACTTCACTGCATAAACAATCCGAGAACACACAGCAAGCAGTTGGCTACTTAGTATTAATAGCGGCAACTTCAGAGAGATCGTATTCAAGCATCGGACACTTTTGTATTATTTATGATTGAAATGAAAGTACGCGAGCGAGCAAGCGTCTGCGAGCACAGGCGCGAGATGATTGCGGAATAAAAAATGATTCTGCTGATTCCGAGTTTACACAGGCGCTCGCAATTGAATTTGAGCTCTGCGGGGTGTCTCTTAACCTGAGCGGCGAGCTGTAACACTCAAACTGTCCCTCCTGTAATAGTGAATGACACAAATCACTAATATGTACCTGCTGTTTACCTGTTTACACCACGCTGATCATGTTCACACCTGTTGGAATACAATGACACTGAGACTCACTGGTCAATTTATTGGAAACAGCCTATTTATTACTTTGTGGTTCCATTAATTGCTGGACAGTTTATTAAAAATACCCTACTTACCAATCTTGTGCTTCCACTCACTGCTGGCCACTTTATTAGAAACCCCCTTATCTCTTGTGCTTCCCCTCACTGGCCACTTTATTAGAAACACCCTACATAATTGGTTCTGGCCACTTTATTAGAAACACCCTACATACCTGGTTCTGGCCACTTTATTAGAAACATCCTACTAACAATGTGCTTCCACTCATTACTGGACACTTTATTAGAAACACCCTACATACCTGGTTTTGGCCACTTTATTAGAAACCCCCTACATACCTGGTTCTGGCCACTTTATTAGAAACACCCTACATACCTGGTTCTGGCCACTTTATTAGAAACACCCTACATACCTGGTTATGGCCACTTTATTAGAAACACCCTACATACCTGGTTCTGGCCACTTTATTAGAAACCCCCTACATACCTGGTTCTGGCCACTTTATTAGAAACACCCTACTTACATATCTTGTGCTTTCACTCAGTGCTGGTCACTATATTAGAAACACCCTACCAACAATGTGCTTCCACTCATGACTGGACAATTTATTAGAAACACCCTACATACCTAGTTCTGGTCAGTTTATTAGAAACATTCTATCTCTTGTGCTTACACTCAAAGCTGGCCACTTTATTAGAAACATACTACTTATGTATATTGTGCTTCTATTTACTGCTGGCCACTTTATTAGAAACACCCTACAAACCCAGTTCTGGACAGTTTATTAGAAACATTGTTATTCCTTGTGCTTTTACTCAAAGCTGGCCACTTTATTAGAAACACACTTCTTAAGTATCCTGTGCTTCCATTCACTGCTGGCCACTTTATTAGAAACACCCTACCTATAACCTTGTGCTCCCACTCATTGCTGGCCAATATATTAGAAACACCCTACCTGCAATGTGCTCATTACTGGACACTTTATTAGAAACACCCTACTTACCAATCTTGTGCTTCCACTCACTGCTGGACACTTTATTAGAAACATCATTATGTCTTGTGCTTCCACTCATAGCTGGTCAATTTATTAGAAACACCGCATCTACCATGAGCTGGCCAATATATTAGAAACACCTTTCGAACTTGTGCTTCCACTCATTGGCCATTTTATTAGAAACACCCTACATACCCAGTTCTGGCCAGTTTATTAGAAACATTGTTATCCCTTGTGCTTACACTCAAAGCTGGCCACTTTATTAGAAACACCTATTGCATTGTTCTATTCCACTTATTACTGCCACTTTATTAGAAACACCCTACATACTCAGTTCTGGCCACTTTATTAGAAACACCCTACATACTCAGTTCTGGCCACTTTATTAGAAACACCCTACATACTCAGTTCTGGCCAGTTTATTAGAAACACCCTACATACTCAGTTCTAGCCAGTTTATTAGAAACCTTGCTATCTCTTGTGTTTACACTCAAAGCTGGCCAATTTATTAGAAACACCCTATCAAACTTGTGCTGACCACTATATTAGAAACACCTTCCCAACTTGTACTATTCCAGTCATACTTGGCCACTTTATTGGAAACACCCTATCCACCTTGTGCTGGCCACTTTATTAGAAACACCTTCGACATGTTAAAATATTAGAAAAAGCCTTAACTCTTGTCCTTCCACTGACTGTTGGACACTTTATTAGAAACACCTTTCCTACAATATTCTTCAATTCATTACTGGCCACTTTATTGGAAACACCAATATATTTTGTGCTTCTACTCTTAGCTGGCCAATTTATTAGAAACACCCCATCTACCTTGTGCTGGCCACTTTATTAGAAACACTTTCCTAACTTGTGCTATTACAATCATAGCTGGCCAATTTATTAGAAACACCCTATCTACCTTGAGCTGGCCACTATATTAGAAACACTTTCCTTACTTGAGCTTCCACCCATAGCTGGACAATTTATTAGAAACACCCTATCTACCTTGAGCTGGCCACTATATTAGAAACACTTTCCTTACTTGAGCTTCCACCCATAGCTGGACAATTTATTACCAAAGGTTGAAAATGACAGACAGAAATGAAAGGCAACCCAAGCGTTGAAATATTCACTTGATCTTTATTTGTATTAAATTAAAAATATATATTTTTCGACAGGGTCATGTAACAAATGCAAGGAAAAGTATTTCAGTGATATATTTATATATATATTTATAGAAAGCCTCAGGTAATGCTGTAAAGTTCAGGAGTAGGGGGAGGTGTGGCCACTGTTGAGGACGACAACAAACAATACCGTCATGAAATGAGAGAAATGAATAAAAAAAAGAATTGAGAGAAATCGTAGTTTAAACATAGACATCACACAGTTTCACATTATACACGGGTTCGCCTGAAACTCAGGACGTTCAGGACGTTCCCACAAACACCGGGTTCTACTGATGAGGAGGTTCGGTTCTGCTAGGTTCTGTCTAGAGGAGAAATAAACAAGCACAAAGTGGTTTATATAATAAATAGCGGGGGAAACACACTCGCGTCACGCGTCATTCACTAAAATCCAAATGGTAACGCATGGGAGCGGTTCAGAAGGTCTTGCATCTTGCAGGAGGTCGTCTACATATACTGTACGTATTTACAGCGTATAACAAAGAGAAGGGATGAGTAAAAAGGGGAGGGGCCACAGCAAATCTTCAAAGCAGCGAGAAAACAAAAGGTTAACCCACAGAGTAAAGCTTAATACAAATACATGAAGAGGAGGATGAATAAGGAATAGCGAATAGAGGGTTCAATTTTCCCGATGCAGTCGCTCGGATTACATTAACACCTGTAGAGTAGCTTAAAATAGAGCAAACCTCCCATTTTCTCCCCAATTTACAAGACCAATTAGCACACGCCTCCTCCGATACATGTAAAGTCAGACTCCGCCTCTTTTTAAATTGCTGCTAATGCTGTAGCATTGGCCAGTAGCATCACAGCGCTAACGCTCGGAGGAAAGCGCAGCGACTCGGTGGGTTCTGATACATCAGCTCACAGATGCAGCCTTGTGCTGTTCCACATCACCCTAGGAGTGATGAGGGGAAAGAGAGAGCGCCATCTACTACTGTACCCACCCAGAGAGAGCAAGACCAATTGTGCTCTCTCAGGGCTCCGGCAGCTGATGACAAGCTACATGAACAGGATTCGAACAAGTGATCTCACAATCATAGTGGCAGCGCTTAGCCCGCTGGACCACTTTACTTTTAATTCAAATAAATTCCACTTACAATATCTGAAATAAATAAATAAATATGGCAAATTTGTAATCATTGAAAAATATATTTGAAAAAAAAAAATGTACAGAGCTATACAGGCGTTTCAGTTTAGCTCTCCATCACCCTTGCTGCTGCACCCAGCCTTAGTGTAAATCTGGAAATCTAAGCTTCCTGTAAATAAACAGAAGCTCTTTACTCTTTATTCACTAAAATGAACAGTTTTCAGGAGAGAAATCTGTGTAGATTAACAGCCAGCGCTTGATTAACTTGAATAGAAAATGTTATTTTAAGAATTACAGTTCTGTTTTCTTAGCTTAGCTTTACAGGTCTCTGCTGAATTAGAAGGTAAACATGGGGAGACCCCTGTTCCTTACTAGTGTCTCATAATGCGCCTTATAATCTAGTTGGCCTTATAATGCGAAAAATGCGGTAAAATTTACAGCAGATCGTACGACATCCATCCAATACATCCTGCCCTACACCAGTCTACTCTTTCTGTAGTTTATACTGAAAGGTCTTTCGTAAGCTTACGTTCAATATTATAATAAGCATTAATCCAGTGTAAATACTGCAAGCCAGTGTTTGTAGGCGTTACCGTAACCCCGGGCGACTGCACCGTGCGATGATCAACATATAATCCCAATCAAGAAGCACACGAAGGAGCTGGCACTGTGCCAGACCACTACTACACACGGCGCACGTTTAGCGTAAAGGAACGGCGCAAAGGGGAAGCGTGAAAACGTTAAAAACAATCGTAAAAATCCAGAGGAAAGAGATTCACGGTATTTACAAACTCCGCCTTGTAAATGCCTCGCGGCGCTCTATAAAAATACTATTCACATTTCGGTTTTATGTTTTTTTTTGTGTGTTTTTTTTTAAATAATATCCACAGGTGATTCTCGGAGGAGGACGGGTCGTCCTCGTGCCCGTCACCAATGCCCTTACTTTTATTGGCTCAGATGCCTCTCACATTTCACCACTCCGATATACGTATTCTCAATAACGTGTGCAAAAAAACCCCAGTGCTTCTGCTATTCAAAAATGTATCATTAGCATATTCATTAGCCTATACAGTCTGTTGGTAACTGAACAGGGTTATTTGGCTCTGAAATCAGTTTTCGTTCCTTTTAAATAGAAAGAAGGAGTAGAATTCACAGCTCTATTTTTAAGATAGATAGTTTCTACAGTATGTAACCAACAGTCAATGGACATTTGGCTAAGTAGTTCTTACTGCAACATAAAAGCTATGTTTACATTGGATTTTTATCAAAATCTGACTTCAGCCCTGTTTATATCTGGTATCTTATCTGGTATCTTGATTAAGTCCTGCTAAAATTTTAGCCACACGCATTTACACTTGGTAATCAAATGTATGCCATTTATTTATTGAGCAAAATGTCCCAAATATCGCATACCTGTAAGTGGCGAAAGTATGTAAACAATTCAGACCAGCAAATAATTTAGTTATTAATAATGAGGAGGAGCTTAAAAGAAAAAAATCAGACTTACAAAATCTACAATCTACACTCAGTCCGATTGTGCAGGAATGGTGGAAATTCAACACAAATGGAACCCAAGGTAACTTCTAAGCAACTAAAGGCTCAATTTCTTTCACTGGATAATGTTAATCTTGGACGTTTGGCTAGGTGACAAGCACTGATGGCAACTGGAACAGTGTTTAGTGGACAAACGAGAACAAAATAGATAATTTTGGTCAAGATCAAGTGAGAAGCGATGTTTCAGAGTTTGGTGAAAGGAATAAACTGAATTCTAACATAAAAACCTTATCTTATCTGTAAAACATGGTGGTGGGAGTATCATGGTTGGTGCATCTCATAAAATTAAAATATCATTGAACTTTAATTGCTTTATTTAAGTAAAAGTAAAAAGTAAAAGTAAAAGTAAAAGTTTATTTCATTTATTTTATTGTTGATTAATTATTATGGCTTACAGCCAATTAAAACCCCCCAAAAAAATCAGTGTTTCAGAAAATTAGAATATTATATTATATAAGACCAATTGGTACTTTTAGCAGTGTGGGCAGTGTGCCAAATCCTGCTGGAAAATGAAATCCACATCTCCATAAGATAACACAGTAGACCAACACCAGCAGATGACATGTCTCTGAATTATTGAAATAAAGTAACTTTTCAATGATATTCTATTTATTTATTTTTTTGTTCCTTTGCTACTCATAGATATGTAATATTGGATCATTTTCATAAACTAATATAAAGTCAAATATTTAGTAATAAGGAAAAAAGTGCTCAGATAGAACCTTAGTAGGCAACGTTTCTCCAAACACTGGAAACCCATATATCCCATATATCGCCAAGCAACAATGGACTTTCCAGGGTTCAAAAAGTCAGAACTTTCTGAACAGGCCAACTTCAAAGCATCACAGGGTCAAAAGGTGGAACAGTGTGGACGGGCCGAGGGGTCCTTCAAAAAGTAAAAGAGTAAAGCAGAGTTCTGGCACTAAAGTCTTATGGGCACAGTGGAGAAAAGATGGGGCGACGGATGTCTGGAGACACAATATGGTGAAACACCTGTGAAATCTGACATCAAACTCGTCTGAGAAACATCTCGTATTCTGGAGGTGACACTGAGGACAAGAAGCTTTAAAATAAGAGGAGATGAAGGACTTTTATCAGAATATTCACCATCTGAAGGTACTAACTTACTCATATTGTCATATGCAGGGGTTGAACAATGAAACCGAAACACCTGTCATCATTTTAGTGTGGGAGGTTTCATGGCTAAATTGGAGCAGCTTGGTGTTCAATCTTCATTAATTACATATTGCACCAGTAAGAGCAGAGTGTGAAGGTTCAATTAGCAGAGTAAGAGCACGGTTCTGCTCTAAATATTGCAATGCACACAACATTATGGGAGACATACCAGAGTTCAAAAGAGGACAAATAGTTGGTGCACGTCTTGCTGGAGCATCTGTGACCAAGACAGCAAGTCTTTGTGATGCATCAAGAGCCACGGTATCCAGGGTAATGTCAGCATACCACCAAGAAGGACCAACCACATCCAACAGGATTAACTGTGGACACTGTAAGAGGAAGCTGTCTGAAAGGGATGTTCGGGTGCTAACCCGGATTGTATCCAAAAAACATAAAACCACAGCTGCTCAAATCACGGCAGAATTCAGTGTGCACCTCAACTCTCCTGTTTCCACCAGAACTGTCCGTCACCACAATGAATTATTGTGCTCTAAAACCAGGTGCTTCAGTTTTATTGTCCAACCCCTGTATATAGTTGCACCCAGAAGAAAGCGTGGGATTGTAATGCTAATTGGAAAAATTATTATACATTTAGACTAACATGAGTAATATTTATTTAGTTACACTTACAGAAGTACGTGTTTTGTTTTCAGTGAAGTTTCTCCAGCACTTAGGCAGAAGCAGTATTAGCATTAGCTGCTAACCGCACTAAGCGCTAGCTCTTTCGCCATTCAGAGGTGAGTATTGTCAGACTGTGGTTTGCTACTAACCCTGACTAGCACTGCTGGAGTAACATTAGCATTACCTGCTAACAGCGCTAAGCGCTAGCTCTTTAGTCGTTTAAAGGTGAGTATATCAGACTAAAACAAGCTACTGCTAGCTAATATCGCACTGGCTTACCAGGAAAACACTCAGGGTTTATCAATGTAGCGCTGTTGGCCAGCATTTAGAAGCGATAACAGTGGATAGCACCAGCAGTTAGCCATTAATGCTAATGCTGCTGCTGCTGCACCCAGCCTTAGTGTAAATCTGGAAATCTAAGCTTACTGTAAATAAAAGGAAGCACTTTACTCACACAAATAAACAGTTTTCAGAAGATAAATCTGTGTATATTAACATCCAGCACTCGTTTGACTTTAAAATATATATTTTTTTAAGAATTGCAGTTTTGTTTATTTATCTTATCTTTACAGCTTTACAGACCTGCTAAATTAGAAGGGAAACATGGCGACACCCCTGTTCCTTACTAGTAGTGTCGCATAACGCACCTTATAATACAAGCTCTTCCTATTGGTTGATTCTTTTTGAGTGCAACTATTTTTTTTTGTAGCATGAAAGCAATTGAAATGTATAGATTTCATGGAGGTATGTTTCTCTAAAATTGGGATAAATGCATATAAAGAGCCTTTCCTCTTAATTGAACTTGCAATAATTGTAAAAACACTTAAAATGAAGCTGCTCTTTCGTATTCAAACTTCATCTTTACATTAAATCTGCAATATAGAGCCAGAGCAACACTGTTCAGTTACCTACAAACAGGACTGTCCATCATTTTTTCTTCTATTATTTCAATGACCTGTTCAAAACGTCATGCAGCCCAGGGTGGTTCAGAGCATTTGTGTAAGATGTGCCTCCCTGCAGAAATCACACTTAGCTTACTTACAACTTCATTACTAAATATGTATATATACATACAGCTCTGGAAAAAAATCAAAGCTTCAGTTTCTAAATCAGTTCCTCTGATTTTGCTATTTATAGGTTTCTGTTTAAAGAGTAAAATGAACATTGTTGTTTTATTCTATAAACTACAGACAACATATTACCCAAATTCCAAAAAAAAAAAAAAAAATGTACAGCATTTATTTGCTAAAATAAAAAAAAAAAGATTTATAGCTTTCAGACCTCAAATAATGCAAAGATAAAATAAGAGTTCAGAAATCAATATTTGTTGGAATAACCGTGGTTTTAAATGACAGTTGTTTTATGCATCTTGGCATCATGTTCTTTCCCCTCCACCAGTCTTACACACTGCTTTTGGATAACCTTATGCTGCTTTACTCCTGGTGCAGAAATTCAAGCAGTTCAGTTTGGTTTGATGGCTTGTGATCATCCATCTTCCTCTTGATTATATTCCAGAGGTTTTCAAATTGGTAAAATCAAAGAAACTCATCATTTTTAAGTTGTCTCTTATTTTTTCCAGAGCTGTTTATATATATATATATATATATATATATATATATATATATATATAATTGAGGCTACTTTCTTATCCCTTATCAATTTCACAGTATCAAATGATCAAATTATGATCTAAGCCAGGGGTCACCAACATGGTGCCCGCGGGCACCAGGTAGCCCGCAAGGACCTTATGAGTAGCCCGCAGGCCTGGTCTAAAAATAGCATTTTTGTTGCTATTCTTTTTTTTTAAAATCACAGTTGCATTGATGTAATTTTAGATTATATTACATTAATATTAGCTTAGAGATAGCCTATAGTTTATATATTATTATACAATATAATGTAATATAATATGTAATATTATATTAAAATATAATATAAAATGTAAACACTTGCAGAGATTTATAATAATAGTGTTGCCTATTGATATCTGTGTCTTCACATAGATGAATGTCATTAATTATTAATAATAACATATAATTAAAGGTAAATTGAGAAAATTTGTAATTTCACGAGTGTGTATCAAACTGGTAGCCCTTCGCATTAATTGGTACCCAAGAAGTAGCTCTCAGGTTCAAAAAGGTTGGTGACCCCTGATCTAAGCTCATCAGAATCATCAGGGTTATCAATTTAGGCTAAATCATATACAGTACAAGTCGAAATCATAAAGTCCTTTCCAAAGAACAACACAGTCCTCTGCAAATGAGAATGGAGTTAAAGAAATGGACGATACGGCTTCCTAATGATCTGGCAGTTAAACAGTGCATGTTCTGGAAGAGTAAGTAATTTTTTTAGTGTTTGTATTTTGTATAGTGTCAGTAGTATGAAAACAAAAAAAGCATCAGTCTTCAAAAAGTAACCTCGATGAAGGAATATCATGATTGGACAAAATAAAAAAGGTCAAATACGTCTCGTTCATGAACCGTTATTAACGCGTAATTAATTTGCACGTAAATCTTTAGTAAAATGTAAAGTGTAAAGTGTTTGAAATCCCAAAATGTTTGTAACTACGAAAATATGAAAAAAAAAAATTAATAAATAAATAATGCCCAATAAGCCTCATTCATGAATGTAAGCGGAACAAATTTGTATGTAAATATTTCATAAAAACTCTCACAAATTTCACAAAGTGAATAGAGTGTTTTTTTCTGTGGCTTTCCCACACTGTCCTATACTGTAGCCAGCATGCTAACACTGTAGTAATGATGTGGGATAAGGCCTGTAGCCAGCATGCTAACACTGTGGTAGTGATGTTGGATAAGGCCTGTAGCCAGTATGCTAACACTGTGTTTTAGTGATGTTGGACGAGGCCTGTATATTAGCATGCTAACACTGTGGTAGTGATGTTGGATAAGGCATGTAGCCAGTATGCTAACACTGTGTTTTAGTGATGTTGGACGAGGCCTGTATATTAGCATGCTAACACTGTGGTAGTGATGTTGGATAAGGCATGTAGCCAGTATGCTAACACTGTGTTTTAGTGATGTTGGACGAGGCCTGTATATTAGCATGCTAACACTGTGGTAGTGATGTTGGATAAGGCATGTAGCCAGTATGCTAACACTGTGTTTTAGTGATGTTGGACGAGGCCTGTATATTAGCATGCTAACACTGTGGTAGTGATGTTGGGTAAGGCCTGTAGCCAGTATGCTAACACTGTGGTAGTGATGATGAATGAGGCCTGTAGCCAGCGTGCTAACATTGTGGTAGTTATCTTGGATGAGGCTTGTAGCCAGTATGCTAACTCTGTGGTAGTGATGTTGGATGATGCCTGTATCTAGTATGCTAACACTGTTGTAGTGATGTTAGACAAATTGGAGTGTTGGTATGGTAACACTGTGAAAGTAATGTTGGATGAGACCTATATTCAGCATGCTGTTTTAGTGATGTTGGATGAGGCCTGTAGCCAGCATTCTAACACTGTGTTTTAGTGATGTTGGACGAGGGCTGTAGCCAGCATGCTAACACTGTGGTAGTCATGTTGGACAAATTTGAGTGTTGGTATGCTAACACTGTTGTAGCGATGTTGGACGATGCCTGTAGCCAGCATGCTAACACTGTGGTAGTGAGGTTGGACAAATCTGAGTGTTGGTATGCTAACTCTGTGGTAGTGATGTTGGACAATGTCTGTATCTAGCATACTAAAACTGTTGTAGTGAGGATGAACGAGGCCTGTAGCCAGCATGCTAACAATGTGGTAGTGATGCTGGATGATGTCTGTAGCCAGTGTGCTAACACTGTGGTAGTGATGTTGGACAAGGCCTCTAGCCAGCATGCTAACACTGTGTTTTAGTGATGTTGGACGAGGGCTGTAGCCAGCGTGCTAACACTGTGGTAGTGATGTTGGATGAGACCTGTAGCTAGCATGCTAACACTGTGTTTTAGTGATGTTGGATGAGGGCTGTAGCCAGCGTGCTAACACTGTGGTAGTGATGTTGGATGAGACCTGTAGCTAGCATGCTAACACTGTGGTAGTGATGTTGGACAAGGCCTCTAGCCAGCATGCTAACACTGTAGTAGTGATGTTGGACAAGGCCTCTAGCCAGCATGCTAACACTGTAGTAGTGATTTTGGACAGGCCTGAGTGCTAGCGTGCTAACACCACTGTAGTGATGTCAAACAAGGCCTGTAGCCAGTATTCTAACACTGGGGTAGTGATGTCAAACAAGTTCTGTAGTCAGCATGCTAACACTGTGATAGTGATGATGGACAAGCTTGGATGTTGGGATGTTGCTAACATTTTGGAAGATTTGGGATGTTGCTAACAATGTTGGAAGAGTCTGGTTGTTGGGGTGCTAACACTGTCATAGTGATGTTGGACGATGCCTGCAGCCAGTTGTTGGGATGCTAATGCTGCAGTAGCAATGTTGGATGAGGCATGTAGCCAATGTGCTAACACCATGGTTGTGATGTGAGAGAAGTTCTGTAGCCAGCATGCTAACACTACTGTAGTGATATTGGACTAAGCCTGTAGCCAGTTGTTGGGATGCTAATGCCACAGTAGCCATGTTGGATGAGCCACAAGAGTTAGCATGCGCCCACTGATAAGACACTGTGCACTTCATGGTATTGATTTAGCACTGATTGAAATTGAAAAAAACGAAACGGTAACCAGAGTAACGTGTCAACACCAGCTCGTAACGGCATGGCGTAACCTTAGTAACCATTCGTTTTTCAAAGCTACGAAGATTTCATGAATGAGGCCCATTGTTTGCGGTACCTACCCCACTGGGTACTCTCCGATTCTTGCCACAGCATCCTCCTGATGCCCATCCCACCGTGTAAATGCCCCTGCTCTACACTTTCACTTTTTTCACTTCTTTGTGCTTCTGATACAAACATCTCGACTCAAATTCAGTCTCTTCCCCTGAGATATAGTTATCCATCAACGCCAGCCCTTCTACTTATCTATGATCATGTGACCTTCTTCACAAGATCATCAACATCAGTCTTTACATCTTAGTTACGTATTATTCATGTACTACAGTGTAATGATCTCAATCTATCCAGTATGAATAGTTTCTTTGGTAACACATCCTGAGAATTTGATATAGATAATACGGTAACACTTCCTACGAATGTCATCTCTATAAGACTCTATGAACATATTCATAGCACATTATAATGCATTCATAAGCATTTTAATAATAATAAACATGGCTACACATATTTATAAAATGTATAATTCATCTTAGCCATGTAGCCATGTTTACTATGCATCATGAACTGTGATTATAATGCATTAATAGCAGTGTTTATAACATGTTATACATAAATACTAAGAAACTCATTCCCAGCTTGCAGAATTATGCATTACGACTAAAAAAGCTTCCAACTTATAAACACACCCTCAATAATCATATGAATAAATGTTTAACCATTCATAAATTTAAATTTATTACTGTCTTCAGTATAATATTAGTTATTATCAATTATAATGTATCATAACAGGTCTTTGTGCGCTCCAAGTAAAGTGCCAGATTTTCATTGTGGGGCTAAATTATTAACGATAAATATATGCTATTTTAACATATATATATATATTTTAAGCACAGCTTATAATGCATTATGATCACAAGCCATAATGCTTAATAAACATGGCTATAATGGGTTATGCATGTTTTTTAATATTTTTAGCCAAGTTTGTTATAATGCCTTATGAATGCATTATAATATGTTATGAATGTGGTTATAGAGACTAAGAGTGATGACATTCGTAGAAAGTGTTACAGATAATACATTACATGTGATATTATTGCATCATTTGGCATGCATAATGCTTCATAGCCACACTGACATGTCAGTCTTCTAAAATTAATGGCACAGGAGTATGTGAATTACCACCTACAGTGAGTCAGGTAATGATTGTGACCGGCGGCTTCTGGCTAGAGTTGTCCATGCGAACAGACTAATGACTCAAGAAAAAAAATTGAAAGGGACCCAATTTGGTATTTTTGGCCAGTATCAATGTGATATGGTTATTATAAAGAAAACGCAGAATGATTGGTTGCTTGGTGGTTGATACCAGTACCAATGGTATATGAGGCAATTGCCTTGGTGCCGCATCTTGCTGTGATACAAGTGTCTCATGACTTTTTTTTGGCGTATCAGTAAAAAAGGTATTTAAAGGGTATTTCCCTGCATTTGTACCTACATCAATCCCTTATCCGGCCTTATACATGCCAGATAACTCGTAATAAATGCACATGTGATGTATTATACATATCAAAATTCATCCGGGAAGTGTTACCCGACCTTCGGAAGTTCTAAATTCCGCGCTTCACACGCCAATCAAACAGATCCAAAACCCACATTTGAATCTCGGTTTCTTTTCCCTCAAGGTTTCAAGGTTCCTTCCGCACTCTCCGCTCGCTCACTAATGAATGTTTGAATGCTCTCCGAATGTACAAATGTTTCTTATAGAGCCTCCAACTTTCAATATTACATCAGGTAACACGAGTTTCGGCAATCTCCAGTTTACGAAATCCTCTTTCTTTCCCTTTTTCCTCTTGTCATGTTGAAGATTTCTGCTTTCTTGATCTTGATCATGATCTTGATCTCTCGCTTTTTTTTTATACATGTAATATTTTAGGATTTAGGATTTATGAGGCGGGTTATGTAAAAGGTACAAAAACATATACAGTATTCTCTCAGACTATTCACCTATCCAACTATTTGTTTTTTTCAGACTAGCCTAGGCAGACTAGACCTGTTCACATTATGGCCTTGTTCTTTGTTCTGGTCTCTTCAAGAGTCTGGAATCCAAAAAAGTAGGCTTCGGCTTGATCCAGTGTGACTACCAGTACTAAGGACTTGGCTTGACTTGACTCGCAAACCAACAAGTCAAGTCAACGGCGTGAGGTGCTTGTTTTCTTGGCCATAAAATCTGAGATTTCCAAAGTCTTATTTCTTATTTCTTAAACAGGACGAAGGAGGAGAGGTACGAATGGCAGGAAGGTACACTTTGTTCACTTATATTTGCTTACTCAGGCGAATATTCCCTTTCGGACAAGAAGAATCAACAGTACTTTTCTTGTCGAGTCTCAAATTCTCAAATTTCCTTCCTCGGGAGCATCCGCTATGGCACAAGACTGGACATGGTGGTGGTAGTTTAGGGTACAGACCTTCCAGGAACTGCTGAGGAACAAGGAAACATGTTTAAGGTGCTGGTAGAGGAACCAGGCTCTGTGGAATACTATCGACTAGGACATTATACTACAGTATTCCTCTGCCGGTAGGGTGGCGGGGGCAGGACAGTCCCTGGCTTCATGCCCGTCTCTGGCAGGTATTCTGGGGTTTCAGTCCTGCCGGTTCGACCCCGGCTGTTCTGCTTGTAGAGGAAATTGTTACTGCAGATCAGGGAAGGGTCTTGCGGGTGCTGCACTACCTTGGAAGGAAGGCTGTGGTGCCAGTACTCTGGATTGTCAAAGGTGTTCTTGTAAGTCTTGTCCACCATTATTGTTCCAGTGTGGCTTAATTGGGGCATGAGGCTTTGATGGATGACGTGCCCCGGAAGGCCGGTGATGCTACTCTTGCCGATTGTTGCCACAGAATTAGGCTTCTGAGAGACCTGCTGATCTGAGAGACTACCAGGACCAGGGTAGCCAGGCTGGACTTGGTGGCTGACGTGGCATATTTGGCCTGTTGATGAGGGATGCCCGGACTTGCTCGGGTGATCGTTGGATGTACCCTTGAGTAAATGAGCGTGGGCGCCGTTCTGACTCATTGGTCCACTTTGAGGAGGTTGAACAGGCGGAATTGCAAAATGCACATGTGCTCCTTGGCTGTGGTGATGGGATCTCCCAGTCTGGGTGGTGATGGGTACAACATGGCTATTCGTTGGGTTGGTTGCAGATAAGGACAGCAGAGGAAGAGGAATCCCGTTCTTCTTCAGCATCTCCTGGCTCATTTCGCCCGTGTTGTGGTACAGAGGCTCGTTGATGTACTCGTCTTCAGCTCTGGGCTGCCCGTCAGGGGTGCTGTGGTATCCCGGGTTGTCCAGAGCGTGGATCTCTCTGTTCTTGCGGCGCGTGACGAAAGGATTCTCCTCGATGGGATTCAGGTGCTCTGCGGGAATCAACAGACAGGTCATGGTGAATTTGGTGAACATGTAAACATGTGCTCAGGTTCCCAGGTGCCCAGGTGTGAAGGCAATTCTACCTTAATAATCCACACATGCTGCACAAAGAGCTCAGAGCTGTAATTCATCAAGAAATCAATTCCTTCTGACAACATAATAAAGGCAATAATGTGTTTTTGGTGTTTTAACCTCTTAGTCCCTTATGTTTTATGACTTGTGATTTTTTTTCTACCCTAAGTATTAAGGACTATTTAGTAACTGCATGAATGCACTGTACCGTGTTTGGTCCACAAACCACAGTCCAGAGCAAAGGACCAAATCTGGTCCAACCAAAAGAAGTGGTATTGGCCTGAATCAACTAACACATAGCACTTTTTAAAGGGCAAGTTTTAGACCAATTATACAAGAACCATTACTGCAACTGTGGATTAATCCCTAGGTCACACTTTTAGAAATCAGTAGTCGAGCTATATACAAAAACCATGCACCATGCAGCTTGATTTAGGGTGTGTCAGGGTGTCTTTGCTATCGTAACGTCTGGAAAAGTACAACAATGCGTGGCTTGAAACAAGCAAAAGGCATGTACTAATTTGCTTATCTATTCATGGGTGTGTTTTGGGTGTATCGTGAAATAAACCAATTATTGTATTCCCTTCAAGAGCCAGGTGAGCTCTGAATTTGGCAGATTGCTATTTTAATGGTGCAGCAACCTAGGCATTTTCAACGCTTCTCAGCAGAGGAAATAGACCTGCTTGTTCATGTTCATTTCTACCAATGTAGATATATTCACAAGCACCATTGCTATTTAAACGATGCAGGTGGAAGGCATGAAAATTGCAGATCTAAAAATGTATTTTATATCTTTATAAATACGGATTAATCTACAGTCAGAGCAGATACAGAATCCCTAGTACCAAAATCTGTTGTACACATATTACTGTGTTTCCGGATTTCAGTAAAACACAAGTTCTTATTCTTCTTCTATTGTTTAATTGGTTAAAATAGCCTGACTTTTGGTCAGATCAAATTGTGGTCTTTGGGTCTGGACCATGGTTCCCAGCATCTTTTAGACCTGTTATGTTGGTTTGGACCAAACTGAATAGTCTGGAGGTCTGAACTAAACAAGGTATTCATGAAATCACCTTAAACTGCAGTGTGAAACAAAGGGCGCTATTATAGTGATCTATAGTGCATCGGTTAATTAAGCATTGCACACGTGTTGGTGTGTCTTTGATATCGTGAGGACATAAAAAAAAATGGCTCGTGCAGCTCAAAATGTTAAAAGCTGGATTTGTGCATGTGCTGAGGGTGCACAGTGTGCACACAGCGCTCCTGCATGGCTAAGATAGGATTGGGCGACTGACTGTTGATTGTTGTCAGGGTTTTAATCAGTCAGTGGCGCACCTGTATTTTTCCGCTGCCAAGAGAGAAACATACCAGAAATGTACTTGAACACACCTCACTTCCAGAACACCATGCCCATCAGCGTAGATTTATTCTTAAACTCTGATGCTATTTTAATGGTGCAAGTGCAAGGCGTGAAAATAGACTGTCGAGGGGGTGTAAGATAGCAACAAGCAAGATCGTGACGCACCTTGTGCAGGGTGTACGATATGGCCTTAAAATGAATTTGTGTAAAAGAAAATGTATACAGTGTAGCAAAAAAACATCGGTTCAGACTTTAAGATATTTTATCTTAATATTTATAATATTTAAGATATTATAAGATAATTTAAGATATTAAACACCATTAAAACTCCACTTGCAGCTTCTGACTTTCTGGAATTCCTCAAATCCTTAAGAATAGCTTGAGTTTGCATTCATTAGCATGTAATCACTGAATAATAACCTCTACGACGTGCTAATAATCATCTTAAAAATATGAGTTGAGGTTAAATATTACCTAATGAAATTCACATTATTCTATGAATGGTCATTGCATGCTTTATTCAAACTGTTTGCCAAAGAAAGGCAGAATTAGCATGTTTGAGAGCTCAGTGTTTTCCAGTTGCTGGGTTTGTGCACAGCGCTCCTGTATGGCTAAGATGGGATTAGGCGACTGACTGTTGACTGTTGACTGTTGTCAGGGTTTTAATCGGTCAGTGGCGCACCTGTATTTTTCATCACTAAAAGAAATACGCCAGAAATTTACCTGAACACACCTCACTTCCAGCGGACCACCAAACCCATCAGCGTAGATTTATTCCTAAACTCTGATGCTGTTTTAATGTTGTGGGTGCAAGGCGTGAAAATAGACTATTGGCGAGGTATAAGGTAGCAATGAGCAAGATCGTGACGCGCCTTGTGCAGGGTGTACGATATGGCCTTAAAATGAATTTGTGTAAAAGAAAATGTATGCAGTGTAGCAAAAAAACATCGGTTCAGACAGAATTTAAGATATTAAACACCATTAAAACTCCACTTGCAGCTTCTGACTTTCTGGAATTCCTCAAATCCTTAAGAATAGCTTGAGTTTGCATTCATTAGCATGTAATCACTGAATAATAACCTCTACAACGTGCTAATAATCATCTTAAAAATATTGTTGAAGAGTTGAAGAGGTTAAATATTACCTTATGAAATTCACATGATTCTATGAATAGTCATCGCAGGCTTTATTCACCCTGGTTGCCAAACAAAGGCAGAATTAGCATGTTTGAGAGCTCAGTGTTTTGCAGTTCTGTTGCACTCTTTGCTCCGAGGGTCTTCGAGCTTCAGCACGAGAGAGACCCTCACTTACTGCCAAGTTTGAGAATGGAGTAGCCCACAACTTATCGATCTATCCGCCCACTCATCCTGACACCGCATTTATGTTCAGCGCACTCGCAAAGTGGTCAGAATGTGTTTTTTTTAATCTAACCCTTTGAAGTGCACGGATACTATTACTGTATAAAAATAACTACACAACATAACGATTAATCACAGTAGATACATGAAGCCTTACATTAACACTCTACTATTAGAGCTGCTTGGGGTTAAAATCAACAAGTGGTGTTAAAGCTAAAAACATCATTCTAATTATTTACTCTAGCTTTTAAATTGATTGCAGAGAGTAAGATGTAGACAGCACAAGCCTTATGTTCACCATATCCAGAAGCTCCGCCCACTTCTCTACTACAATACAGAGTTACTATATTCACTAATACCACTTACAGCTTTACTACTGTACACAACACAAGCCTTATGTTCACCATGACCAGAAGAAGCTCCGCCCACTTCTCTACTACAATACAGAGTTACTATATTCACTAATACCACTTACAACTTTACTACTGTACACAACACAAGCCTTATTATGTTCACCATGACCAGAAGCTCTGTATGTTCTGGACCAAAGACCAAAGTGGTCTGGAAGGGAGGTGTGTTCTGGTAAATTTTTGGTGTGTTTCTGTCTTGGTGGCGGGAAACACAGAAGCTCCACTGACTGATTAAAACCCTGACAACAGTCAACAGTCAGCCGGCCAATCCTATCTTAGCCATGCAGGAGCTTCAAGCACAAATCTAGCTTTTAACTCAAAAATAAACAGAATAAAAAATAAAATAACATTACTCTTCTTTTAAATGAGCTGCTGGTGTATCTTCCCAGTGCAAACGATCTGCTGAGACAAGTAAAAGTGCTGCGCTGTTAAAATACGAACATGCCAAAGTCAGAGCTCACCTGCTTCTTAAAGGGAATGACAACAGGATTAATTAAGACAATTAGTACATGCATTTTGTGTGTTTTGAGCCGCGCAAGGTGTATTTTTTGTGCCCTCACAATACCAAAGAAACACCAACACACCCTAAATCTAGCTGCATGATGCACAATTGACCGGTGCACTTTAGGTCACTACTATAGAGCCCAAAAAGGGATAAAAGCTGCTTTACTGTCCCATTTTCTTGGGAATGTGTTAATGCCTGAAATGCATGGATGCAGGAATGGATGTACAGTATATTAACAACTGGTTAAATATTACAGGGGTTGGATAATGAAACTGAAGCACCTGGTTTTAGAGCACAATAATGTATTGTGGTAACGGACAGTTCTGGTGGAAACAGGAGAGTTGAGGTGAACATTGAATTCTCCGTGATTTAATCAGCCGTGGTTTTATGTTTTTTGGATACAATCCGGGTTAGCACCCGAACATCAATTTCAGACAGCTTCCTCTTTTAGCGTCCACAGTTAATCCTATTGGATGTGGTTGGTTCTTCTTGGTGGTATGCTGACATTACCCTGGATACCGTGGCTCTTGATGCATCACAAAGACTTGCTGTCTTGGTCACAGATGCGCCAGCAAGATGTGCACCAACAATTTGTCCTCTTTTGAACTCTGGTATGTCTCCCATAATGTTGTGTGCATTGCAATATTTAGAGCAGAACCGTGCTCTTACTCTGCTAATTGAACCTTCACACTCTGCTCTTACTGGTGCAATGTGCAATTAATGAAGATTGAACACCAGGCTGCTCTAATTTAGCCATGAAACCTCCCACACTAAAATGATGACAGGTGTTTCAGTTTCATTGTCCAACCCCTGTACTTTGCGTTCATACTGTCTAAAATGAAATAAATGTCAAAGGAAATGAAAGAAACTCTACATTTCCTGGAAGGTTACCTGAGGAGCTCTTGTCCTTCTGTGGTGCCACGTAGCCGTCCTCGTCGGTGCCCGTCTTCTGCGTTATCTGTGCCAGGAAGACAGTAGGGTCCGCACTGTAGCGCTGGCCGCTGCTGTCCTCCGCCAGGCCAAAGTTGGGCTGTTTCTTCAGGCTTCCATTACAGTGCTTCTCCTCCTGGGAGTCCAGAGGCAGGCGCTGGGTCCCCGCGGGGACGGGTGGGCCGCCAGTGGAGGCAGCAGCCCCTGCTATCTCCTCAGCTGGAATACCTCCATCACGGTAGCCGCACTGATTCTGTTAAGGAGAGGCGGGAGAGGGAGGAGGAGGAGGTGTTATAGTGCTATAATACCTCCTGCTATCAGTTTTATGAACAGAGTATACGACGGCATATGCAGTAAAACCACAGAGGGAACGGAAAGGGACAGCGAGGTCACTCTGCCTGTGCAGAACGGCGTATCACTGGTATTACCTCCTCACCCTGCGAGATCTTCCATCAGAACACTTTATAAACGCTGGGGGATTCAGAAAACAGTCACGTATACCATCCTGCACAGTTATAAGTGGATTAAAACCACTGATGTAGTGCAGTGTTTCAACAAAATTGGGTTTACGCTTGTAATTTTAGGCTTAATTCCCTTTTTTACTTAAATTCTTAGTCTTAGGTTTTTTATTGATATTTATGTTGCTTTATGCAAAAAGTAAAATACAATGTTCTAATTTCCTGGATACTCTATAAATGGGAGAATCCCGAGAGTCACAGGAGAGATGGGATGTGTAGATCTATTTAAATGAACCTAAACTTCTGTAGGATGAGTACATGTGTAGACTACACAGTCATATCAGAATATTATGACTATAATTGGTGTGGAATAAACCTGTGAGTTGCAGAAAAGGTGGATCAAAATGGATTTTAAGTGAGCACAAATATAGACCAGGGTTTTCAGTTTTCAGTGAAGTTTCTCCAGCACTAAGGCTTGGTGCAGCAGCAGCGGTATTAGCATTAGCCGCTAACCGCGGTGCTAGTTCTTTCCCCGTTCTGAGGCAAGTATATTGAACTGTAGTCAGTGTGATTACTGTGCTTAAATAAGCTACGTGGGAAGAACTTTCCTGCGTTACCAGAACACAGAGTTTCTCAGTCTAGCACAGTGTTCTCAAGTCTCACGCTTTGAGCGTGTGACACACGCCACACATGGTATTTCTCACGCTTGCCAATCCATCGGCTGTATATTATAATGTACTCTCGTTGAGCCAATCAGAATATAGATCGCTCTGTTGTTAGGCAGACCTAGTCAAAGAGGGTGGGGTTTCAGCCAGAGTGTCAGGTGCGAAGAACTGTCCGATTCGAAAGAAGAAAGAACTGAAGAAGAACAGCGCGCACCCACAAACACAACCCAACCCCCCCCCCCCCATCTCACTCCCACCAAACTTTAAAACTTGAGAGCCTTGGTCTAGCAATATCAAGTGGGATTTACTAGCGCTAACCGCGTCTGGCTAGTGCTGCTAACAAGGCCTGGCTAAGCGCTTGCTAACTGCCGGTAGTGCTCACCCTTGGACAAAATATTGGAAATCTAAGCTTACTGTAAATAAATGGACACACTTTACTCACCCAAATAAACTTAGGGCGTGTACTCACTTTGGTTGCCAGTGGTATAGGCATTAATGGCGTTATTAGCCGATAGATCTTTCAAGGATCAACCAATCAGGATGCTCTATCACTCACTTCCTATATTTTACTCACTACTTCCAAGAAACTGTTTCCTGGATATTCTATAAGTGGGAGAATCCCGAGAGTCACAGGAGAGAGGGGATGTCAACTCGAAGAACCCTATGTAGCATGTTCATTTCTATATAAATTTCTATAAAAAAGTATATAGTCCTCACCCGATTGGAGTCCAGGTGAGGTCTGGACGGATAGGACGTAGCCGAAGCATTGAAGCTCTGAGGCACCAGGTACTCATCAGCGTCCATCAGGTCCCCCAGGTCGTCCTCCTCCAGAAGACTCTGGAAGAATTTGCTGTGGTTTGGACTGGGCAGCTTCATGCAGTCGTCCCCCTGAGACAAACACAGCCCAATTACTCTCTACCTGCGCACTGTGTGAGGACTACAGAGTGCAGGACTCTTCGTTCATTATGCAGGAAGATAACAACGAGGACATTTATCTTGTCCCGTGCTCCTCTCTCACCTGGATGACGAGGTACCGCTGAGGGTCTCTGGCCATCCTGCAGAACTCTGCAGCCAGCTCTTTAAACCTGGGCCTGCTGTCAGCATCGATCATCCAGCCTTGAGAGGGACGACATGCATGAATTACTTAATGAAGAAGAGCCTTTTAAAAACACAAGAGTTTAAAAGTATGGAAACACCTTTTTTTTTTTTACAAATGAGTAATCAAATAAACAGTAGCATCCAGAAGGTGTCAATCTACAGAAATAAAACTTGCCAGAATGTCATAAGGCTCAATCTTACACCATATGAAGATGTGTGTCACAATGCTCATTGCTATCTTATACCCCACCAACATACTATTTTCATCCCTCCTGCCTGCTGATGGGTGTGGTGATCTAGTAATGAGGCGTATTCAGGTCATTTTTTGGCATATTGCTATCTTAGCAACAGAAAACACTTTCATTGCATCTTTTGAGCCGCACAATACATATACTTTTCCTGACGTTACGATAGCAAAGTATCAACACTCCTATACCCCTACCGCACAATCTGCAGCAACTGTGTACAGAGAATATTGGAGATATTATGGGATGCTGGGACATCCTACGTTTGTATGTGTAGCTCAATAAACATGACCAATATTTTCCCACATCAGTATCTGGTAACTTGGTAACCTTTATCTTTTCCCAGATAGCATTGCAGTCTAACACTTCCTTCTGAGTGCAACCATTTAATTGACAATAAAGTTTTAATGGAAGTCAATTAAAAAAAAGCTTATTTCAGGTAATTTTGAAGTATTTCTATTGGTCCATTCATCAAGAAATTTTGACTCAGTGTAGGGGACGGTTTGTCTGTTCAAATTATGTAGTAAACTAAAAATCAACAAAAATGGAAATACTTCTTTTTCATTGGACAGCGACGATATACAATGATCTAATGATACAATCCCAGTCCCGTACAGCTCATTTTTCTTTCAACTGGAAAACAGAGAGTTTGTAAAGATGAAATTAACTGATATTGAGCTCTTTTGGCTCTTTTGTGTACAGTACCAGTCAAAAGTTTCGACACGCCTTATCATTTAGTGTTTTTATGCTTTATTTCTCTATTTAATGTAGTTTCTACTTTGTAGAATGAAAACTAATGTAAATTTAAGGTTCACATATGGAATCACATAGTAAACAGTAAAAAAGTGTTATTCCTCCACATTAATCCCCTGATCTAAACCTGATGAACTGAGATGGTGATTTGAGGTGATTTAATTGGGATGAGCTGGAGCTTCACAGCAAAGTGAAGGAAAAGCAGCAACTATTGTTCAGCACCTCCAGAAACTCCTTCATTCAAGACGCAGAGAAAACTATTCCAGGTGACGGTACTGCATGTCCCTCTAAAGTTCTGCTAAAAAGTACTGTTTAAAAAAACTTATTTTGCCTTAACTTTTCAAGTATTCTGCAAATCCAAAATCAGCAGGAGACAAATATCACAAAAAATATTAAATTTCCCATCCAGAGCTAGCAGCTACATGCTAACAGATCAGTTCCAAATGTTTAGCAGACACCCAGGGTCAGTGCTCGACCCGAATTACAGAACTAGTGACAGCGCCACTGTGCCAATCATTCAGTGGCTGGCAGGCATTCACTTCCTGCCACCTCGCACTGTTGTGATCTTCATTTCCCCACAATTAATTTCCCCTCAGAGCTCACACTCCAACACGTTATCTAAATGAGCAGCAATTACTCCAGCAATCAGACCCAATTTCATCTCTATCAATATTTCTTCCTCCGTGTTCTGTATGTTTATTACTGCTACAGCAATGCGAATCACCAACAACAGCTCGCAGACGCAGTGTAATTAGAATTAATGCCTCTAATCTTCATCTCTTTTTATGTGCTTTTTAACTGGCCTGCGTTTAATTCCGCCTCAGAGCGTGTGCAGATCACCCGTATGCTAATTCCCCTTTATACCGCCTACAAAGAAGCCGTGCAGGAAATCGGAAAACTGAGCAGCGGATCTGGCTGGGAAACAGCCTGGAAACAAGGCTGGATAAGCCAGGAAACAGTCTGGAAACAAGACTGGAAACAGCCGGGAAACAGACTAAAAACATCCTGGAAACAGTCTGGAAACAGCTTGAAACCGTCTAGAAACTGTCTAAAAATTGTCTGAACACAGCCTGAAAACAGCCAGGAAACAGAATGAACACAGTCTGGAAACAGCCTGAACAAAGCCTGGAAACAGACTGAACATAGCCTGGAAACAGCCAGGAAACAGAATGAACATAGCCGGGAAACAGCCTGAAAAGAGTCTGGAAACAACCTGAAAACAGCCTGAACATAGCCAGGAAACAGCCTGAACACAGGCTGGAAACAGTCTGGACACAGCCTGGAAACAGCTGGGAAAAAGCCTGGAAACAGCTGGGAAACCATAGCCTGGAAAAGGTCTGGAAACAGCCTGGAAACAGCCTGAACACAGTCTGTAAATAGTCTGGAAAACAATCTGTGAACAGTCTGGAAACAGTTTGAAAACAGTCTGGAAACATCAGAGAAACAGTTTGGAAACATGCTGAAAACAGTCTAGAAACTGTCTGAAAACTGTCTGAACATAGTCTGGAAAAAGTCTGAAAACAGCCTAAACACAGGCTGGAAACAGCCTGAACATAGCCTGGAAACAGCCAGGAAACAGAATGAACATAGCCGGGAAACAGCCTGAAAAGAGTCTGGAAACAACCTGAAAACAGCCTGAACATAGCCAGGAAACAGTCTGGAAACAATCTAGAAATAGGCTGGAAAAAGCCTGAAAAGAGCCTGGAACAACCTGAACACAGTCTGTAAATAGTCTGGAAACAGCATGGAAACAGCCTGAACACAGTCTGTAAATAGTCTGTAAACAATCTGTGAACAATCTGGAAACATCAGAGAAACAGTTTGGAAAGTGTTTGGAAACAGTCTGAAAACAGTCTGGAAACAGCTGGAAAACAACAGGAAACAGTCTATAAACAGCCTGGAAACAGCCAGGAAATGGTCTGGAAATTCTGGCACACTCACATTTGACCATGACCATGTAGACGTCGATGGTGCAGATGGGGGGCTGAGGCAGACGTTCTCCTTTCTCCAGGATGTCCGGGATCTCACGAGTAGGAATTCCATCATATGGCTTCCCTCCAAACGTCATCAGCTCCCAGATGGTCACTCCTGAAAAATGTGAAGGAATAAATGTAAATAAACAACAGTAAAGCTTTCTAGGAATTTTATGTCTATAAGATACATATATTATATATTAATAATATACATATTTTTCATACATACATACAATAATATACATATATTAAAATACATATATTATTTTCCATTGAAAGGATCACTTTAATTATTTAGATCTCTTAGATTTCAGTAGCATTGGATGAATATTTAGTTTTTTAATATTTATGTTAGCTAAAGATCAATTAAACCTTTCAGAAATAAATATTTATACTATTATTATTTTAATACTATTCTATAACTCAAGAACGCATCCTTGAATAAATCTGAGTTTATAAAAAACCCAGTTCTGGTGTTGATTAATTAATTTTGATGATTTTACTTCATTAGGAATGCTGTAAATGATAACTTTTACATTTTAAATGTTTTGCAAGTAGCATTGACTTGACAGACTATAAAGTCATGTATAACGGCAACTTGATTTAAATACAATTTCCCGCTGCTGAGGCAGCATTGCCGAGTAGCATCACAGCGCTAACGCTCGGAGGAAAGAGCAGCGACTCGGTTCTGATACATCAGCTCACAGATGCAGCCTTGTGCTGATCCACATCACCCTAGGAGTGATGAGGGGAAAGAAGAGTGCCAGCTACTGTACCCACCCAGAGAGAGCAGGGGCAACTCGGGGCTCCAGCAGCTGATGGCAAGCTGCATGACCGGAATTCAAACTAGGGATCTCCCGATCATGATTTAGGAAGTCTTAATCTGGAACAATCATCAATAAACCAGCAGAAATTACTTACCGTAGCTCCAGACGTCACTTTGGTGGGTGAACTTTCGGTAATGAATGCACTCCAGTGCCATCCACTTAATGGGCATCTGCATAAGAGACGCAGGATGGGAAGACTTTAATAGGATTTAAACTATTAGGAGACATTTTAACTATTAAATATAATTCTTTTTAATTGAACTGAGCTGCTGATTAAGTGCAGTTTAATCTAATTTATATATTACTGCTAGTTACTGCTATGAACAAACGCTGCCTCTGCTGCTCCATGCTGTTTACACACTAAGAGTACTGTGTTTAAAAGTACAGCGTCACATTTTTTAAAGCAGCTTCACATTGCACAGATATACAGATATATATATACACTAAAACACAGAATCTTTTCACTATATTTGCTTTCTTACTTGCTCTGACCAATCAAAAGAGACTCTGATGTGCTCTCTTGGTTTATTGGTGCGTTTGCATTTTGGTGCGTTTAGGTTTTTATGCCTGTGTGAAACCAAACCAAACAGAGGGAGAAACTCTCCAAATAAACTCAAATAAACTTTTCAACTGATCCGAACCTTAGAAACTTTCACAACTACAGGTGTAAAAACACTCTTTTATACTCAGATAATTAAATTCTAATTCAGAAATCCTTACAACCAAGCTGAGATTGAGTTTATAATAAAGTAAAAAAAAAAAAAAAATCCTCTAAACAATTTACTATGCATTCTTTATTCCAGAGCCCCACGTTACGGCTTTATCTCCGCTCAAACAAACAAGTATTCACTAGTATTTTTTTTTTAGATAATACTAATACTAATATATATATATATATATATATATATATATATATATATATATATATATATATATATATATATATATATATATATATACAGCTCTGGAAAAAATGAAGAGATCACTTCAGTTTCTGAATCAGTTTCTCTGATTTTGCTATTTATAGGTTTATGTTTGAGTAAAATTAACATTGTTGTTTTATTCTATAAACTACAGACAACATTCCTCCCAAATTCCACATAAAAATATTGTCATTTAGAGCATTTTTTTGAAATTTATCAGAAAATGAGAAATGGTCAAATTAACAAAAAATAGATTCATAGAATATAGACCTTAAATAATGCAAAGAAAACAAGTTCATATTTATAAAGTTTTAAGAGTTCAGAAATCAATATTTAGTGGAATAACCCTGGTAGTGTTTAATCACAGTTTTCATGCATCTTGGCATCATGTTCTCCTCCACCAGTCTTACACACTGCTTTTGAATAACTTTCAAGCAGTTCTGCTTGGTTTGATGGCTTGTGATCATCCATCTTTCTCTTCTTTTTCCACATTCCATTTTTAAGTGGTCCCTCATTATTTTCCAGAGCTGTATAAATTGCATTTTACATTTCTTACATTCATTATTTTATATATATATATAAAAAAAAAAAAAAAAAATATATATATATATATATATATATATATATATATATATATATATATATATATATATATATATATATATTTTTTTTTTTTTTAATTTATGTTTTTCGATTGACAACACTACTAAAAACACACTAAAACTTTACAAAGCTCTATAAAAAGAGTGAAATATGCAAGGGTATTGGGACAAAAAATTGTAAAATGAGAAATGTACCATCTTTTTCAAAAATACAGATTATATTATTAGTGTATAGTTTGATAAGCAAACAAAAAGTGCTTTTTTCTTTGTTTTCTGACCTTGCCTCCATCGGCGTTGTACTCCTTCTCGTCGGCGTCCAGCAGGCGAGCCAGGCCGAAGTCGGTGATCTTGATGTGGTTGGGAGATCTGACCAAAACATTGCGAGCGGCCAAATCCCTGTGGACCAGCCGTCTCTCCTCCAAGTACATCATCCCCTGCAGGAGAGAAGCAAGAATAATTAACCCAAATACGCTTCTGTGATTATATCATCCTGATCACGGCCGCCGTCACCCTGTTCTTTATTACCGCACTTTACCCGCCTTCGTACGGGTGTAAACCTCCTCAAACACTGTTATTATTCCGTCATTTTAATTGTATATTCCTCACAAACAAGCGCGGAAGAGTCTGGAAGGGTGGCCATTATTTCTGCCTCTGCTCTGCAGGGAATAAGAGGAGCTCTCCTCACCCACTTCCAGCTCTTTTCCCGCAGCTCGTGGTGGTATAGGTACAGGTGCGGCTTTGAGGGAGTGCATCGGGGTTCTATATTAGGGCCCGTCAGATCCGATTCGCTCCCGGCGGACCCGCTGCAAATCTGTGCGACACCTAATCAGAATGTGATGACATCTCCCGGTACCTCGCTGTCCTGCTCACTGCCGTTTAACCCCTGCAGGACTGGACGGGTCCTGAACTGTGATATACACGATTAAACTGAAACACCTGTCATCATTTTAGTGTGGGAGGTTTCACGGCTAAATTGGAGCAGCCTGGTGGTCAATCTTCATTAATTGCACATTATTGCACCAGTAAGAGCAGTAAGAGTGTGAAGGTTCAATTAGCAGGGTAAGAGCACAGTTTTACTCAAAATATTGCAATGCACACAACATTATGGGAGACATACCAGAGTTCAAAAGAGGACAAATTGTTGGTGCACGTCTTGCTGCAAGTCTTTGTGATGTATCAAGAGCCACGGTATCCAGGGTAATGTCAGCATACCACCAAGAAGGACCAACCACATCCAACAGGATTAACTGTGGACGCTGTAAGAGGAAGCTGTCTGAAAGGGATGTTCGGGTGCTAACCCGGATTGTATCCAAAAAACATAAAACCACGGCTGATCAAATCACGGCAGAATTCAATGTACACCTCAACTCTCCTGTTTCCACCAGAACTGTCCGTCACCACAATAAATTATTGTGCTCTAAAACCAGGTGTTTCAGTTTCATTGTTCAAACCCTGTATATTGAGTAATAGAAGTTTAAGGTAAAAGAAAACATTTTTAGACATGACCTAAAGGAGGACAAAGGGAAATAATGGAATAATTTAGGAAAGGAGGAGAAGAAGGAAATTATGTTAGAAGTAGTTAGAGTCTAATTGTTAGAGGTGTTAGGAGAGTAAGTGCTCTTTGAAGAGCTCAGTCTTCAGGAGTTTATTAAAGGTAGTGATGCTCCTGATCTGGTAGTGGAAGGAAATTTGTTTCACCATTGCATGCAAAAAAAAAAAAAAAAGTTCTTATTCATAAAGTTTTAAGAGTTCAGAAATAATCAATATTTGGTGGAATAAGCCTCGTTGGTTTTTAATCACAGTTTTCATGCATCTTGGCATTATGGTCTCCTCCACCAGTCTTACACACTGCTTTTGGATAACTTTTTGGCATTTAGCTTGGTTTGAAGGCTTGTAATCATCCATCTTACTCTTGATTATATTCCAAATGTTTTCCATTTGGTAAAAATCAAAGAAAGTCATCATTTTTAAAAGGTGGTTTCTTATTTTTTTTCCCCAGAGCTGTATATGTTGAGACACAGGGTAAAGGTTAACTGCCTTACTTTATGACTCAACAGCTTAGCAGAGCTGGGTATTGAACCCAACAACCCGCAACCTTTGTGAACTCCCAAAAATACTAAAATTTACAGCACTTTGACAGAACTGAGACATAAAGAAAAGGTTAAGTCATTTGCTTGCATTTATTGCATATTTGAGTTGGCTATTAATCCCACAATCCTGTGATCAATAACCCAATAACCCTACGCTCTAACCAGTGAGTCATCAGTGCACTACCGTGGATGCTGTCGTGATGGAAAAAAAAGGCTTGTGAGGAAAAGAGCATTCAGACATTTATTTGCTTGTTGATTAATTTATTTATTATCTCCTTGGTGGAGCTCCACTGTTACCAGTGTTGGAAGTGCGTCTTTGTCAATTTTCAAGACAATTAAATACCATGAAAATTGACGCCCTGCCAAGACATTAACGCTCATTATTTACATCAATGAACTAAGTTGGAAATGGAGGTCTGCTGAGAGCGGAGCGGTAGCACACGGGAGCCGAGCACATCTCATTTACTGCTCAATCACTGAGTCATTTAAACCGAGAGCGGAGGAAATTAATAAATAACGCGAATACATAAAAAAAAAAAACATCGGAAACTTCGGCTGCGGATCTGCGGGTGACAAAATACAGTACAGGCCAAAAGTTTGGACACTCCTTCTCTTTTTCAATGTGTTTCTTTATTTTCATGACTATTTACATTGTAGATTCTCACTGAAGGCATCAAAACTATGAATGAACACATGTGGAGTTTTATGTACTTAATAAAAAATGAGCTGAACCTCCACAGTCACCGGACCTGAACCCAATCCAGATGGTTTGGGGTGAGCTGGAGCACAGAGTGAAGAAGATAAAGAGCCAACAAGTGCTAATAAACACCTCTGGGAACTCCTTCCTTCCTTCAAGACTGTTGGAAAACTTTTCATTAATGTCAGGTGGCCACCTCTTGAAGAAGCTCATTGAGAGAATTATGCCAAGAGTGTGTAAAGCAGTAATCAGAGCAAAGGGTGGATATTTTGAAGAAACTAGAATATAAAACATTTATATTCATAAAACGTTTTTTTCAGTTATTTCACCTTTTTTTGTTAAGTACATAAAACTCCACATGTGTTCATTCATAGTTTTGATGCTTCAGTGAGAATCTACTCAATGTAAAAAGTCATGAAAATAAAGAAAACGCATTGAAAAAGAAAAGAGAAGGTGTGTCCAAACTTTTGTCCTGTACTGTATCTCTGAGAGCGTTGCTGACTGGGATGTACGACGAGGAACAGCAAGCGTTCAACTACTCCAAACAACGACTTTCCATTAAACTCGGACACGAGGCGTCGTCCTCAGCTCCCTGGGAAAAATACGCTCCTTCCCGCCTCGCCCTCGAAAAAAAAAGAGCCGCCGTAAAACGCCTCGTCCTGCAGTCGTTAGAATTTATGTGAGCGCGGCTGCGCGCCGCACAAAAGCTGAGTCAAGCAGAGTGCGTTAAAGTATATTCGGCACTAAACCTCTCCACAGCTACAGATGAATGTGTGCATTAATCGATGGAACAAGCATCTCGCCGGGAGAGAACGCAATGGATTCATCTATCATCCCTCCGCCACCTTTACAGCTTTTTACAGTCACAATACAGCCCCGCAGATACACAAACGCCAGCATTTCAGCTCGTTTTTATAGAACGTCAGGGCGTGAGAGCGTGAGATCATGCATATGTATGAGGGATGAGCGTGTAGAAACGTTTTGAGGTAGAGCACAAAAAAAACAATAATTGAAACATTGAGTACAGTCAGATTTACTTCTTCAGTTTTACAAGATCTTCCAGAGAATTGCTGTTCAGTCTCTATTGGACTGTTAACGTACCAATATTGGACCATGTTTGAGACATTTGAGACATTACTGCTGCTTGGTTTTGGACTTCTACTGAACATCTACTGGACCTCTATTGAACAGCTAGAGGACCACTGTTGGACCGTTATTCCACAATTACAGAACTGTTATTGGACCACTATTGAATGTTTATTGGACCACTTTTGGACCTCTATAGGACGATTTTAGGCATATTGGAGCTCTATCAGACCGCTTTTGGACCACTACTAGGCTGTTAAAGTACCACTATTGGACCATGTTGGAACCACTATGGAACTGCAGTTACCACTATGAAACCTCCATTGGACTACTTATAAACCTTGGTTGGGCTTCTACTGGACTACTATTGGTGCTTTATTGGGCAACTATGAACCTGCTGGACTGAACTGAACTGCTTTTGGAACAACCTTTCCGAACTTTTGGAACAACCTCTGTTGAATTTCTAATAGACGATTATTGGATGGCTTTTGGACCTCCCTCTACTGGACTTCTAGTGGGCTGCTACTTTGGTTCACTATCTATTGGTTGAGCATCTGTTGGACGTATACTGAACCATAACTGGACCTATACTGGGCAGCAAATGTGAATATAATGGGACTGCTATAGAACCATTGTCAAACTTATATTTTGAGCCGTATATTGGACCACTGTTGGAGCTCTACTAGACTGATATACAGCTGCTATTGGACTTCTTTTAAGCTGTTGTCAGGCCAAAATTATACTCTATATGTTTACAGTATAAAGTATTTATCTGAATATGTTTCAATTTCCATCTTTAAATAAGGTCTTTAGAAGATATTTTAGGAGTTGGGTTTGAAGCTTCTTATGGCTAAGCTAATACAAACCATTGTATTGAATGCATGTGAATTTGAGACTTTTGGATCGACTACAGAGTTAAATATGAAAATACCTCACCACCATATGTATTTTGCACCTTGCATATAAACATTGATTCCCATAGACTGTTTAGATAATTACACCAATTGCACAAATGGATTTCTGGCTATTGCTGCCAGCCTGAAAACACAGGCATCTCAAATATTAGCCACAACATTGCATCAGGAGACCAGCCAGAATAATTACAATAGCACATCGGCTCTACTGACAACAGAACTCGAAGAAATTACTTCTGGCCAATAGGAGAGCGATCAGTAGTGATGTTGTGATAAAGACATGCACCAGATATCCGATCTGGACAAATGTCAAATGTCAGAATTAATCGTAACAAAGAGAGCATGATAATAAATCTAATCAATGGGTGACAAGAGCATCCACTGTGAAAAGGACAACTCCACCCACTTCTCTACTACAGACTACAGAGTTACTATATTCACTAATACCACTTACAACTTTACTACTGTACACAACACAAGCCTTATTATGTTCACCATGACCAGAAGAAGCTCCGCCCACTTCTCTACTACAATACAGTTACTATATTCACTAATACCACTTACAACTTTACTACTGTACACAATACAAGCCTTATTATTATGAAGCTCCGCCCACTTCTCTACTACAATACAGAGTTACTATATTCACTAATACCACTTACTTTACCATGACCAGAAGAAGCTCCTCCCACTTCTCTACTGGACTTTACTGGAGGAATCTGGGATAGTGGACCATTGTGCTCAGTTGGATTAGTGTAGTAAGTATCTGGCATTTATTTGGAAGAAATGGAATGTCTTTTAAATGTTGTGAAAAGGAAGGTGTAGCAGGTCAGAAATGCAGGAATGGATATATAGTATATTAATAAATTGAATGAAATGGAGCTGAGCAGATAAAACATGAAATATCTTGGGTTTATACTGTCTGCAATCAAAAAAGTAAAAAAAATGTAACTTTAAAACCAGTTTTTAGTTTCAGACATAATTCAGATAATCAAGTTAATTTACATGAGAGATTAATCCTTTAAGGCTACTCTACAGCATAATAGGTGCATCAGATGGTTAATTTAAGCAATATCATAAAATATCAGATCCATGAAGTCCACTTCAGTTTCTGAATCAGTTTCTCTAATTTTGTTATTTATAGGTTTATGTTTGAGTAAAATGAACATTTGTGTTTTATTCTATAAACTACAGACAACATTTCTCCCAAATTCCAAATAAAAATATTGTGATTTAGAGCATTTATTTGCAGAAAATGAGAAATGGCTGAAATATCAAAAAAGAAGCAGAGCTTTCAGACCTCAAATAATGTAAAGAAAACAAGTTCATATTCATAAAGTTTTAAGAGTTCAGAAATCAATATTTGGTGGAATAACCCTGGTTGGTTTTTAATCACAGTTTTTTTTATACATCTTGGCATCATGTTCTCCTCCACCAGTCTTACACACTGCTTTTGGATAACTTTATGCATTTACACTCCTGGTGCAAAACTTAAGTAGCAGTTCAGTTTGGTTTGATGGCTTGTGATCATCCATCTTCCTCTTGATTATATTCCAGAGATTTTCCATTTGGTAAAATCAAAGAAACTGATGTTTTGTTTTTTTGTTATGTATTATATACGCAATAATGTAAAAATCATTAGTGATAAAAGCTGTAACCCTAACTACTGTAACGTAAATTATTTCGCTCTTTAGGGCAAAACAAACCGTACTCATAGACGTCAAACCTACTGATGGACATCAAAGCCTCTTCAGGAGATCAATAGCCATGTTCAAGGCATATAAAAATATATATTTCTCAACGCTTCACGAGTAAAAAGAACCAAAAAATCGAGTGGTATTAATGCAGGTCCAGCGCTCGGTTTCAACACCAGCAGCCGTTGGCGATTGGAGGAGCCGAGCCAGCCAGCCAGCGGCGCTCGTCCGTGCGCTCCATTCCAGATGAGCCGCATGAAAGGCAGAGTAACCTGAATCAAAAGCCACTGAAACCAATTAGCATAGCAGGTCCTTTGCATGCTGGCCCAAGTGGCAGCTCCCAGAGCTGGCACAGGTCGCTTCCCAGATATGGGGGGGGTGGGGGGGCTGTGCCGGGTTAGCGCCTGGCTCTCCTGCATGCATTAATAGAGGTTAAGCCATCCTGGACGCTGGAACAAGGGAGCATCCCCCGGTGCCCTATTACACCATTACCTCGCCTCTGCCTGCAGAAATGACAGAGATTTCACACACAGAAAGGCGTGTGAGGCATGTGGTGATGCTCATTGCTATCTTACACCTCGCCAACAGTCTATTTACATGCCTTCCACCTGCCTCGACTAAATAGCAGCAGAGCTTCTGAATATATCTACACGGATGGGCGTGGTGGTTTGGAAATGAGATGTGTTCAGGTAAAACACAGGAGCTCCACTGACTGAACACAACGTAGACAGACTTCAACAGATAGACGTTTATTGCTATCTTGGCAATGCACATCCTCCTCCACTCGTTTCACATACAAAGCCACACAGCAGTGCACAAACCCAAAAACAAGCAGGTCAGTTTCCTCTGCTAAGAAGTGTTGGACATTTTACAGGGACTTTTACAGGGAATAATGAGCAAGTTACAGGCTGATTTATTTCACGTTACGCCCAAAATTAATCACAGTCAATGCCTTTTGCGTGTTTCGAGCCATGCAAGGTGTACTTTTCCCATTGTTACGATAGCAAAAACTCACTGACATCCTAAATCAAGCTGCACAATGCGCAGTTGATGGCTCACAAAAGTATTGATACCCCTTGATCTGTTCCATATTTTTGATCAGACCAAAGTAAAAGTAACACTACTCATCACCCTGAGCACAACATCCACACTGTAAAACATGGTGGTGGGAGCATCATGCTGAGGGCATGCTTTTTTCAGCAGGGACAGGTAAGCTAGTCAGAGTTGATGGGAGGATGGATGGATGGATGGATGGATGGATGGATGGATGGAGATAAATACAGGACAATCCTGGATAAAGAAAACCTGTTGGAGGCTGCAAAAGACTTGAGACCTTCCAGCAAGATGATGACCCTAAACATACAGCCAGAGCTACAGTGGAATGGTTTAGATCAGAGAATATTCATGTGTTAGAATGCCAGCAGTCAGACGTTCATTGCTATCTTGGCAACACACATCCTCCTCTGTTCTTTACACATACAAAGCCACACAGCAGTGCAAAACCCCAACTATTACATTAACAACAAACAGAATGAACAAACATAAACAAGCAGCTCAGTTTCCTCTGCTGAGAAGCATTTGTTGGACATGTTATAATAAATTGATGGCTCACCTGAAATAGGTTACAAAAAAAAGACTCAAGAACTCTCTTTTTGAACCGTGAATTGGTTGCAAATGTCAATGCATCTCTTTTCTGCATATAGGATCACTAAAGCTTTAGATAGATAGATAGATAGATAGATAGATAGATAGATAGATAGATAGATAGATAGATAGATAGATAGATAGATAGATAGATAGATAGATAGAAAGATAGATAGATAGATAGATAGATAGATAGATAGACCACCACACCCATCAGTGTAGATATATTCAGAAGCAGTGTTGCTATTTAAACGACGCAGACAGAAGACGTGAAAATAGGCAGTTGGTGAGGTGTAATATAGGGCCCTTAGAGGCAAAACACTCCTAACTCCACAAACTCTTTAACTAATTCAGACCAGAGGGAACAAACCTGCATGTAAAAACATCCTTACAACATGCCCAGGGGCTGGTTTCAGGGGAACAGCCGGTTCTGAATATCAGGTCCAGGGTCAGATTATAAAGGTACAGGCATGTAGAGGAAACACAGCACTGTGTAGAGCATGAGAATAAAGAATAACAAGAAAGAAGACAAAGCAGAGATTAATAGAGAGCTGAAAGGTCCCCTCATCAGGAATGTAGCTCACGCTCTAACAAGATCCACTCAAAGACGCCAACAGGGGCTTCCATTGTTGTCCTACACTTTATGCAGCACATGGTAACTCACTCCAGGCCACGGCCCAGAAGGCTGCCGGCTCCAGCGCTCAGACTCACTGTAGGAGGAAGTGAATTCCTGCTTTTCCTCCTCTGCATCACCACAGCGCCTGATTCACCACTAACACTGCCTGTTTCTAATAAAGTTGCCAGTAAATGGTGTTTCTAATAAAGTGACCTGTAAATGGTGTTTCTAATAAAGTGGCCAGTAAGTGGTGTTTCTAATAAAGTGGCCAGTAAGTGGTGTTTCTAATAAAGTGACCTGTAAATGGTGTTTCTAATAAAGTGACCTGTAAGTGGTGTTTCTAATAAAGTGACCTGTAAATGGTGTTTCTAATAAAGTGGCCAGTAAGTGGTGTTTCTAATAAAGTGGCCAGTAAGTGGTGTTTCTAATAAAGTGACCTGTAAATGGTGTTTCTAATAAAGTGGCCAGTAAGTGGTGTTTCTAATAAAGTGGCCAGTAAGTGGTGTTTCTAATAAAGTGACCTGTAAGTGGTGTTTCTAATAAAGTGACCTGTAAATGGTGTTTCTAATAAAGTGACCTGTAAATGGTGTTTCTAATAAAGTGGCCAGTAAGTGGTGTTTCTAATAAAGTGGCCAGTAAATGGTGTTTCTAATAAAGTGGCCAGTAAGTGGTGTTTCTAATAAAGTGGCCAGTAAGTGGAGTTTCTAATAAAGTGGCCGGTAAGTGGTGTTTCTAATAAAGTGGCCAGTAAGTGGTGTTTCTAATAAAGTGGCCAGTGAGTGGAATTATAAGGTAGTACAGTAGGTGTTTCTAATAAAGGGGCCAGTAAGTGGAAGTAAATCCTATTTACTATGTGTTTCTAATAAAGTGGCCAGTAAGTGGTGTTTCTAATAAAGTGGCCAGTGAGTGGTGTTTCTAATAAAGTGGCCAGCAAGTAAAAGCTGCAGTTTTGAAGGCTGTGTGTTGGTCAGTATGGACCAACAGCAGGACTAATGTAATATGTTTATATATGTTTATATTGCTCTGAATTGTTATGACAGTGTTTTACTGATGTCGGCACTTCCTTTAAGTTTATTCTGCTGGTCTGGAAAAGCCTGGCAGGAAAAGTCAGGAAAATGCCCCCATAATTCCGAGCGCACGTCTGAATAGTGCGGAAGTCATTAATAGTGTTTTGCTGGCTGCTAACATATGCCAGTCACAGGCGTGCATATGTTAATGAAGGAATAACCCCATGACCAATAAAGGCATATAAATGCAAATGAATGTAGGAACAGTAAGTCATACAACTGGAACAGTCGCACGAGGAAGTAGAGGAAAGTGCTGAATGGTCAACATGCAAAGCAGCTGTGAGCTGAGGCTGGAGCTCAGCAGTAGTGTTTCCTGGTTTTCAGGTGTTCAGTAGTGCGAAATCGCAGAATTCAATAATTAATAGTTAATTTAATGGCTGGATGCCATGTTCTTGCTGTGGTTTTACTTTAATTATAATCCACATCTGATTTTCCCTTTAAATTAATACAGATATGAAATTGTGCATCTTTTTGGATTGGGTATGGGCAAAGTTTGGGGGCAACTTTGTCACCTGGAAATATCCTACTGTCGCTCCCAGAGAACAATTTGGTCCTATAGATTTTAATACGCTCTCATTCATAATAATCTACAGAGCGTAGAGAGCGGAGATGACCCTGTGTCCTTGTGTCTTTTACTTTTTAATGTGCTCTCCACGTCATAATTCAAAAGCTGCCCTTTCCCCACTTCCTTACTGATTAGTTTTAGCTTCTTCCTCAAACTGTGCAGAGAAGTTTCTGAAGTTCAGACTCTCAGAGCTGCTCAGGGTCGGTTATGTAACCTGAAATTTGTAGTGAAGGCTTATGGAGGTGATGCTGTCACTGCATTCATACGAGTAAAGAACAACAGCCAGGTCTGTTTTTCTTAAAAACTTTAGCTCTCAAAACTCACTCTACAGATACCTGGAGCTCAAACCAGACTCTTAACTCAAAGACTGAAGAATCAAGACTCATTTCTCAGACTTGCAGCTCATAGAGTTGAGACTGGACTTAGACTCAATCCCAAAATAAATTCACAACCTGTAGACTCAGGATTAGCCTCAGACATCTATTATGAAGACTCAAAGCCCAACCTAAGCTCACACCAGTGATTTAAGACTCGATCTAGCATGGTTCCTCAGACTTGAACACTCAACTCCAATCCAAAGAGTTGGAGACTCAAATTGGACTCAACCCTTAGAGATTCAAATTGGAATAGACCACCTAGTGACCCATATTAGTTTTGCACTCCAGAGACCTAAGACTTAGACTGGACTTTGACTTAATCCCAAAAACTTTAGACTCAACACAAATTCACAACCTGGAGACTCAGGATTAGCCTCAGACTTCCATCATACAGAGTAAAACCTCTCACCCAGGGATTCAATACTAAATTAGTATGGCTTCCCTTAGACACTAACACTCGACTCCAACCAACACTTTAGACTTAAACTCGACTCACACCCCAGAGGTCCAAATTGGAATAGATTCCCACCCATTGACTCATATTAGTTTTGCACTCCAGAGACCTAAGACTTTGTGCAAATTCATACCCAGAGACTCAAGACTCATTTCTCAGACTCAAAACTTTAGACTCAACACAAATTCACAACTTGGAGACTCAGGATTAGCTTCAGACTTTTGCATTCAAGAGACTTTGTGGAAATTAATACCCAGAGACTCAAGACCCAACTCAAAATTGTACTCATAGACTTAATACTGGACTGAGACTCAAAAACTGAGTCTCAAAAACATCAGCACAAGTTCACACCCCAGAGACAGGATAATCCTTAGACTACCATCATAGAGACTCAAACCCATATTTAAGCTCTCACCCAGGGACTCAAGACTTAAATTAGTATGGCTTGCCTCAGACACTAAGACACCACTCCAAGCCAGAGACTTGAGACTTAAACCTGAGACTTGATGCAAGTTTATATCCAGAGACTCAAGACTTGACCTAGAGTTGCTTCCACAGAGACTTCAAGACCATAATATCAGATTCCCCCCACAGAAACAAAAACTCTAACTAAAAGACTCAAGACTTCACTCAGCCTCGCACTGTAAAGACTCAAACCTCAGTTTACGCTAGTTGCTGTTCACACTACACGACTGGTTCTGCTGTAATCGTGAGTCTTTCAGTTATTGAGACTTTCACACAACATGACTCATCAATCACACAGGGTCATAAATTACAAGAACGAGTTCATATGAAGTGAGTTCAGAGTTTATAAATGTCTGATCAATTTTATACTGAAATATGTGCTTATGGCCTCAACATAGGACTCTACAAATGTTTCAGCACCGCAGACATAATTTTTTTATCGATTTAAACTCCAGTTTTAAGCCTTTTAAACATTCCAACCAATCATCTCACAGTAGCATAAATGCTAGTGCTTTACAGTGTAGAACCTGTTTCTGTAGATAAACTGTCGGTAACTGGGAGTCTTTCTCCATGACTCCTAGTCACCGACTGAGTCAGATATCTAGCATGCCAAATATTGTGTAGTATATTGTAGTGTAAACCTGGCATCAGTCTCTTAAGAGACACAAGAGTTCACTTAGACTCAAACCTTGACCTAGACTAACACCCAGAGAGTAAAAACTTGACATAGAGTTGCTCCCCAAAGACTCCAAGACTCAAATTAGATTAAAACCCAAAGACTCAAAGCGCAACTTACACTCACACCTAGAGCCTCAAGACTTGACATAGAATCATACCTCAAAGACTCAAGACTCAACTCAGACTCACACACTGAGACTTGGTATTAGGCTCAGACTCACCACACAGAAACTCAAACCTCAATTTAGACACACACCTAGAGACTCAAGACACATCTTAGACTCACACCCCAGAGACTTGAGATTAGGCTTAGACTCAGACAACCTGGAAAAGAAAGGGATTTCTGATAAAGTGGCCAGTAGGTCCACAGTTTGACATATGGATGACCCAGCAATGGCCACACAGACCTTTCTTTGACTATATTTTATAAAAATGCATTTTTCTAAACGGTTATGTCGACTTAAACTGCAGCTGGGTCTGGCCCAGCCTAACTGTACACTCTAATGAAGGGTTCAGAAACCTCTTGCACGCTCTTCTCTCGCGCAGATGAGAGGGAATGTTAGGCTGGATGACACGTGCAGATAAAGATGCAAATTAAAACGAGGAATTCCATTAATTTCCATGTTTCGTTTCTGGTAATGGCTGCAATTTCACTGACACTTGTGCTGACACGGCTGGGAGTCTTTGTTCTCATTATACGCTGCAATTATCCACAAATTAGGCCCGATGGCAATGATCCTGACACGAGCTCACAACCCCCCTGTACTTACACATACACACACACAAACACACACTTACGTGAGGGTGTGTACGCGATAAGCCAGGGCTAAGCTCTCTCGCGTCAAGTGACATAATCACCCATTACTACAGAATAATAACAGCGCAGACAAACGATCCAAATCTGTGGTAAATAAAGTGTAAACATGTGACAATTAATCTCGAGTAAAGACAGATCTCATTTTAGATAAACCAAGCTAATAACCGCAGAAACGCATCTATATAGAGACGTGGAAGCGAGGCGAAATCACAACTCAATTCATGCTACTGGTAAAAAAACTGTCAAAATTTCATCCAGAGAAAAGAAAAACTCAAAACATTGATTTTCTTTACAAAATGTCACATCTACCTCTCAACTTATAATCAGACCCTACAGGCTTCAGACTCAACCCTCAAGACTTAAGACTCATCCCTAGAGACTTAGGACTCACAAGTAGAGACTTAAGACTCACAAAAAGAGACTTAAGATTCGCAAAAAGAGATTTAGACTTACAAACAGAGACTTAAAATTCACAAAAAGAGACTTAAGACTCACAAAAAGAGACTTAAGATTTGCAAAAAGACATTTAGACTCACAAAAAGTGACTTAAGATTCGCAAAAAGAGATTTAGACTTACAAACAGAGACTTAAAATTCACAAAAAGAGATTTAGGCTCACAAAAAGAGACTTAAGATTCACAAAAAGAGACTTAAGACTCACAAAAAGAGACTTAAGACTCACAAAAAGAGACTTAAGATTTACAAAAAGAGACTTAAGACTCACAAAAAGAGACTTAAGATTCGTAAAAAGAGACTTAAGATTCACAAAAAGAGACTTAAGACTCACAAAAAGAGACTTAAGATTCACAAAAAGAGACTTAATATTCACAAAAACAGACTTAAGACTCACAAAAAGAGACATAAGGCTCACAAAAAGAGATTTAAGACTCACAAAAAGAGACTTAAGACTCACAAAAAGAGACTTAAGACTCACAAAAAGAGACTTAAGACTTACAAAAAGAGATTAAGACTCACAAAAAGAGACTTAAGACTAGATCCAGACTCACATTTTAGACATTAGAGACTTAACCCAGATTCCCACCCAAGAGACTTAAAACTCAACTTCTTTTTGCACTGCAAAGACTTAAGACTCAACCAACTTGAATCCTTCTTACTATATTTAAACATTTTTTCCAGTAGACATTTTTTTATTTTATTCTAATTTGTATTCCATTTTCTCCCCAATTTACAAGGTCAATTACCCAACCCACTCACTAGGACTCCCCCTATCACTAGTGATGCCCCAACACACCAGGGGGGAGCAGACCAGCACACGCCTCCTCCGACACATATGAAGTTAGACTCCGCCTCTTTTTGAACTACTGCTGCTGCCGCACTTGGAGGAAAGCTCAGCGACTCGGTTGGTTCTGATACATCAGCTCACAGACGCAGACTTGTGCTGATCCACATCACCCTAAGAGTGATGAGGGGAAAGAAGAGCTCCATCTACTACTACCAATTGTGCTCTCCGATGGCAAGCTACATGAACAGGATTCGAACCAATAATCTCCTGATCCCCAGTAGACATTTTAATAGATTCAGAAAAACAACAAAAAAAAAGATTACGGATGTCTCATGTTAACTTACAGTTTTTTAAAGGGTGGTAACTCCGATAAACATATCCTGTTAAACAGAGGAAGCTTTTGCTCCTGATGAGTGCCAGTTTCATCATCATCATCATAACATTTTTGATGGTCTTTGCAAATATATCTGAATTAGAAAGTGCATAAAGAGAGCACATGGCTAGAAACACAAGCAGGCCAAGGAATACAAGCAAGAAAGGACCATTCTATAACTATAAATTATTCTATTATTCTATTATTCTATAAACTAAAGACAACATTTCTCCCAAATTCCAAATAAAAATACTGTCATTTAGAGAACATTTTTTGCAGAAAAAGAGGCAGAAAACAAGTTCATATTTATAAAGTTTTAAGAGTTCAGAAATCAATATTTCTGGTTTTTAATCACAGTTTTTTTTCATGCATCTTGGCATCATGTTCTCGTTCTCCACCAGTCTTACACACTGCTTTTGGATAACTTTATGACTTTACTCCTGGTGTAAAAATTCAAGCAGTTCATCTTGGTGGTTTGATGGCTTCCAGAGGTTTTCAATTTAGTAAAATCAAAGTAACTATATTTCCAGCGGTACCCGTGGACTGGTCAGTCCAGCTAATAAAGAATAAAAATAAATGAATGAGCCCAAATGAAAAACATCTGCATAAGAAAGTGGCTCAGGCCGAGATTTGATTCCCGGCTCCAGTCTTCAAATGCAAACAGCGCTAAATCATTCATGAGCACGGAGTCCCCGCAGCGCCGGGAGAAAACTGGCAGCTGTTTGAATTGGGCCGCCTCGCTCTAATCTGCCTCCCTGATACCTCAGCTCTTTCTCTCCAGCGCCGCACCTCGAGGTGACCGATTCAATCAGGCTCGCCAATCCCCCCCAAATCCAGCCCCCCGAATCCTGGCCTCCTGGCCATCCTGGTAATTGGAAGGTTTGGGGGCTTACATATCTAAACCCCTCTACTCAGGCCTACAGTTTTGCAGCTCGCTGAAGAGCTTATTTCAGCCCGGCTGAGAGACTGTTTGAGGGCCGAGTAAGAACTACTACACTGGCTTAAAGGGATACGCAAGAAAGAAAAAAAAAGAAAGGAAAAGAAGACTATTCTGCCTTGCATTCACTAACAGCTATCTCTCTCTTTCTTTCTGTATCTCTGGAGAAAGAGAAAAAAAATGAACTATATAAAAGGTATATATTAACAAATATGGGTCAAAATTTTCTCCTTTGTGTTATACACCAGTCAGCTCCTCACGTGAAGGAAATTATTATTTTATCTTGTAACAATATTGCACATGTGAAGGGGTGGCACATACTTAACCATTCAAAAGTTTGGACTCACCTCCTCATTCAATTTTCAGCTTTTAGATATATATATATGTATATATATATATATATATATATATATATATATATATATAGTAGCTCTGGAGCAAATGAAGAGACCACTTCAGTTTCTGAATCAGTTTTTGAATCTGATTTTGCTATTTATAGGTATATATTTGAGTAAAATGAACATTTTTTGTTTTATTCTATAAACTACAGACAACACTTCTCCCAAATTCCAAAAAGAAATATATTGTCATTTAGAGCATGTACTGTTTTTGCAGAAAATGAGAAATGGCTGAAATAACTAAAAAAAAAAAAAAAAGAAGATGTAGAGCTTTCAGACATTAAATAAATAAAGAAAGTTCAGAAATCAATATTTGGTGGAACAACCCAGGTTGGTTTTTAATCAAAGTTTTTTTCATGCATCTTGGCATCATGTTCTCCTCCACCAGTCTTACACACTGCTTTTGGATAACTTTATGCTGCTTTACTCCGTGTGCAAAAATTCAAGCAGTTCAGGTTTGATCTTGGTTTGATGGCTTGTGATCATCCATATTCATCTCTTATTTTTCTCCACAGCTGTATATGTCAGAATTTCTCAATGAGCTTCTCTTCAGTGTTATACACCAGTCGGCTCCTGACGTGACGTGAATTATATTATCTTGTAAAAATGGCACCTGCCAAGGGGTGGCATAATACATTACCAGTCAAAAGCTTGGACTCACCTTCTCATTCCATTTTCTGTGTATATATACATTTCTTACCTACATTGTAAAGGAATACTAATGTCATCCAGACTACAAAACAAAGGATGGAAGCCAGATGAGTGCCAGTTCTATCATAAAATGTTTGAAGCTTTTGGAACTTTTGAAAAGTTTCAGATTGACTGACCATCATTTAATAGAGCTATTTACTGTATACCTGTAACTCTACCTCTTTACTACTTAATTGACATCTCTGTGGTGCTGCTCATAAGAGGTGCGGACCTGTTTTTTTCGCTGTAAAGCTGTTTGTGATGACTCAACATCTTTTTATGGCATTTTATGGAGCTCCATAAAATTCATTCCAGAGAACACAGTTCCACTGCTCCACAGCTCAATACTGGGGGCTTTATAGCCTTCTTACATCTCCTTCATCTGCTGAATTGCCACAGAGAGTAGGTACAGATTCCTCCCTCAGACGAAGTCTGCTGGCTAATCCTGGTTTTCGACCAGCAGACCAATATTGTGGATGTTGTGGGGGTTGATGGGTGAGGGGTGGATCTAGGGTGGTTCTATGCAAGGGGCAGTCAAGACTCCTATCTCAGACAACTTAGAATATTAAAATAGGCATGATACTCTAATTCTCAGATACAAATTTTATCACGTTTCTATACTATAGTAGACCCCATCACGACAGGGTGGATTACTGACTGAAGGTTCAGTTCAGAGCACCAGGAAGCTCCGAGCCCAAAGTTAGGCAGCATCTTGAATTATAATCAGTAAATTCTGCACAGATGTTCCATCCGAGGGAACCTTATGGGTTATTTAAATGAGAACTCTGAGCTGTTCTGAGGTAACCCGGGAAATAGATCAACACCAAACACCATTACGTATTCAACAATGCAAAGCAGGAAAGCACCAGCTCGCTGGGAATCAACAGAGCCGGCACTGGGAGAGATGGGAGCGCTGGGGGAGGAAGAGAGGTTAGTGGGATCTGAGACTCCACTAATGAGGCCAAAAGAGAGTCACTCAGCTCAGCGGAGTCATTTAAACTGAGAAGCAGAATACAGCAGAAGGTGGTTTAAGCCAGAGCAGATCTGTTCTCTACTAGTGAATTTCAATTTTATAGAGAACGAGAGAAGTGAGCACCGTATTTTTCACACTGTAAAATGCTCCGGATTATGAAGTGCATTATGCGACACTAGTAAGGAACAGGGGTGTCGCACTGTTTTCCTTCTAAGTCAGCAGGTCTCACCGCTAGGTTGTGGTGGGGTGTACAGTAAATAAGCTAAGTCAAACTAAGATAAGGTAAGTAAACAAAACTGTAATTCTTAGTAAAAGGAGCGCTGGATGTTAATCTACACAGATTTCTCTCCTGAAAACTGTTTATTCAACGTAAATTTTGATTTCCAGATTTCCACTAAGGCTGGGTGCAACAGCATTAGCATTAGCAGCTAACTGCTAAAACTAGCAGTAGTTAGTGCTAGTAAACGCTGCTAGTAAGTGCTACACTGAGGAACTCTGAGTGCTCCGCTAAGCCAGGGCGATATCGGCTAGCAGTCCAATATACTCATCTTTGAACAGCAAAAGAGCTAGTGCTTAGCGTGGTTAGCAGCTAATGCTAATTTTTGCTCCAGCAGTGCTAACTGGAGTTAGCAGAAGGCTACAGTCCTATATACTCACCTCTATACAGCAAAAGAGCAAGCGCTTAGCGCGGTTGTAGCTAATGCTAATACTGCTCCAGCCTTAGTGCTGGAGAAACTTCACTCAAACTCCTGTATAACTCTGTACTTCAATGTAGTGGCTTAGTTTGCTGCTTCTTAAAACCTGAATGGTAAAATTCATACATATGGAGCATCTGATTATAATGTGCACTGTCGAGTTTTGGGAAAATGTAAGGATTTTAAGTGCACCTTATAGTGCGAAAAATACAGTAAATGGTTAAAATTTGTGACAAGAAAGGTTTAGAACTGCTTCGTTTGCTGGAATCAGACTCAAAATGGGTCAATAAATCAAAGAGTGAACATGCATTCAAATATAAATTCAGAATTTGTAACAGAATCAATCTTGTCCATGTCAAATTTAGAAAAAAAAAATCCTTTTTCAGAAAAAATGTAATAACAATAATACTCTTCCCATGTGACTCCGCCTCCTCAAGTGAAATGGAACACAACCAATGGTTTTCTTTGCCAGAAGTGGGAATTAAACCAACAACCCCAAGACCCTGAAGCAGGATGGAAACAAGACCTTCAAATTCTTGAGGAGACTCAACAATTGGTTCTTTAATAAAAAAAATAGAATATTCACTTTATTGTTCTTGTTCCTTCTTCTCATCCAGAAACTGTGGCATAAGATCTGTGACTTATCTCATTACTCGTAGAACAGAGAATATCTGAAAGGAAATTGAAACATCCCACTTGAGCACTCAGTACAGTTATTTCCCAGCCAAAAGTCCTCGGTGTGACCGTGTTCGTCGTGTTTGACAGAAGATGGTCAGTTAGAATGCCTGTTAGTCTGCCAAACTGGCTTGGAGAGGAAACACCCGCCTTCCTCGACAGCTTTATTGAGCGCTCTAATTTGCGTCGTAAGCCGACAGGGCCTGGAACTCCACCAAGTGGCATCCAGCGTCCGGATGCCAAGTTGGCCTCAGTAAACGCTAATGGCTTCAATCATGGCCAACCTCCCGTTCAATGGAACAGGAGATAGCGACAGAAAAGCAACAGAGAGGCAACCCCCATCTTTTATCTTTCTCCCAGCGAAGTATCTGTTCATCAAAATCTACAGTAATGCTGTAGTCTTGCTAATCCTTTACCCAATGAACTGGCAAGATCAGCAAGTTCACTACGTCATAAATGAAGTTCTAGGGCTCAGCTGAGAGTTGAGAAACTTTACCAAGACTCAAATCCAGAGACATAAGACACAACTCAGACTTACAGCTAATGATAAAAGACTTGACCAAGACTCACAAACAGAAACTTTCGATTGAGACTCTCAGATTCCTAAGACTCAGTTTGGCCTGCCATTCTAAAAACTAGAAACTAGAGTTGACAAAGAAAGTTTGGGTGGACTATGGCCATGTCTTGGTAGGTTTGCAGTTATAGAAAAGTTTTTATTCCATTTTTGCATGTTGGATTAAACAGATTTAAAAGCCAAGCCGTGGAGAAGATGTTGAGATGTCACACATAGTGCTTTGTATTTAGGCCAACAAAAAAGTCAAAACTTTCTGGCCACAGAACCTTCTTCCACATGTTTGCTGTGTTTCTATGTATATGTTTTGCTTGTGGTTACAAACTGCAAACAGCACCTTTTATGTCTTTTTGTTTCTTTCAACAATAGTTTTCTTCTTGCAATTCTTCCATAAAGATTGTGGAGTGCACGACTTATAGTTGTGCCTGTGGACAGATTCTCCTAATTCACATGTGGATCTCTGCAGCTCCTCCAGAGTGACCATGGGCCTCTTGGCTGCTTCTCTGATCAGTGCTCTCCTTGCTCGATCTGTCAGTTTGGGTGGACCATGGCCATGTCTTGGTAGGTTTGCAGTTGTACAGATTTAGAATACTTTTTCTTCCATTTTCGCATGATGGATTGGACAGATTTGAAATCCGCTGGAATCTGAAGGCTTCCCTGGAAAAGATGTGGAGATGCCACACATAGTGCTTTGTATTTAGGCCAAAGGGGTAAAAATTTTGGTCTTATCTGACCACATAACCTTCTTCCACATGTTTGCTGTATTCCTACGTATACAGTTTGCATTTATGTTTTTTTTTTGTTTCTTTCTTTCATCAATGGTTTTCTTCTTACGGCTCTTCCTTAAAGGCACAACTTTAGGTTGTCATGTGGACTGTAGATTCTCCTGATTCACCTGAGCTGTGGATTTCTGCAGCTCCTCCAGAGTGACCACGGGCCTCTTTGCTGCTTCTCTGACCAGTGCTGTCCTTGCTTGATCTGTCAGTTTGGGTGGACCATGTCCATGTCTTGGTAGGTTTGCAGTCTTGCAATTGTAGAATATTTTTTCTTGCATTTTTAAATGATAGATTGAACAGATTTAAAAGCCACTGGAATCTGAAGGCTTTCCTGGAAAGATGCGATGTTTGAGGCAGTGTAAGTTGCTCTAAGATCTCAATGAAAAAAGACAAGTTTCCATTGTGTGATGGAAGGTCTTTCCAAGATGTTTCAGAAGCCCCGAGATGTTGATGATGCTTCTGGTTTAAGTAATGGTTTAAGCAACGTTTTATGTGGCATTTAAGTTTTTTTTTTTTAAATGCTTTACAATCCTCTTCTTCTTCTGCTTTTTTCCCAGTGAATTACTGTATCTGTTCATCAAACTCTACGGTACTTTCTGCTGCTAATCCGTTCCCCGATGATCTGGCACGAACAGCGAGTTCACCGTGTCATTAAAGAAGCTCCGTCGCTCAGCTGAGAGACGTGTAACATTCTCACTACGAGAAAATCCCCGCAGTTAATCTGCTTTACATATATATCACCGCCCCATTACCATAATCCCATTCTAACCATTAGCCTTATTATCATTCCTCCGCGTGTGGCTGTCCAATGTCACCGAGCGAAGACCCGTCACGAACCAGGCTGCCACTGCGGAGGCTGCCACTGTGGAGCCTGCCACTGCGACCAGTACAACCTCCAACAGCAGGTGTATGTCACTCGGAGGTGACGGCGGCGAGGAGGAGGTGGGGGGGTCGCCGCAGGTAGAAACCGGCCCAGGTCGTCATTGAAGCTGCGGCGGTACGCTGTGCCAGTCGCTTGATTAATAGATGTCATTAAATCAATGCCCAAACCTCTTTGTGATGAAGAGCCGGTGCCTATCTCCTGTACCCTGCCTATCAATTCACCGCAGGTTGGTGGCTTGCCGGTGTCACAGGTCATGGAGCAGGGTAACCAAAGGCACGCCCTGTAGTCAGCAGAGCATGATGATGGATAGCAGGAGAGACGTCTTGTCTTCGTAAGGCAGCTTCTGATCAGCTAGGAAATTCTTAGGCTGCTGGTTCTTAGAAATCAAGCAATCAAGGTCAATAAAGCAATAATAATAGTAGTAGTGGGATCTTACTGTAATTCATGTCTTTAATTTGGTTAACCCACATACATTCATTCCTGCACTTCATGGCTGCAAAACATGGGGCCATGTCTTACACGACCATGTCTTACATGGTCATTGCTATCTTACACCCCACCAGCAGGCCTTTCTTTTTTAAGGCCTTCCACCTATGCCGATTAAATAGCAACAGTGCTTCTTAATATATCTCTACACTGATGGGTGTGGTGGTCTGGAAATGAGGTGCTTTCAGGTACATTTTCTGTGTACTGCTATTTTAGGAACTGATGTTCATTGTTATCTTGGCACACATGGAAACCCAGCAGTGCACAAACCCAACTTTTACATCAACAATAAACAGAATAAATAAATAAAAAAATAACAATAAATAATATTACAGCGTGAACAAGCAGCTCAGTTTCCTGTGCTGAGAAGCAGGAAACATCCAGGTAGCTGCGCCTTTAAAACAGCAATCCGCCAAAATCAGAGCGCACCCGACTAAGGGATTAAGGGAATGATGAGCAAGAGACACTCTTCTGTAAAGGTGGGCTGAGCTTCTTCTGGTCATGGTGAATATAATAAGGCTTGTGTTGTGTACAGTAAAGCTGTAAGTGTAAGTAGAGAAGTGGGCGGAGCTTCTTCTGGTCATGGTGAACATAATAAGGCTTGTGTTGTGTACAGTAGTAAAGTTGTAAGTGGTATTAGTGAATATAAGTGGGCGGAGCTTCTGAACAAGGCTTGTGTTGTAGAGGGAGAAATTCTGAATCTTTGTTTGGAGTGTGTTAGAGGTCTCAAATGCAGGAACGGATGTTTATTAATAAATAAAATGAAAAATAAAAAGTTTAGCTGATAAAACATGACATTTCTTGGGTCCATACCGCCTGCAATCAAATAAATTGTCAGGATCTGGATGATGGAAACGCAGGTTCTGTACTCTGTGTTTGTTTTTTAAAACTTTTTCACAGGTCTTGTTTTATTGAATGCGCTCGAGGACAAGACTCTACTTTCTTTGTTTTTGTCCACCAACAAGTAAACGTCTCATTAGCCGAGTATTGCACAAGACACCTTCCCCTGTGTACATCCATCATCTGTCCACAGAAACACACGCTGCCAGAGGGAAAGAAAGAATACAGGTTTGTGGTTTTTGGTCGTTTTTAGGCCTCTCAGTCTAATAAGCCTTTTCTCTAGAGAAACCAATACGCTGTTTTAATGACTGCACTTCTGAATGTCTAGAGAGGTATATTCTCCTGTGACCACGCCTTAAAAACACAAATATCACCAGGGATCATTTATACTGCATTACATTTGAACGTGAAAGACAAGGAAGTTTGAACCAGAATGTTGGAACTACTCCACAAGTCAGATTTCGTACCGTATCCTTTAATTTTCCCAAAAATCGTGCGTCTTATAATCTGTTGCTCCTCATGTATGATTATGTATGAATTCTACCAGTCAGGTATTAAGGAGCAGTAAAGCCACTCTGAATTACAGAGTTATAAGGGTGTGTTTCAGTGAAGTTTCTCCAGCACTAAGGCTGGGTGCAGCAGCATTAGCATTAGCCGCTAACCACAGCTAGCTGATAACACCCTGGCTTACATTTACATTTACATTTAAGTCCTGCTAGCGCTGCGGTTAGCATCTAATGCTAATGCTGCACCCAGCCTTAGTGCTGGAGAAGCTTCACTGAAACTCACTTTTAGAAAAAAAAATGGATATCTAAGCTTACTGTAAATTAACAGAAGTGTTCTACTCACAATAACAGCTGGCACACTGATTGGTTAATTTTATATCACGCCAAAAACACACCCATGATTAATTAAGAGAATTACTGCATGCCTTTTGCTTGTTTTTCAAGCCTTGATGAAGAAGCAGCATGACCTACTGTACTCTCTCTCTCTCTCTCTCTCTCTGTCTCAGACTCCGGCTGCTGATGGAGAAGCAGCATGACCTACTTTAATCTTTCTCTCTCTCTCTCTCTCTCTCTCTCTCTCAGACTCCGGCTGCTGATGGAGAAGCAGCATGACCTATTGTACTCTCTCTCTCTCCCTCTCTCTCTCTCTCTCTCTCAGACTCTGGCTGCTGATGGAGAAGCAGCATGACCTACTGTAGTCTCTCTCTCTCTCTCTCTCTCTCTCTCTCTCAGACTCTGGCTGCTGATGGAGAAGCAGCATGACCTACTGTACTCTCTCTCTCTCTCTCTCTCTCTCTCTCTCAGACTCTGGCTGCTGATGGAGTAGCAGCATGACCTATTGTACTCTCTCTCTCACTCTCTCTCTCTCTCTCTCTCTGACTCCGGCTGCTGATGGAGAAACAGCATGACCTACTGCTCTCTCTCTCTCTCTGACTCTGGTTGCTGATTGAGAAGCAGCAGGATCTAGAATATAAACTGGCAATCTTTGTGCCCAAGCATCAAAGCATGTTTAGCATTTCTTTGCATCTACTGAGCCTCTCGAAGACCCAATCGATTGATTTTGGTTGGAGTTTTCTACAAGAATCAGTATCCTAAAGCTGAAAGCTAAATATCTCCACTATGTTTTTTTTGAAAGATAATACAGAAACAATGATTCTGTGTTATTTTAGCGATGTTAGGTGCTCCAAAGGTGGCTGGCAAGGTTGCAGAACTGCTTCCACTGCTGACCTCGGAGGTGACGCACAGCATCGCTTTGGGCACAATAAGAGTAACAACAACAAAAATTGTCAGTGTTCCCCTCTGAGCATGTTCCCTCGCCGCAGTCGTAAACAAGGCGCCTCTGCATGACAACAGCAGCGCGTCATGCCGAATTGGAAAACGACCGCTGATGAAGGTGTCCTCCGTAGCGCTCGCTGCTTCTGCCCGTCCGTAATTTCCCCGGGAGTTTCGTGTGCATGTTCTCAGCGCTGGAGCGTGATGAAGCAAGAGCTTTGGAAATCCGCGAGGAGGCGGTGCCGGCCCCCTCCGAACCCGGCGCCGTGGGGAGTGGGCTTTACGGCCACGGTGGCCGGAGTAGAGCCGGGGCAGGAGAAGATGGCGATGAGCGAGGACTCGCTGAGAGGACCCAGCAGGGTCCCATAACCCACGGTTTGAGGGAGCGGCCCTCGGCCGGCCGAGGCTTGCTGGGATCGAGATTGGCAAGCCGGTAAACAATGTCTGCTGGCCGCCACAGCTTTCCTCCAGCTGTTTGTGATTGTGGCCCTTGATTGAAGGGCCATTACGGAGGGGCTTTTGTGAAGCCCGGGGTCTTTCTGCGAGAGTACAATGGGGGCGTCTCTCTTTGATGCTTACGGATTCCAGAACCCCACCGAAAAGCTTTTAGAGTGTGCATGCAGTGCGGTGCTGATGGACAAAAACAAAAAAATATATAAAAAAGCAGGAGAACAATGTGGGAGGCAAACACATTTCAACAAGAAGCTGCCGTGGTATTCATACGCCAGGCAATGTAGTAAAGAAGTGGTTTACAATGACAAGAGGTAAGAATATCTGACAACAGGGTGAAAAATAGTGAATGAAACGTAGAAACTCGAGAGACTCGGCGCTGGGAGTGACTCAGAGGCATGAATAAATTTACTAGACTAGACTCTGGGAACTCTAGTCTAGAGATACGCAAAGAGATACGCTAAAACATACGTACAGTATTATAATATTATAAACACACTGGTGTAACACACTGGTGCTTCAACACTATATGGGTTAATGATGCTCATTGCTATCTTACACCCCACCAACAGTCTCCTTTCACTCCTTGCACCTGCCTCATTTAAATAGCAACAGTGCTTCTGAATATATCTACACTGATGGGCGTGGTGTTCTGGTTATGAAATGAGGTGTGTTCAGGCACATTTCTGGAGTTTTGCTTGTTTATCTTGGCAACGAAAAAACACAGGTGCACCACTGACTGAATACAACCTAGACAGGTGTCAACAGTCAGGCGTTCATCGCTATCTTGGCAACACAGGCAGGTGTTACAACAACAATAAACAGAATACACAGCATGAACAAGGAATACAAGAGAAGCATTAAACAATTCCACATAGCTGCGCTGTTAAAATAGCAATCCGCCAAAGTCAGAGAGCGCACCTGGCTCTTAAAGGGAATGATGAGCAAGAGATACACTGATTGGTTTATTTTTTCACATTACGCCCAAAATGAACCACACACATGATTAAGAGAATTAGTTCATGCTCTTTTTACACACTTTTTCTGTCGTTACAATAGCAAAGACACACTGAAACGGCCTAAATCTAGCTGCATGATGCATGGTTGACAGCTCGCCTACAGGTCGATAAAATAGGGCCATCAGAAATTAAGGAAACATGCTGAGTTTAAGCCCTAGAAGCTCTAGTCAGCAGAGCTTCGGGCCAGTATTTTCTTATTTGAACTGTGTGGAACATCACAATAATCTGTGTGGGATGCAGCCTCCAAATCTGCCCACCACCACTCCCCCAGTCCCATTTCCACACTCATTTTATTTTTCTGCTGAACAGGTAATCAATGAGCTTCAGTAAGGTTTTCTAACCATAGCTACGTAATTTACCACCAACACTAGTGTAGTAGAGATTTAAGGCATTTTGGACACTGAAATGTGTGTATTCACTGATCAGCTATAGATTAAGACTCTTTGTCACTTTCCAGAAAACTCTTTCCAGTGTTTGGAAATTGGATTCCCGCAGCCATTGTTCCTTTAAGCTCCTTCTACATTATGGGATGTTATACTGGAAGAGCACCTGCAACCTTAAAGGGCGCTTTCCGCTAAAATCCTCTTTTTCTTGTTCTTTGTGAAATACAATAGGTCTTAGCAGTAGCCAAGAAAAAAAACTCAGAAATATGAAATTATAATATATAAAAGATTATAGGTTTAAATCGGATCTCCGGTTGATTCTGTATTTTACAGAGACCTTAAATATACACTATAGAAGCACAATTTGACAAGGTAGCACATCTTGACAGAACACCGGTCAAAGTGTGCGCTGTTCGAGTCTGACCAAGCACCGAAGCTTCAAGATTTCCCACTTTTGGGAGTGGTGTCTATGCACTAAACTAGCTCTGTGTGAAACATTAAAAAAGAAATAAGAAGTCACATCAAACATTAAAAACTCCAGCATCTTACTAATGCACAGGTTCTTTCTCAAATCGTTAGAAACAGAAATGGTAAGAGTAGTGATCTGTTTATGCAATATTTGCTAGTAATCTCTCTACTTTAAAAAAATGTGACCGCAATCCAGCATATAATTACTCACTTTTTGACTTACTTTTTGAATCCTGATTATGTAATGCCATTACATGCATTGTGTTACTACCAAACACTGTTCACATAAGCTAATCTGCACTAAATATCCCAAAAAATATGAGTATAAATCACTTGTTTTTACACTTTCTATACAGTTTCTTTTCACAATTTTAAAGGTCCTACAATTGAACCCTGTGGAACTCCACTCTTCACAACAGTTTCTGTATTAGTAATAACTGCAAAATAATTAGCTTAGGGTTTAAAGAGATGCCATAAATACTATGTAGTCCAAAAGATTGAGAACTACATATCTAGAACCATCCAAACACACATAAAACACTGAAGCGTACCTTTGCGATCTGAACACACCAGTTGAGCAGCAGCTGGGAGCCGATGTTGTCCTTGTGCTCGTGGACGTAGTCCAGCAGGCAGCCGTGGGGCATCAGCTGGGTCACCAGCTGGATGGTGGGGCTCAGACACACCCCCAGCAGACGCACCAGGTGAGGGTGCTCCATGCTGGCCATGATCAGCGCCTCCTGGTGGACAGGGGGAGAAAGCCAAGGCCACAACTCAAAACCGTGAACACATATATATTAGAAGCTCAATCTCATAGGCCTGCAGCTGATAGGAAGGTTTTGCTATGTATAGGTTTATGTTTGAGTAAAATTAATATTGTAGTTTTACTCTATAAACTACAGACAACTTTTTTCTCATATTCCAAATAAAAATATTGACATTTAGAGCAAAATATGCAGAGCTTTCAGACCTCAAATAATGCAAAGCAAAAAACAAGTTCATATTCATTAAGTTTTAAGAGTTCAGAAATCAATATTTGGTGGAATAACCCTGGTTTTTAATCACAGTTTTTTTTTTATGCATCTTGGCATCATGTTCTCTCTCCTCCACCAGTCTTACACACTGCTTTTGGATAACTTTATGCTGCTCCTGGTGCAAAAATTCAAGCAGTTCAGTTTGGTTTGATGGCTTTTGATCATCCATCTTCCTCTTGATTATATTCCAGAGCTTTTCAATTTGGTCTCTCTTATTTTTATCTCTCTACTTTTATGTAACAACAATCTATTTACATGTATATTTTTTACTTTTAGAATTGTTTAATGATTCTGTACACAATCCAAATGCTCATAAAAAAAGTGCTGGAATAGTTACGAAATATTAACTTGGCTCATTTAGTGTTTCCATTTGTTGTTATTTTTTCTTTTTACCAAAAAAGTGTCTGCCCTTCTGTCTATTTAAGTTTAAGTCAGTGCTGGTGTCAGTATCCATTCATTACAAACTTTGATACTAGAATTTCGTGACCTTTCATAAAATAAACATCAACAACACCAGCACCAGCTCTCACTATTAAAATCCATTCAAATTTAAACCCTACTCTAGAATTGTATAATTCTTGATTTTATGAGCTTTCATGAAATGAAATTAATATGGAAGAAAAATAAAAGACGTAAGAAACTGAAAAGTGACCAAACGACAAAAAGAGCTTTCAGTGATCTGAGCTAGACCGCTAGTGGTGAGACCACATAAACGGCCATTGTCTCACGTCCCAGAGAAAACATTAGTGATGAGACTCCGGAGGGGACGAAAGAGAGAAAGAGAGAGAGAGAGAGAGAAAAGAAAGGGAAAAAAGGCAGAGTGTGTTTGGTGTTCCCTTGCTGCTCAGTAGAGGTGACCTCCATTAGCGAGATCGACCCTGGCGTACGTCATTGTGTGTGTGAGTGTGTGTGTATATGTGTGTGTGTGTGTGTGTGTGTGAACTGTCTCTGGAGAAGATACAGAAGCTTATAAATAGAACACTGTGTGTAAATATACAGCATGTGTATTCAATATACAATAAACAGCTGTTCTCCTCAGGGCAAGTGTTACATACCAAATTCTTCCATTTCTAATGCTAAATGTGACCTGCTGCTAAAAACCAATCTAATCTCAGTGCGTGAGGCAGTATGAAGATTTCTGTTGAATGTTAGTTTTACACATTCTACAAATACAGCATATAAGCTGAATCAGATACTACAATACTTTGGATTTCTACACTGGCTTTAATGAGGTTCTACATCTGTTTATCAGTTTATGAGCTCTGTAGCATCAATACAAACCTATTGATCCTTCCATTTCTAAACTGCTAACCATGACCTAAGCTGCTAAAAGCCTCTTTTACCTTCATAAATCAAAGATGCAGTTAAAAACGGAACAAAAACAGACCAGCCGAATGTTGAACGACATGAAAAATAGAGAACATCCATGTTTCGTCTAATCCTCTCACATCCAGGCTCTCAGTATGTGAGGCGGCGTGGTGATTTCTGTTTAATGTTAGTTTTACACATTCTACAAATACATACATATAAGCTGAATCAGATACTACGATACTCTGAGTGGATTTCTACACTGGCTTTAATGACGGTCTATATCTACATATGACATGACCAGCTTTAATGATTGGCTAAATCATTGTTAAAAACGGTCTGATATCAATACCTAGGCCAATTTTCCCATCCATTTTTAATGCAAACCATGACCTAAGCTGCTAAAAGCCTCTTTAGCCTTCATTAAGCAAAGATGCAGTTAAAAAACAGAACAAAAACAGACCAGCTGAATGTTGAATCAGATACTACAATACTCTGGGTGGATTTCTACTCTGGCTTTAATGAGGTTCTACATCTGTTTATCAGTTTATGAGCTCTGTAGCTCCAATACAAGCCTATTGATCCTTCCATTTCTAATGCTAACCATGACCTAAGCTGCTAAAAGCCTCTTTTACCTTCATTAATACAAATGCAGTTAAAAACAGAACAAAAACAGAGCAGCTGAATGTTGAACAACCTGAAAAATAGAGAAAAATCCATATTTCGTCTAATCCTCTCACATCCAGGCTCTCAGTACGTGAGGCAGTGTGGCGATTTCTGTTTAATGTTAGTTTTACACATTCTACAAATACAGTATATAAGCTGAATCAGATACTACGATACTCTGAGTGGATTTCTACACTGGCTTTAATGAGGTTCTACATCTGTTTATCAGTTTATGAGCTCTGTAGCATCAATACAAGCTAGTTTAAAAGCTCCTAAACTGATAAACAGATGTAGAACCTCATTAAAGCCAGTGTAGAAATCCAGCCAGAGTGTTGTAATATCTGATTCAGCTTATATACTCTATGCCTAAGCTGCTAAAAGCCTCTTTTACCTTCATAAATCAAAGATGCAGTTAAAAACAGGACAAAAACAGACCAGTTCAATGTTGAACAACATGAAAAATAGAGAAAATCCATGTTTTGTCTAATCATCTCACATCCAGGCTCTCAGTATGTGAGGCAGTGTGGCGATTTCTGTTGAATGTTAGTTTTACACATTCTACAAATACAGTATATAGGCTAAATCAGACACTACAATACTGGCTGGCTTTAATGAGGATATACATCCCTTGATGAGCTCTGTAGCCCCAATACAAGCCTATTGTTCCACCCGTTTCTATAGCTAACTATGACCTAAGCTGCTAAAAGCCTCTTTTACCTTCATAAATCAACTTTTCGGTTAAAAAACAGAACAAAAACAGAGCAGCCGAATGTTGAACAACATGAAAAATAGAGAAAATCCATGTTTTGTCTAATCCTCTCACATCCAGGCTCTCAGTATGTGAGGCAGCGTGGCGATTTCTGTTTTATAGAAACTCTGAGAGCTTTTTTTCGTGGCTCTCCGTGAAGCGAGGGCAGCACTCACCACTTTTCAATTAAGCCGACCTGCTCTCTCTCTCTCTCTCTCTCTTTCTCTCTCTCTCTCTCTCTCTCTCAGTCTGTGAGTTCGAAGGCCAAGGTCTTCCCTCTCTCTCTTCCCTCCGTACTACTAAACACAGCTGGAGAAAAGCGTCTACACCCTGCGCACCGGGAGTGCGTTTACACAGCCGTGACACGAGGTTAGCGGCGTCCAGACGGCGGCGGCGTGAACGAAGCCCCGCCCGCCAGTCCGTCTGCGGCCGGTTCTCGTTTTCCATTTCCTCTACCAGCCTGCTGACCCGGTCCGGTCCTCCAGACGCTCGGTTCAGTCTGAGAACCGAACCTGAATGGAGATTTTTGCACCTCTGAACCTGTATTTAGTGCAGGAATTGGTGGGAAGACCATTAACCCTTTGAACTCTAGGCTGTTTTGGTGTGTTTTTGTTTTTTCGTTTTTCTCAGTTCCTCTTTTTTTCAGGTTTTATAACACAGTAATTACATCAGACAGTCACATGCCCTGATCTCTTTTACTCCAGAAGACATACGGCTGCTCAAAAATATAATCATTTAAAATGTAAAAGGAAGCAGAATTGTTATATTTTCTATTTTCCTGGAACTGATAATTTTTTGCTCAAAATTTTACCAAGCGCCTGATTTTTTTTTTTTACTTATTTTTGAATGTATAGACTTTTAATATATTCACACATAAGATATATATTTTTAAAATAGTTAGACTAGAGTGTTTATGAGTTAAAAGAATACACTGTAAAACCCAATAAGTTTACTTAACTCAAAACTTTTTTTGTAACCGATTACCTAAGAAATTTTTTTTTTTACAGTGAACTTAACAAATAAACATAGATGTAGATTTTCCTGAACTTATAGAAAAGTAGATAAAAAAATATTGAGTGAACAGTATTGAGAGCACAGCAAACACAGAGTTACTGCAGCAGCTCAGAAAATGATGCTTGTTCTTACAGCCTACAACACAGAGCCCAGGTAGATAATAATAATATAAGCGCTACAAGTTTATGTAAGGTAGCTGGGGGGGGGGGGGGGGGGGGGGATGACTACACACTAATGGTGAGTGTATGTCAGAAAATGGGGGACACACCCAGTATGTAAATAAAATGTTCCATTAGCCAATGGAAAAGAAGCTGCCAATGGCAAAACTCAGACTAAACAACAAATAATATTGGTTGGGGAAGGAGATTTTTTCACTTTTTTAGGTGTTTTTCTCAAAGGGTTTCTTGTAGATTTAGGTTTACCGCACTGGGATTTGATCACTATTTTTAAAAAGAGTAAGCTCCGCCCTTTCTAACCATATATAGATTATGTTAATATGTGAAGGGATTCCTGAGTAATTAAGCTGAGAACACAAGGTGCGATTTTGGACGTAAAATCCGTTCTAAGGGTGGCTTTTTTTAAATATACTTACGTCCATAAACTCCACGTTGGCTTTTGGTCCTGTAGTTTCGTTGAGGATCTTTATGGCTACTGGGATCTTCACACTCTCTCCTTCTGGAACCCAGATACCCTATTAAAAAAAGAGAAGAAGAGGAAGATACAAACTAAGAGTTTAGGATTTTGATGGTTTATGCCACTTTCACAATACATGATTTTTTGAGTCATCAGTCAGTAACTAATCAGCAACACGGGGTCACAAATTACACGATTTTTCACTATGGGAAATCACTAACTCGCCTCACAGCTCTCCAGAAACATGTTTATCATAAGAACTCACCAGAACTAAACACAAACGAGAACAAGTGATGCCATGCCTGAGAATCTCTATAGAGGAGAATACGCACTTAAAGTGAGTCCAACATAAACAAGTTCATAAACAAATGAAGCAACTGAGCAAAAAATCAGAGTTTATAAATGTTTGATCAGTTTTATACTGAAATATGTCCTCAACACAAAACTATATTAAATATTTAAGTAGTACTACAGGCATACATTTTTATAATTTTGAACTCCAGTTATAAGCCTTGATTTGTTTTTTTTTAATAAAATTAGCTCGCCAACCAATCAGCTCACAGTAGCAATAATATGTACTGTAATATACAGACACAATTTATTAGCTTTTTTTGTTTTAAAATACTGTATATTATTCTACTTTCTAAAATAAAAGGAATACTCAGAACAAGTAGATCAATATTATTTAGCTTCATTCACCTCCATTCATAGAGGACTAACTCATGAACTTGTGAGTTTAACAGTCATTTACTGATAAAACAGGAAACAGGAAGTGTTTAGACTCTCCATAAACAAATCCCATGGCTTGATTGCTTGTAGGTAGCTGCTACTCCTGACTCCCAGTCACCGACTGAGTCAGATATCTAGCATGCCAAATATCGATTTGACTCCAAGCAGAGTTCTTGTCGGAAATCAAGGAAAAACTGTCGGAGACTGAAAAACTGGGCTAAAATCGTGTAGCGTGAACCTGGCATAACCAGCATAACAAGATCCACCACCATGATCTGCACGACAATGGTTGTTTTTTTTCATTTATCTTTCCAGTATAGGTATGTTTTCCACTGGATGAGGAGTTTAGACCACCATCTACCAGCTAATGCTGATGTTTTGTTTAATTATGGTTGTAGATTGAGGAAGTAACACATGAAATATACAGTTTTTTTTACCTTATACACAGTTCCGAAAGCTCCAGTTCCCAGAATCTTCACCCTCTTCAGCTCCGTCTCCTTCAGGATCCTCAGCTGAGCCTGATTGGGTGCCGTTCCACTGGGAGTTAGAGGCTCCACCAACTGATCAAAACAACAGATCTCAGATCAGTTATTACAGTAACAGAACTGTTATTACTATATTATTACAACAAACTGATTGTGTGCTTTTGATTTGGACATACAGTTTTATTATAGCAACAGGTATATTTGCAGAAATGTTCCTCAATTTAATGAATAGAGTGCAATGAATAGCAATACCCAACCAAACACATGATGTACCACCAAGACCACTTGGAAATTACCATTAGAACCACCTGAAATACCATAGCAACCTCTATGCAACGCCACAGCAGCAAATTACCTTTTAGCAGCATCCAGACAAGACATTGAAACACCAAAGCAGCCACTTTGCAACATCATAGCAACAGGCCACAGACCGTCCCCCTTGGATACCATAGCAACCATGGCTGAAACAAAGCTGGAACACTATAGAAACCATGTAGTGCCAAAGCAACGTCCTAGCAACCATGAAGCAGTGCTTCAACCATTTAAATACCATAGCTACTTAACTACCACACAACACCACAGCAACCACCATATTGATCACCATCAGTTAAAACATTTGAATAACCAAAAGAACCACCTGAAATACCTTAGCAACCTCTTATACTGTAAATACCATAGCAACCACATAGTAATCACTTAGTAACATCATAGCAAGCAACATGAGAAATACTTAATTGCACTATCCTGACAATCATTGAGCAACACCACAGCAACCACCTTAAATACAATAACTATCACATAGCAACATTATAGCACCAATCTAGCAACAATTTAGCAACGTCATAGCAAGCAACACCAGAAATACTTAATTTCACTATCCTGACAATCATTGAGCAACACCATAGCAACCGCCTTTAATACCATAGCTATCACATAGCAACATTATATAACCAATCTGACAACAATTTAGCAACATCATACCAAAGCAACACCAGAAATACTTTAATTGTACTATCCTGACAATCATTGAGCAACACCACAGCAACCACCTTAAATACCATAGCTATCACACAGCAACATTATAGCACCAATTTAGCAACGTCATAGCAAGCAACACCAGAAATACTTCATTGCACTATCCTGACAATCACCGAGCAACACCACAGCAACCACCCTAAATATCATAGCTATGACCTTATATACCACTGTAGCAACCACCTATACTGTAAATATCATAGCAACCACTTGTGATCCCATAGCAACCACTGAACAAAAAACAGTTTCAGCTCTGTGGTAAGAAATGGATCACTAGAGCATGACCAACACAACCTGCATCAACCCGTTTCTAATAAAGTTATCGATCAATATTAATCACTCTCTCTTACACACACACACACACATATATATATATATATATATATATATATATATATATATATATATATATATATATATATATATATATATATATATATAAAAAACAAAGCTGTGGAAACATTAGGAATCTATACACAGGCTAATGAAGCGTTGGTTCAGGTGCAGTAACCCGGATCACACAGGAAGGAATTAAATGGCTTCATCTATCAATCCCTCAAGCACAGCTGATCGTTCCCTCCCGCCCCGCCCGGCCCCGCCCGTTCAATACACCCGAACGCAGGCATGCTCGAGGTCGGCGAGGCCATTAGCGCCAGCACGCCGCCTCCGGGGAGATCTCAGAGCGCGGGGTTCTGGGGAGGAAGCTTTACCCGGCTGTAGAGTCTCACACAGCAGGAGGCTCTAACAGAATCTGAGGAGTAATCGGATTTCATCAGATAGAGGAAATTTACTTGGGAGGGGAGGAGAGATTTGGAGGGGGGGTGAGGAGAGGGGTTGATGGGGGGGTTTGTGAGCAGAGCAGTCGAAAAAACATCCTGAAGTGAAGGTGCTGACTTCAGCAGGAATAAAAATAACTCCAAAAAACTCCTCTTCAACTTTCAACAGCAAAGGGCAAAACTCAGACCGGCTCCAGTGCAGAGAGGCTTTGATACGTAGTACATCCCATAATACTGTACAACTCGGATAGGGAAGATACAGCTCCGGAAAAAAAAACCCAAAAAACTTTTTAAACTTAACTTAAAAATGATGAGTTTCTTTAAATTTTACCAAATGGAAACTATTCTGGAATATAATCAAGAGGAAGATGGATGATCACAAGCCATCAAACCAAACTAAACGGCTTTAATTTTTGCACCAGGAGTAAAAGCAGCATAAAGTTATCCAAAAGCAGTGTGTAAGACTGGTGGAGGAGAACATGATGCCAATTTTACAACAACCTGATTGTGATCAACTAGTGGAAGTGGTCTCAGTCCGGCCCCAAATGTTCACTTCTGGTGAAAGCGTGATCTGGTCTCGATTCGACCCAGACATCAAATATACTTCTTTTATTTGAACTCATCTGCTGAGAGTAGACAGACAGAGAGTAAGCAAAATAGAGAGACAGAGAGACAGAAAGAGAGAGAGAGAAATATATAGAGAGATACAGACAGAGAGTAAGCAAAATAGAGACAGAGAGACAGAAAGAGAGAGAGAAATATATAGAGAGATACAGACAGAGAGTAAGAGAAATAAAAAGACAGAGACAGAATGAGAGAGAGAAATATGTAGAGAGATACAGACAGAGAGTAAGAGAAATAGAGCGACAGAGAGAGAGAGAGAAATAGAAAGAGAGAGTAAAAGAGAGAGAGAGCGAGAGAGGAGAGAGAGAGTAAAATAGTGAGAGAGCAAGAGAGGAGAAAGAGAGGAGAGAGAGAGAGTAAAATAGAGAGAGAGAGAGAGAGAGAGAGAGAGAGAGAGATAAAGTCTAAAAAGAGTATAAGTCTATTTAGGATTCTATTGGAGCTTCCTTCTCCATTTAAAGTGAGTGAAAGGAAACTTGAGAGAAATTGGGCTTCAGTCCCAGAGCACAGAACTGCTGTCTCAGTAAATCACTCACACACACACACACACTCTCACACACACACACACACACACACTCTTCAGAAACCGCTGGTTTGTTTAAATAGATGTCGCTACTGGGAAGCATCAGATTGAGCATCAGGCTCTGGACGTGGGGGCGTGTCCTCCGGCTGACAGCTGTCAATAACCCTGACGTTCCTCCCCTTTAGATTACCCAAACCTCCACGGACAGCCCATGTTTTATAATCACCTGCCCCGCCCTGCCCTGGGGGGAGGGGCTTAACTCGTCTCCCACTTACTCCCACTCATTTATAAGCCTGCTACACTGGAGGATTATCATATGCTTTATTCTGTGTGTTACAGATCAACCCAACAATGAATCACCCAATAACTGCAGCATATTAAGAAAAAAAAAAAATAGATTCACCAAAGCAACCACTTGGCAAAACCCTAGCAACCACCTACAGCACCATATCATCTACTTCAGAATATTATAGAATATAGAATTTTAAGAAATTAAAATTGCATAGAACCACCATTAGATGCTAAGAGACAAAGAAAAGTCACACATTGCATGGTCATCAACAGCTTATTTGCATAAAAGTGACAAAGCCCTTAAAAGGCTCATTCTGAAAAAAATATATATATTTATATTTCTCACTATAAGACGCACCTAAAATCCTTTAATTTTTTCAAAAAATTTGAGTGCGCCTTATAATCCGCTGTAGTACAGAGTTATACAAGAGTTTTCAGTAAAGTTTCTCTAGCACTAAGGCTGAAGCAGTATTAGCATTAGCCGCTTATAGCAGCGCTAGCTCTTTAGCTGTTCAGAGGCGAGTATACCGGGCAGTAGTTTGCGTGTTTACCGTGTTATAACAAGCTATATGGGATGAATTCTGTTTTAATTGTTTTAAATTAAATTAAATTTAGATTCTAATTGTAAATCAGTCCTGATTTCTCACCTCCGTCTCCAGAAAGCGGCGCAGCGCTCTCTTCTTCTTGATGCTTTTGCGTCGGACATATATGGCAAAACCCAGAGCCACGATAACGGCTACGAACATCCCCCCGATCACCCCCGCCGCGATCAGAGGAGTCCTGAAACAAACATTAAAAAAAAAAAACACTGATTGAGAAATTGAGAGAGAGATGAATCTAAGAAACAAACGAGAGAGAGAGAGAGAGAGAGAGAGAGAGAGATTTGCGTGTTCTGGTGTATGAGCTACTTCTGGTGTATGAGGTAAAGGTTCTCACACACTGTATCTCCTGTTTCTCTTTTATCTCCTCGTGCTCATATTCTAGTCCCATACATAATTCTGCAGTTTCTCAGTGTTTTCTGTCGTATTTTTGCAGCTAGCGTGAGCGCTTTAAACTAGAACTAACGCCAAGGACCATGAGGTGCCGCGCGCTGCTGCCGCTGTTGTGCCAAATCCGACTCCCTGCTGAATCCGACTCCCACTTCGCAAACAGAATCGGCACAACACCGCCCGCTGTACAACTCCGGGAGTGAAAACAGCGCTTATAAATAGATTGAACATGAAAATGAGGGTATTCTATCAGTAATTTCAGTTTGTTTTAGTTAGTTTTATAAACCCACAACACAGTTCCAGTTAGTTAGGTTTTTTTTTCTTTTAATTATCATTTTTATCAGATTCAGTTAACACAAATGTTTTTTTCACTTTCAGTTTTCGTTATTTGGTTCGTTTTCGTTAACAATAATAATTGGTAACTTAGCAACATTGTGATTATCACGCTAGAGCTTTATTTAAACATAAAAATATAATTAAAAAGCAGATACCTACATCTCAGACTATATCTGGAGCCTGCCCCAGGTCAGGTCGGGTTCGGGCAGAGAATCTAAGCTCTAATACCAACACATTCACTGTGTGGTGGTTATAATATAACAGTTTCTAATGTGATACCATCTTTAGTTATGAGCCGATAATTACTAATAATAATGATCAGATAATTCTCAAATCTCAAAACCCATTCAAAATATATTTCTTGTAACACTAATCATGGGATCTATTCAAATATAAATTCCCGCCCTTTAACAAAAAAGAGCTGGTGTAGGAGGATCAGTGTGCTAGTGGAGTCCCCTTTGCTGTGGAGATCTGCGCAAGCGAAGTAGCCATTAAGACAAAAACTACAAACTGTTTGAGAATATTATTAAAAAGTACATTTATTTCAGTAATTCAGCTGAAAATGTGAAACTCATATATTATATATATAGATGTATCAAACACAGAGGGATCTATTTTAAGAGTTAAGTCTTAAGATTTCTTTTATTGTCAAAGATTTTGGCTTACAGCCAATGAAAACCCAAAACTCAGTGTCTCAGAAAATTGTAATATTATAGTATAAGACCAATTGGTACTTTTGGTAAGCAGTGTGGGCAGTGTGCCAAGTCCTGCTGGAAAATGAAATCCACATCTCCATAAAAGTTGTCAGTAGCAGAGGGAAGCATGAAGTGCTGTAAGATTTCCTAAAAAAACAAAACTGCACTGACTTTAGACTTGATAATAAAACACAGTGGATCAACACCAGCAGATGACAGACATGACTCTCCAAACCATCACTGATCATCAGTAAATTTTACATTTCATTTGAAGGAAATCAAGGGATCAGAGTCTGGAGGAAGAGTGGAGAGACACACAGTCCAAACTGCTTAAAGTCTAGTGTGAAGTTTCCACCAACCAGTGATGGTTTGGATTTCATTTTCCAGCAGGACTTGGCACACTGCCCACACTGCCAAAAGTACCAATTGGTATAAATGGAAAAAAAAAAAAAAACACTTAAAATAGATCACTCTGTGTGTAATACATCTATATAATATATGAGTTTCACATTTTGGACTGAATTACTGAAATAAAGTAACTTTTCAATGATATTCTATTCATCAAACACACTGAGTTACAGCAGCTACCACTGATCTAGATCTACGTAACTCTATCAGATAACATAGAGCTCATACAGCTCCTCATTTATCTGTTCCCCTGAGAAAATCATTATTCTGAACCACTTACACATTTACTCCTCCTACTGCCTCCTCATCCACTGAGCTCACTAAATACTTTATCTCAGATTACACCTAAACTAACCCCCCCAGAGGCAGCAAATCACCTGTGATTGGACTTAATCAAATCTAAACGCTTAATTTGGATTTGGAAAGCCTGGCCAACATGCTTCTGTCTGCATCTATTCATCTAATCCAACCAACATCCAATCAAATCTGATTTACTACTGGAGTCAAGATACTTCTTTTATTTATTTATTACCTTCATAATACGATGGTGCAAATATGATGAGTTCATTACTTTTACTATGGAAAAATATAGAACTGTTCTTGAACTGTTCTACAAATCAATACGTCCAATCCGATAAAATGGGATACCACAGCAACCACTTGTCAAACCAGAGGAACCACCACCTAAAACGTCATAAGAACCACCTAGGATACCACACACTCTAAACTGTCTAGCATATGAACCATCTTGATACAATTTAGCACCTGTCTTGCATTCACTTTGCAACACCAGAGCAACCACCCCTTAGCAGCCACTTAGAAACCACCTCCAACTTTTTTTTAGCTGTGCACCATCCAGCATTTCCATCGGTACATACACTTTTCTAGCAATTATAACCCTCTTCACTTCCTATACATTTCTAATTGCTTATTGACTATTATCTAATACAGTTTTTATTACTTAACTGAAACATTTGCATTTATTTAACATGAAACAAAGGTTCCACAATGGTTCTTTGAGCAAAGCAAATTTTAGGTTTTTCATGGATTTTTTTCCATTGATATCTTATTTGCAGCAATTGTTATCTTAATAATGGCCCATTCAAATGTTTTTAGTTTTTTTTTTAAGGAAATAAGTAATTGTTTCACACTTCTTAGGGGAACAAAACCAGGAGT